>NW_017728935.1:2178458-2223610 GCF_001723895.1 Crocodylus porosus | reverse complement strand
AGACCTCCTCCATCCTGGTGCATCTTGGGACCTGGCGGGAGCCCAGCTGGGGCTCCCTTAAGCTGGAAAGTGCAGGGCTCTGAACTGTTTTAAGGTGGAGCTGGGGTTTGTAGGACCTCAGGCTGGAAGGCAGATAATGCTGGGGAGAAGGTTGGGATCCCCTGTGCTGTGAGACGTGGAGATGGGGCAGAGGCGGCCGAGCGCAGGCCGGTTCTGAGGACGGTTCGGGCGCGCTCCCTTGTTCTGCCCCGGGTCTCCTGGCCAAACCACTGCTCTGCTCAGTGCCTCGGTTTCCCTTTGCTTAGTCCTGCCTCCCTGAGGGGACTGTGAGGGCACATGCCCAAGTGGTCAGGAGGCAGCTAGCGGAGGTAGTGATGGCGCTGTACGATGGGCAGCGTGGCACAGGAGGTGGTGGCAAGGGAACTCTGCCCCCAACCTGCCCATGTGCCCTTGACCCTGGGTGCCAGGGACAGCAGCTCCAGTGATCTGGGCATCAAGGCAGCAGCCAGGGCTGCCTGTAATCTCGTTCCCCCTGTTGCTTCTCAGCCCAAGAGTCCACGTGGCAAAGTGGATGAAGGCCAGGGGTGGCGGAGCACGTGGGTGGGGACTGACTGGCGAAGCTGCATCCGTGTGAGGCTGCATCTGCTGTGGGACTCGCCTGTCCTTCCTAGTCTTTAGAGTGAGCATGTGCCTTTGCCGCTGAGACTGTGCTCTAGCAGTGGGTTGAAGTGCCCTGTGTGGGCCATGGCTATGTGTGCAGCACCCTGCCTTGCCTTGCCAAAGAGCTGAGCTCGGAGGGAGCAACCCCAGCTCCTCTGGTGCGGCTGAAATATGCAGCCTGGTGATATGGGGAGGGAGAGGTCCAGTACCTGAGTGCAGCCTGGATTTGGGGCTTCTTCTGGGGGCCTAATTTGGAGAGGGCTGTACCGTGCAGAGGGCACAGCAGGGGGAAGAGCCCGAGTCAGGTGGGTCCAATTTGCACGCTCGTCTGAAATGCCAGATTCATGGGTAATTGATGCAACATGTAAACAAGCGGGTGAGTGCCAACCAGTATTAATTGGCATGGCGGAGGCTTCCTTGGAGGCGGTGACTGAGTGTGCGGTAGGGGAGGGGACAAATTGCCCATCTAATTTGCTCCTCTCTAGTGTTGTCCTCCTGGGCTGGTGTGTGTCCCCGCAGCTGGGAGCCTGAGCAGAGCCTCCCAACTGTCCCTGTTTGTTTGCTGCCTTTGGGCCCCAACCTCAGTGCTCCCTGGGGCTGTCAGGAGGGAGCGCCCACGTTTCCTGCAGGCTATGTGCTTTTGGGGCACATGTGGCTGCGTGGTCCCAGCTGGTCTCCGGGCCCCAGAGCATGCGCAGCCTTGAGGAAAATCAGTGCCTGTTGTATGGAAGTTGATCCTTGCCTCTGCCTGTTCCCTCTATGGTCTGAATAACCTTGGCTGCTGTTGAGTGGAGGCCCAGCAGGAAGAGTGAGCACACATTAAAGCAATGGGTGAAGAGGCAACAGGGGCTCATGGGTGAGGAAGGACACTTGAAGCAGGGACACCTGGGTTCTGTTCCCAGCTCTGCCACAGACCTCAGGGGTGACCTTGGTCACGTCACTTCCACTGTGCCTCTCCTTTTCCCTTCTGTCCACCTAGACTGAAAGCTCCTTTAGTCTGGCACTTTCTCTCCCTTACTGTACGTACAGCCCCCAGCACTGCGGGACCCTGATCTTGGTGGTGGTGTGGAGATGCTGTGGTCAACGGTGCTGGCAGGGGGATGGAGAATAAAGATGCCCCGTGATGCCTGAGGATGAAGCGTTGGCTTGAGGGAGGGAGTGGCTGGGGTATGCTCCTCTCTCACGCCTCGTCCTTCCCTTCCCTTCCCCCTGCAGGCTTGTCTGGAAACCCCACGGACCTGGAGAAGCGGAGGCAGGTGTTTGGCCAGAACTTCATTCCTCCCAAGAAGGCCAAGACTTTCCTGCAGTTAGTGTGGGAGGCGCTTCAGGACGTCACGCTGATCATCTTGGAAATTGCAGCCATAATTTCCCTGGGCCTGTCCTTCTACCACCCTCCAGGCGGGGAAAACGAATGTGAGTCTCCTGCAGCCTCCCTCCTCCTGGGGGAGAAGCTGGAGGGAAAAGACAAGACCATCCCCTCCTGTTCTCCCCAAGCAACTTGCATCTCAGCTGTGCCGAGCAAGGATGGAGGAGCTGTGGTAGGGAAGGGATGATCCAACCTTGAGCAAGGGGCTGGATTAGCTGCCCCCCCTCCCCCCCCAGCTCTGATCCTATCGCAGCTGCATCTTGGCCTCCTAAAGCTCGTATCACTTGTGTTTGGATCAAAGGGGTCTGGTCTCCACCTTGTGCTCTCCCCAAGGCGTGAATCGGGAGCGGGCATAAGTCGGTGCAGCTCCACGATGGACCGTGGAGCACTGCTGGCGGGTGCCAGCTGGGGGGAGCGGGCCCCGCGCTCCCCCTCCCGCGCACATATGCTTTACCTGATCGGCTAGTAAACAAATCTTCGGCAGCTGAGCTCCTGCCTGTACAGCTGGCATCGCGGCTGCCTTCGCCCGCCCACAGCCTCACAGCCGCTGTGCCACCATCTCGGCACATTTGGCCTCCCACTGTGCAGTTTTTGATGGCACAGTGCTGGGTGCGATTTGAGGCCCCTAATATGCAGGGCCCGGTCCAAAGTCAGCTGAGACTAATGGAAAGGCTCCTACTTTCATTCGCCTCCATGGAGAAACCTTTGTCCTGTCTGTCCTGGCTGGGTTCTTGTCTCTCCCATCCTGCCAAGCTAAACCTACCCCATGCACTTGGCATTTTGGGACAATGGAGGATTCATATCCTGTTCTAAGCTGCTGTGCAGTGCTGTAGTGTCCTGTCATCCCCATCTACCACAGTCCTCCTGGGACAAGTGCGACTCAGGGACGGGGGAGATATAACTCCTGTTTGTTGCATCTGGGTGGCTGTTTGTGCTAACGGGTGCTAGATAGATAGAGGTATCCAAGACTGGTCTTTCAAGTGCCTTTGGACCATGCAGTTGGATATGAGGTGGCATCACCCGGACTGTGGCAGATGCCATGGGCTGGAAAGGAAGACAAGGGCAGACTGATGGGTGGGAAGGAGTGAGCTGGGTGAGAGACCAGGACTTTACAAAAGCCAAGATCTCACCGGGGTGATGGCACGAAGAGACGGTCCAACTTGCCCCTCTGCTCATCATCCTGCCTTGTTCTTCGGGTCTGTGCACAGCCCCAGTGTGGGGGTAGCTTGACTGAGGGAGGTGTTCATGGATGTGACTGCAATATGGCCCCTGGAGACCATTCAGACTGCAGAGGCCATCAGTCTGCCTGGTCAATAGCCTGCCTCTTTGGCCTCATCTGACTCCCATTGAAGTCGATGAGCATGATTGCATTGGCTCCAACGGGCTTGAGCAGGCCCCTCAGAGCCAATAGCTGATGCTTCAGGGAAGAGAGAGCACTGCGTTTTTCATGCATGTATTCTGCCTACATACCAGTGTGCCTACTGGGGCACAGCTAGGCTGTTTATCACCATGTTACCAAAGATCCATTGATGTCTTGTGTGCAGAGAAATATTGGAGTAATATTCTTTCTATCTTAATTATACTGGGCATGTGCATGTGTGTGTGTGTGTGTGTGTGTGTACACACGCGTGGAGACACTGCAGCTGCAAATGAAAGGCATTATGGTGTCCTGGGAGACCTGAGCCCTGAACCTTATTTTGGGTCTAGGTGCATGATAGCATGACAGTGATGCGTTGCATTTACCCTTTCTGTGATCAACTCCTGGTATATCTGTCACGGTACCACAGAGGGAGGATGCTGGGTCCACTGTGACAATCGTGAGGGTGCATATGCTTCCTGAAAGCTGATGAGCTGCTCTGTGTAGGCCAGTGCCTGTCATCAGGGATCTCTGAGGCCTTTGCAGAATCTTACTTCAAACATCTTGCAGGGGCCCTGCCTGGTCAGCAGAGAGGTGGCCTACTTGCATGATCTCTACTCCCAGCTCCAACGTGACTCTCCCCTGTGGGGTGGGTGGGTGAGCTGCTTATCCCTTCTGTGCCTCTGTTTCCCCCAGCATTCAGCTGGGGTTTTCCGACACAGACTAGAGGTTGCAAAGGTGCCCAGTGATTGTGTGTGCTTGAGTTCATTCTGTAAGCGGTTTTCGTGAGTTCAGTGTCCGACGGTGTCAGCAAATTGGGGACGCAGAGGAGCTGACTCATTTCCAAACTCGCCAGTAGAGCTGGGTTGGCAGAACTGGAAATTAGAACCCAGGTGTCCCAAGCCCCAGCTTAGTGGTCTAAACGTTAAGCCAACCTGTACAAAAATGCTTGCAAGGGTGACGAGTACATCCTTGCAGGAGGGGGGTGTAGGGACGGGCTTTGGAGAGAAAGGGGACAGAGGGCCCTTCTATGAGCGTATGCCTTTCAAGGCCTGTGTGGTACAGCATGCACATGCATTTCCTTGCATGCCTGAATGTTCCCCCTTCCCTTTCTCTTGCCACCCCATCCCTCTGCAGTGTGTGGCCAAGTGTCAGGTGGCGTGGAGGACGAGGGGGAGTCTCAGGCCGGCTGGATCGAGGGGGCAGCCATCCTGTTCTCGGTGATCATTGTGGTGCTGGTGACTGCGTTCAATGACTGGAGCAAAGAGAAGCAGTTCCGGGGCCTCCAGAGCCGAATCGAGCAGGAGCAGAAGTTCACGGTCATCCGCAAGGGGCAGGTGATCCAGATTCCTGTGGCTGAGATTGTGGTGGGGGACATCGCACAGATCAAATACGGTAAGCAAGTGGCAGTGCTGGCTGGTGCCAGATAGGTCCCATGGCATGGCTTGCACTCCAAGCCCCTTTGGGATGATCTGGGTTTAAATCGGCAAACAGGAAACCTCAAATATTATCTTGCTTGACGTGTTCTATTTTTGTTATCTTGATTAAAATGAGGTTAATTCTCATTGGAGAGTAATCAAAAAGCCTGTTGATTGGCAGCTAAATGTACCCTTTACAACAAGTTGGATGGAACTTCTAACCAAGAGGCTACCCCGTATCTATAGGTGCACTTATTTATGCAAGCGTGTAGTTGACACGCTTGTTTGGATTCTTAACATTGACATTTCTAGATATGCTGGAAAATGAGATATGATGAACTTCTTATTTTGCTGCGCTATTTTTAATGCTCGTAACTTGCAGCGGGCATCGTTTTGGGTGGATCCTGAAATGCATCACTAGCCTTTCAAGAGTTTCTCAAAGAATAAGAGGAAGCAAGCTGTTACTGTGTGGTATATAAGGAAAAAGTTCTATAAATCCATGTTTTACAGCTAAACCCAATTCCTTTTATTAAACGAAGCAAGTATTTGTTTCCAGACACCATGGTCTTAAAACTGTAGAGCCAGTAGATGTCATTCTTGATTAGAACGTAGCTCTAGTTTTTAAACGGGAAGGAAGAAACAAGTGCCTTTCTAGCTTTTCCTTGGTTTCTCAACTCCTTTTAACAAACTGATCATTGATTTAAACTAGCTGAATACATGATAATTGATGAGAAGTAACTCTATATCTGTAGGAGTTAATTCTCTCAAAATGTTAGCAAATTGTGGTGCTAGGTATTTAGTGACTCCCACAGTGTCAGTGGTCTGACTCTCTTATTTAAAACTTTGGCAGTAAGTTGGTACTACTTGAATACTTTGTTTTAATCCAAAACGATTAACCGCTTGTGTTGGTTGTCAGAGTTGCAGGTAAGTCCCTCCCATATTCTTCTACATCTTAATTTTTAATTTTTTTTTAATTCTGTTTTTATTAACCCATTGCATCTATCTGCATTAAGTCACTCTCTCAGCAGAGACTGCCCACCAAATGCCTTTTGCTTGGGGTTAAGCTCTAGTTGCACTCATAAAAGGCTTCTGCTCTAATTGGCCATCCCATCCTCCTTCTGGGGGCCTCCGTTGCCTTGTGCTACTGGGAATTCATCAGTGTGGTGGCTTGGAGTCTCCTCGTGCCATCCTCCACTGTGCCACCTCTCTTCCCTCAGCTTGGCCCTGCTCTGCAATCCTGGGATCTCTCCCTAGGATGGGTGAAATCCCTGCTCAACAGCCTCAGACCAGGGCCAGCTGTAACCTGTGGTTGTTCCCTGCTCTCCCAGGTGACTTGTTGCCATCTGATGGCATCCTGATTCAAGGCAATGATCTGAAAATTGATGAGAGCTCTTTGACTGGGGAGTCGGACCAAGTCAAGAAGTCCCTGGACAAGGACCCCATGCTGCTTTCCGGTAAGCCCAGCAGACGTGCCCTATGAGAGCTGGGAAACCCAGCCAGTCTCCAAACCCCTTACCGTACAGGGGTGCAGCGGGCTGAACGTTCAAATGGCAATATGGTGTCACCTTCATGATGGTGATAAAATAAACCATGCTCATCCTGAGAGCTAGAGGGTGGCTGGAGGTGCCTGAGCTCTCTTCAGTTTGTCTGGGGTCCAGGCAGCACAGAGTGGGCCAAGTGCAAGCCTGTCTCCTCCTACAAGTGGGTTGAGGTGGTGGTCAAGCAGACCTGGAGCCTGAATCTTCCATGTATCCATGGGTCAGGCACAGCATAGGGTGGGAAGCAGCAAAACAAAGTTCCCCGACAACTTGATCCTACCAGCCTGCTCCAGCCTTGCCCCAGAGGGACTTCCGTACCACTGTGGCAGTGGGTGCCAATATACTGGCCCACCTCGATTGCTAGGCCCCTCTCTTGAGGGGAAAATTAGCAGTTCATTCACTCCATGGTGTTTCTGCTGAAGTGAATAGGATGGTGTCAGTCATCACGATGAGGACGCTTGTCTTATGGGAACCTGGAAAGAGACCCATTGAAGTCACTGAATACAAGGCACTGAATAGGCCGGATGTGGGTCATTTTCTCTGAGACGCTGACCTGGGCTAGCTTTGAACCGGTGATCCAGAAGTAATGGGACCTGTAATGCAGTCCTCCGAGTCGGCCAGTCCCATGCCTAGAGAGTCGGGGAAGAAGTGTCAGCATTGTCCCCCCATAGCTCACTCTTTCTGTGCCCCTGGCCAGGTACCCATGTGATGGAGGGCTCCGGGAGGATGGTGGTGACTGCTGTGGGCATCAACTCGCAAACTGGAATCATCTTCACTCTGCTGGGTGCAGAAGGGGATGAGGAGAAGAAGGTGAAGAAAGGTAAGGAGCTTTCTGGGTACCCAGCCTTTCTTCTCTGTCTGGGACGTCTCTGCTGGAACGTGGCAAGTCGTGTCTGTGGCTGACCGCTGAGGGTGAATACGAAGCCCTGGTAGTGTGTAAGACTGAGTAGGGTGATGTGAAGCCTGGGGGAACCAGGCTGCTGCCATCTGGTCACAATGCAGCGAGTGCGGGGAGCATGTGGCCTAAAACCCACTCCACGCCTAGGACACTGGGTCCCCCAATCCTCAACTCCTCTCGGACACAACTTCCACCTCTCTTGCTCTCCGTCCAGCTGCAGTTTGGGAGGGGAAAGACGAGGGCTTGCGGGGCTGCCGATGGAATTGCTGTGGGTGAGGTGGCTTTGGCAGGGAGGCTGTCGAGGGAGTAAGGGCGGCTGCAGTGATCGATGTCCTTCAGGCTCTCCCATTCCCAAAGGCATCTTTGGCGGCCTTACTTTTTCTGCTGGTTCTCTCTCTCCATCCAAGAGAGAAGACCTCTCCTTTGGCTGCCTGAGGTGTGTGGGGGTGGAGGATGGATCCTTTCTGTACTTGCTTTGTTGCACTGTCGGCCTCAGGTGGGTGGTTCTCTCCCTGGTTTTGGTGGGTAGGAAAGTAATACCCTCAGCATCCCCCCCTGGTGCCCCATCACCACAATAGTGCAATGTGTGTGGGGAGCCTTGACCAGTTCCCCTCAGGGCCACCTTTTTTTTTTGGCCCAGCAAGTTACTCTGAAGCCCCAAGGGAAGCATTTTGGGGCTCTTGGCCTGTCTGTTCTCCAGCTTCCTGCTGAAAGAGGGGCAGATTTCCCTCCCAAGCCCAGTCCTCAAGTCCTCTCTAGCCTGAGAGCTGCCAGGCTGGTCTCTGTGTCCGCCTCTCGGCACTGACTGCATTGCACAGTGCCACGTGGCATCTGTGGGGTGAGGGGGGCAGGGGCCCTGCAGCGGGTGGCCATGTGGCAGGTGGGGAGAGGCACAGTTTGCAGGGCTGAGCCGCTCACCTACGCGGTACCAACTGCACCCGAATTCAACCGCCTTCCTGCCACCGCATTGATGTCTCGCTGCTTATTCCGCCCACTCCACCCCGATCCCTGTCAGTCACGAGCGGTGTGGAACAGCGCCTTTCTCTGCTTTCTGTGCTCGAGAGGGGAGCGTGCGGTAGGCCACTGGGTCTCCGAGACAATAGGCACCCACCGCTTGCTCAGGAAGTCGTTGCTTCTGGACTCGGGGGGTCAAGTGAGCAAGTCTGGGATGTGTCCGGGGATGTCACGAGGCAGCCTCGTGAGGCAGAGGGGTTTGCAGCAGTGTGGTTCCAGGATGGGAGTGCGGCATCCTGGAGGGCATGTGGGCAAGCGTCTCTTTGGGGAGGGGGGGCCTGTCTCGGGGCAGCGGTTGGGAGAGCAGGTGTGTCCTCTCTTTGCATGGACGGTCTGAAGCTGCCTGCCAGCTGTCTGCACCTTCTGGGGGCTCTTCCTGCCCTGATGACTGCCCCGTCCCCGGCAGTGTTGCTCACACATCTCACCCACTCTAATGGCACTAGGTTTGTGGCACACGGAGCAGAGGCAGAAGGAGGACCGGCCCGAGCTACAACTCTGGGGCAGAGCCCGGAGGAGGCTAGAAGAGGCAAGGTGGGAAGCAGGGGAGGGGTTTGCCCTGGAAGGAAGGCCAGCTGGGCCATGCATCATGCCTGTACTTTTCATAGGGGTGAGGGTGCATTTGCAAACCATCGGGCCTTTCCTACCAGAGAGCTTAGAAGCAGCCTGGCAGGAGCTAGTCCACGGGCCAGCTTCTCGACTGCTGGGAGTTGGTTGGTTTCCCTGGGACAGTCAGTGCGTAGGCGTTAGTCGACGCCAGCTGAGGGTCCTAACGATCAAAAGAGTCCCCGATGGCCTCTTGCTCCCGGGGGACAGGGGTGAGAAGCAGAAGGCAGGTGGCTTGTGGACTGATGTGGAGGGCTCAAATACATGCCTGCGCTGCTGACCAGGAGCGGGACTCCGCACTCGCTGTCAGCTCTAGTGACTGCTCCAGGGAGAAGTTGCAATGACCAGATGAGAGGCTCTGACACCTCCCCGCTCGTCTGAAACCGGGCCAACGGCAGTGCTGGCCAGAAGGGTTAAAACAGAGTGAGACACAAGCCTGAATCTCTGTATCCTCTCCCAGTAGCAAGGTGAGGTTAATCCTGGGTCTCCTGTCCCTAGGGCTTTGCTTCTCTTGGCGCAGAAGCAGTCTTCAGTCTTGCGCTTGAAGCTTTTCCCTCCGTCTCTAGAAGCAGCACCCAACAGTATTTACTTTGCTTTGCCGATGTCATTTAGCATTGCCCCCTGCCCCCTTCCCTGGCCGAGGGCCACAGCCTGGCTGACTGGTGGTGGCCTGCTGCCCTGTGCTGGAACCATCCTCCCAGTGCCATCCCCAGATTTCAAGGCCGGGAGGCAAGAATCCTAATTTAAGTAGGCGGCTGTTCCTTTAAACTTCAAGTTAAGGGTTTGACAGAGAGATTACTTGACACAGATTTTCTTCAAGCAGCCACCTGTCTCTGACTTCCTGGGACCATCCTGCATGTCAGGCCTAAATCCTGGGGAGTCTTGGATCTCTCTGAAATGGGACTTTTGCCCTAAATTTGAAAACCTGGGCCCTGATTGGTACCAAGTGCTGCCCTGGTCATAGTCAGGCCAGCTTTAGGAAACCAGGCAGTTGTATGGGCCTAGAAATGGGCTGAAGGCCATCGCTTTCACAGATGCTAATAGTATCTCTGTCATATGGTGGTGGGAGGTGTGGGGACCCGGTTGTTTCCTTGGCCTGTGGTAGGCAGGAGAGCGCAATGACCCTTTCTGTCATGGCTGCTTTTCAAACTATGAACATCCTGGAGGCCTCAACCTGAGAGCAGGTCCTTGACGTGCAAGAGCCCCCTGTCCCCAAACGGGGAGGGAGAAATGGAGCAGCAGCAGCCCCCCGGTACAGGAGGGGACTTGAGATGATGCAGAGAGGCAGTGGCGTCTCCGGGAAGAGCAGGGCGGTTAGCTGTGGCAGCGTAGCCAGGGGACCGGTCTCGTCCTGCTGCAGCCAAGTGCTTTTCCCGTGGCAGGGCGCAGAGGGCCAAGAGAGCTGGAAGCTGAAGCCCACGCGGGCTGCTAGGGGAGGGAGGTGCGGGTTGCTGCCTGCGGCTGTGCTGAGGAGGGGGCTCCCCCCGGGTGTCCCAGCAGAAGCCGAGAGCCTAGCAAGCACCGGCCCCCGCCCGGGCGCGTCCTGCCGCCGGGGACGTTGGTGTCAGAACCGTGTGCTCAGCGCTCCACCCTTTTTCTCTTTGTCTGAACAGGTAAAAAACCCGGAGCCCCCGAAAATCGCAACAAAGGTAACCAGCCTCTCCATCCTTTGAACCAGCACCACACTAACTACCAAGCATTCCTCCTTCCTTCCTTCTTCCCATGAGTCTGTGCTCTTCGCCGCTACAGCGGGAATCTCGCCTTGTTGTCCTGGAAGAGGGTGTAACCATCTCTGCAGCGCTCGGCCCCATCCCTGCGAGCTCGGGGCCCCGCTGGAGTCGCAGCCCCCCCTGCTGTCGGCCTGCTGTGCTGAGGGGCTGCGGGCTGTCCTGTGCTCCGGGGCGGGGAGAGCTTTCCCCTGCGGCGAGGCTGCTCTGCGGGTCTCCCTTGCAGGAGGGCGAGGATGGGGGGGCGCCCCTTTAACTTAGCATTTGTTTGGATGAAACCCTTGCGCCTCAGCCGCCAAGAGATGGGGCCTCTGCCTCAGAGCCCTGCGGTTTCTGCCCCCGTGGGAAAGAGCCCGGGGGGGAGCTGCCAGTTCCCAGCAGCTCGTGCATGTGAGCAAAAGAGACCTTTTGCTTCCTCTTACCCGCCTGCCGGTGGCAAAGGCAGCGGGGGGGGGGGGTGGTTAACCTGGGCAAGAAGGCCGTGCCCATCCCCTCGTCCTCCCCACCCCGCTTCTGTCCTGTGACTGCGGTGGGTCCGGCCTGCGCGATGGTTACGCCCTGTTCTTCTCATGGCCTCTCTGAATCAAAGTGAGCGTCTTCTCTCCAGTATGTTTCTCACACTGTTCTTTCCAGGCTGTGTGGAGGAAGCCCATTTCTGCACCTGTCTGTTTTTCCACCCCTCTCTCTCTCTCTCCTCTCAGCAGTTTGAGTTTTCCTCCCTCCAATCTGATCTGTGGGGTTGTTTTGGGGGGTTGTGTTGGGGGTGGGGTTTTTTTGTTCCTTTTTTTAGTTTGTCTTTTCTTCCTCTCTGTCCTGTTTTCTGTCAGTCCTAACCGTGGAGAGCACAGTTTTGGAGCACCATGACTACTACTGTACCCATAACATCCCGGTGGTGGGAGCTGGAAGGGGGCATGTGCTCGGAGACCAACCATAGTCAGATCTGTGGGTGAACCGCTGCTTTTCCAGTTGATTTTAAAAAAAAGAAATAAATAAACTGAAAAAAAAGCCCGAGCAAGCCAAGAGCAGGAGCCGAGGGGAATGCAAAAGTGAACTCTTGCTCCCAGCGGGGTTTCTACCTCTCTCCTCAGTCAGTGGGCATTTTACCTGAAGTCTCTTTGGCCTGGACCTTCAGCTGACGGAGGCCAGCATAACTCCAGTGGACTGGGGGAAACTGGGTTGGGTTGCACAGCTAAGCATCTGGCCCTCTTCATTTCTCAGATGCTAAAGAGCACGGTGTTGGCTGGATCCAGGGGCGGGCGGGGGGAAAGGTGCCGGTTCACTCCTCCTCATAAGTGAGTCAATCTCCACCCCGAGACTTAACCTCCTCCCTCCATCTCACCCCCTTGAATGCTGCCTGTCAAGCGACTCCTGCAGAGCTGCCACCAGGGCACCGAAGAGCGTGTACTACTTGGTCGTGTGTACCACAGGGCACGCGATGAAAGGAAATGCTTTCACACGGAGCATGGCCTCTGGAGCTCCATTGCCACCAGGTCCATAGATGAGCAGGATCCCAAAAGGGATGCTCACGTGAATCGATCTCTGCAGAGTTGGTTTAGCAAGGACTCGGACCATGCAAGAGCATCTACGAGCTCTGGAAGGGCTCTAAATGCACCTGCTTCAGGGTAGGAGGTCTCTTCCAGAAGGCTTTGAAAGGTACCTTACCAGCCCAGAACTGCCTGTAGTAGATGTCCTGACCCCTTTTCCGGGAAGCAGCTGGGGCTAGCTGCTGCAGGAGGGGGGCTGGATCCTGGATTCTCCACAGTCCAAGCCAGTCTGGCAGCTCTGAGCCTATATTCAGGGGCTTTATTAAATTAACTCTCTGTCACCAGCGCGAGGGTAAGTATCTCTATCCCCATTTCACAGAGAGGCCAGCTGAGGCTCACAAGTGAAGGTACTTGCCCAAGACCGTACAGTAGCATCCAGGAGACGAGCTGGGAATGATCGCTGGCCCCACGTCTCTGTAGCTAGGCTGTTTTGTTCCTTCTGTCCAGATAGAGCTAAGTAAGGGCATGATTTGGGAAATGGGAGTAAGTGGGGTCAGGCCAGAGGAGATGCAGTGAGCTCTTCCAGGCACGTGCCCCCGGGGGAAGTGGGGCAGGATCTGTAGGCTTTGCCACTATCGGATGCCTGTGTGTGCAGGGAGTCTTTTATTTGCTCTGGGTTTCTCCTCTCTCTGCCTTCACCATCTCTCAGCGGTGCCCCACTGGTTTCTGGGCTCTCTCGTGCACTCACCCACTCTGTCTATTTTCCCTCGGGGTGTAGCTAAAACTCAGGATGGTGTGGCCCTAGAAATCCAGCCCCTGAAGAGCCAGGAAGGAGTAGAGAATGAGGAAAAGGAGAAGAAGAAGGTGAAAGTCCCCAAGAAGGAGAAGTCTGTGCTACAAGGGAAGCTGACCCGCCTTGCGGTGCAGATCGGGAAGGCAGGTAAGTAAGCGAAGGAGGATTCTCCTCCCTGGTGGGGTAGCACTAATTTTTGGGTTCCCACTGACGTGTTGTCTGAGACCGTGAGGATGAAGGAGACGAGCTAGAGACTGACACCGTGTGAAAAGGTGGCGCTGTGTCCAGCTGCCCTCAGCCAGCTCTGCCGAGGTACTGGAGTCCCTGTCTGCAGCACCGCTCTGGGGCTGTAGCTTTGCTGATGTCCTTCGGTCCCCAACAGCACCCCCTGCTATTCTTGCCCTGCGTGCTGCCCACGCGCATTTCTGCTGATGCCCTTCAATCCTGACCTGTAGCTGCCTCTGCCCATTTAATGTGTGGGAGCAGAGACCCGTCTGACTGTTGGATGGCTGATGTAGATCTGTGATGCGGATGGAGGAAACGGGCAGAGGCAGATGCCCTCAGCAGGTTCAGCCACGGGGGAACAGAAATCGGAAGCCGTGAGCATCAGTGGCTTTCCCATCTAAACCCTTGGCGTAGGAGGGGATGGTGTGTGTATATGAGTGGGTGGCATCACTTTTGGGTCTGTGAGACCACCGAGACCATGGTCACCTCAAGCGTGTATGCGCGTGTGTTCACGTGCCACCTGCCTCTTCCTTCTCCCTCAGGACTGATCATGTCGGCCATCACCGTCATCATCCTGGTGCTGTACTTTGTGATCGACAACTTTGGCGTGCAGGGCAGGCCCTGGCTGGCAGACTGCACCCCCATCTACATCCAGTACTTTGTCAAGTTCTTCATCATCGGCGTCACCGTGCTGGTGGTGGCTGTGCCCGAGGGCCTGCCGCTGGCTGTCACCATCTCCTTGGCCTACTCTGTCAAGGTGAGGCCACAGCCTAGCTATGGAGATGATGGTGGTGACTCTGTTCCCCAAAGGACCAGAAGAAGAGGCGGGCAGGGGATGAGGAGGCTATTTGCCTTGTGTGGGGAGGGTGAGACAGACCTCAGCAAGGGGCAGAGAAGTGGATGCTCATGTGCACCGAGGCCTGTGAGATGGTTGCATTTGCTCTGAGGAGAGGGCATGGAGTTGGGGTAGCAAGGAAATGGACTCATAGCGCTCCGCAAAAGGAGTCCTCAGCTGCTGGCTCTCCCAGCCGGAGCCTCCGTTCTCTTCACTGCATCAGCTGGAACGGCAGCCTCTGCCCAGCCGAGGAGAGGGGATTTGGCTGGCACTGCCGTGGAAACGCCGCGATGCTGCTGCAGAGCTGGAGGCGGGGGTGGAAGGTGTCATAGGAGCCACGCGCAAATGGCAGCTCCCATCCAGGAGTGAGAAAAGGCGTGGGCTGCAGAGGCCGTCGCCTTGCTGTCTTCTCTCGGTTCCCGGCGGGACGCCTCTCGCTGCAGAAGCTGCCAGCCTGTGTGGTGCTGTGTCACTTGGAGAGTGCAGGCACTGTGCCCTGGCACTCGGGTTGGCAAGCTGGGCAATTGATTGGTCCAATATTGTCAATTGACCAGTCAACTGACTGCATGTTTTTTGACGGATCAAAGATGATAGCAATTTTACCCCAAAAAAATAATTTTTTTTTGTAGTTTTCATGACGGAAATATTTTTGTTGTTGTTTGGCACTTTTCTTAATGGAAAAATTGTGCTTTTTTTCTGTGTGTTTGTTATTTGGACCTATTGGCAATTTTATTTTATTTTATTTTATTTTATTTTATTTATTTACAATTTTTGACTGATTATATGACTGGTCAATTTGGCCGAACTTTATTTGCCCTCTCAAACACCCATCTTTACCTCGGACCCCCTCCCTGCCCCTCTCACCCTTTGTTGCCCGTCCCCCACTGCAGAAAATGATGAAGGACAACAACCTGGTGAGGCACCTGGATGCTTGCGAGACCATGGGCAATGCCACGGCCATCTGCTCGGACAAGACTGGCACGCTCACCATGAACCGCATGACTGTGGTGCAGGCGTACGTGGGTGACACCCATTACCGGCAGATCCCCGACCCCGAAGCCATCCTGCCTAAGGTCCTGGATCTCATTGTCAATGGTGTTGGCATCAACTCGGCCTACACCTCAAAGATCCTGGTGAGTTCCACCCCCTTTGTTTCCGAGCTGGGGACTCGATCCGGGCACAGCTCTTGCGAAGAGCTTGAGGCGGGTAGCAGTGCTCCCAAGGAGCTGAGACCATGGGAAAGGACAGGGCTGCATTAGAGGGTGGGTGGATACATGCAAAATGTAAATCACACCATTGTGCTCTGCTCCTTCTGACATTTTTGCAGTCTCTTTATACCAGTGCAAACTGATACAGTGACTCGTGACTGCAGAAATGGTTAGAATCTGAGGGTTACAGCCTCATGGATCGTGCATCTGTTTTTATACCTGTGCCAATCTGGTTTAAAAGCTTTCAGGTGGGAAGTGCTCCCATTCATCTCTGTGCATTGGCTCTGGACCATACTGATGACTGTCTTTATTTGATGTTAGCTAGCTATGTCTGGCCTCCAATTCCATCCTGGCTCATGAGCTGCATTAATGGATGCCTCCCCTCTCTTCTCCTATTGGGGACTCTTTAGCCACCAGAGAAGGAAGGGGGGCTCCCACGGCAAGTGGGGAACAAGACCGAGTGCGCCCTGCTGGGCTTCGTCCTGGATTTGAAGCAGGACTACCAGGCGGTCAGGAACGAGGTGCCCGAGGAAAAGCTCTACAAGGTGTACACCTTCAACTCGGTGCGCAAGTCCATGA
This sequence comes from Crocodylus porosus, assembly GCF_001723895.1. NCBI lineage: Eukaryota > Metazoa > Chordata > Crocodylia > Crocodylidae > Crocodylus > Crocodylus porosus. The sequence continues at coordinate 2,207,905 of NW_017728935.1, read as the reverse complement.
GCACGGTGCTGAAGAACGCAGATGGCAGCTTCCGCATGTACAGCAAGGGTGCCTCCGAGATCATCCTGCGCAAGTAACTACCCTTCCCCACTTGGAGTCCCCTGGCTACTTCTCCAGCTAGGGCCTGCTGCAGGCTGCCCATGGCCTGTGAAGCTCTTCCCAGAGGCGCATGAGAGGGTCCTAGCCCTGGGGGACTGGGGTGATGTGGGATGTATGAGATAGCAAGCTTACATTCTCTTCACATGCATGCAGAGCACAAAATAATACCTGGGCCTTCTAATGCCTTTCACTTGTAGACCTTAACATGCTTTGCAGAGGGGCAAACTGAGGCACAGAGCTGGGAAATAACCAATGTCACCAGTTTTTGACCATATTAAAGCCAGGAGTGGAACCCAGGTGTCTGGACTTCTGGTCCCAACGCTCTTCACTAGACCACACTATTTCCAGGGGAGCTTCTGGTAGCAGCTATTGGTTATATGTCCTTCCTCTTACGCCTGAAACGGGGAGATAAAGGAGCATTGTCCTATCCAGGATAGTCCCACTGATTCATCCTCTGATGCCTGGAATAAAATCCAGGGTGTTGAGCAGAACTGAAGCCAACTATGCTTGGTGACCTTGTGGTATCTGCCATGTCACTAATTTTGTCACCTCCTCTGTGGCCTCTGAGCTTCTGGCAGCCACAACAGCCTGGAAGATGCAACGCTGGTGAAATGTCCAGCTCCCAGGGTTCCAGGTGGTGCTGGGCCTGTGGCAGGTGGTGTTTCAGACAGACTCCCGTGCCCGAATTTGCCACCCTGGGAAGCTGCCCCGGTTCTGGGGTAGCAGCTGGGTGCTGAGCTGATCCAAAGCTCCTAGGACTCACCCACCACAGCTTAGAAGAGTGAAGTCCTTCTTGAGCAGCTTGCTAAGCATGTCAGTGGGATGGTGTCTCCTGCAGAGTGGCCAGGGCCTTGCTGGGGTGGGAGGCCTGCGTCTCTGTGGTTCGAGTGGCAGGCACACAGCATGGTCTCCGTTAACCTCTGCCCTGGGTGCAGGTGCACAAAGATTTTGGACAAGAATGGGGACACCCGGCTATTCAAGATGAAGGACCGCGATGAGATGGTGAAGAAGGTGATTGAGCCCATGGCCTGCCACGGCCTGCGCACCATCTGCCTAGCTTACCGGGACTTCCCGGCCAGCACCGAGCCTGACTGGGACAGCGAGAATGAGATCCTGGGTGACCTGACCTGCATTGCTGTGGTCGGCATCGAAGACCCTGTGCGCCCAGAGGTATCTGAATGTGTCCCCCTTGCTGGGGGCTTCTCCATCCTTTCCCCATCCCCTGCAAGATATGTAGGGTGTAAGTACACCCCCCTTCTCCACAACTGCTGTATAGCAGGGGCATGAGTGCCTTGGAGTGGACAGACATCCCAGAGATGCCCACAGGCTGCCTTACTCCATGCTTCTGCCACTCCTAAGATGCTCTCCTTCATCTGGGGCACCCCAGGTACCTGGGACATGTACTTCTCTGTCTTGCTACGACCCCAGATCTGCATGGCAGGAGCATGCATGGCACAAGTGACTATAGGGCCAGCCAGTGGAAGGGGAAGTGGCCAGAGCCATGGTCAGTGAAAGGGTTAATGGTGTGGGTGGCTGGGGTACCAACTTGCCCCCTTCCTCCCCCAGAGGCAGAGAGCACCCTTAGCAGTAAACCTTGCTTTCCCCTGCAGCCTCTTGCCCTTGCTTCCCCTCTGCTTTTTCTCACCACTTGCAACGGGGCTGACAGGCAGACAGCTGGGCTAACGCAATCAGCCCTCCCGTCTGTGCCTCCTGATCTCATTCTGGAGCCTGCCCCCTGCACGCTGGCCTTGCTCGCATCTTTCCTTAATTAGACGTTGAAGTATCTGGGCTTGGGAATCGCATTACAGATGCCCTGTCTCTGCCGGCTCTGGAGGCTGTGATTCAATTTGCTAATTTCTCGCTAATATCCTACCTCCTGCCCCCTCCCATGCCGTTGCGGCTTGTTCACTAATAGATAAACCCATTAATGTAGCCACGTGCTGCGGCAGCCGGAGATGCGAGGTCAGGTTGGTCGGGGGGAGGCCACTGTCAACCTGCCATCCCGCAGTGTGGGAGAAATGCAGCATCCCACATCTCGACTCCCTGCCCAGCCAGACCTTGGCGCCAGCGCCGCAGCATCGTGTAAAGGAGATGAAATTACATTACCCCTGGGAACCGGAGGGGAGATGCTGCTGGTGTTGGTTCCAGGAACCGCTTGGAGTAAGTGTGCTTGCTCCAGCTGCGGCTGGGGAGGACACGAGATCCCAGGGGCAGGCGTGATCAGCTGTGCTGCTTGCCCTGAGCTTGGGAAGGAGCACGTGCTGCATGTCGCTTCTGGGAAGTGAGCTTGAATGCCCCAACCCCTTTGTGCCACCTGTATAGCAAGAAGAGTGCAGCTGTGGTCTCCACTGTTGGAAATTCCTCCATCACCATGCACCTCTAAAGAGCCCTTTGTAGTGAGGTCGGGGCTCCACAGACCGAGATCGCTGGGCAGCTCCTTCCCCAAAGCAAGGTTGGAGGTTCTCCATCCGGCACTTGTGTTAGGCACAACCTTGGTTCTTGACTCCAGGTTCCCAAGATAGAGCCCTACTCCAGGTGTGTGTGTGTGTGTGTGTGGGGTGGGGAAGGGGGCATCCTGCTTATCAGTGGAGTTTAGGGATCCTGCTGCCGGCTCCAAGAACACCCGCTTCCTCTGTCCTTGTGGACTGCCATGCACATGGCCCAGTCTGATGATGTCTGTGGGTGGACTGGAACTAAAGAGGCCTGAAGCCCCCAGATGTTGACCTGGCCCCTGCTCCAGTCTCCTCCAAACCAGCTGTGGCCCCATCAGACCTCTCTCATTGCTCCTCTCTTGCCTGCAGGGCTCTCCCCACTCCCTGCCCCAAGACGCTTCAGACTCAACTTGTCTCTTCTCACTGGCTCACGCCTGTGCCCAAATTTCTGACTGCTGGGCCCAGACCCAACAATCCTGCCTTAATCCAGCGAGGAAACCAGGTGCTATCGTGGTGCCTGTATTCCAGTGTTGGTGCAGATGCACTCGTTCCCAGTTCTCCTCTCCAGTGCTCTGTTCATACTGGGTCCCCTTGACTCTACAGCTGACCCCCGCTGGGTTGGGAACACAAGACGGGTAGGAGCCTTCTGGGCTTTGGATCTGGTTGCCTGCATTCACAGACTCCAGTGACCCTAAGAGTCCTGAAAAGTATCCACTGCCACCCCTCACACACCAAAGCCACAGAGCACCTCATGAAAAGCCCGCGCACCGTACAACACAACACAAATAAAAAGGGGGTGAGGGGGAAGGCACTGCTACTGCTCTGCCACCCCTAGAAGAGACATCTGGTTAATATGATCCAAGGAGAAAGACCAAGCCTCATAGAGCAGAGAAAGGCAGAAACCCCCACAGTCCTCGCCCGTCTGACTGAGGGGAGGTCAAGGAGGAAAGTGCTTGGCCCTGAAGGTGGGGTGTCTGGTTTCCCCTTGCCAGCTCTTTATTGTAGCTCCTCACCTTTGCCACGCTGTCCTGCATCTAATCTTGCCTCCCTTCGTCCCCAGGTGCCAGAGGCCATCCTGAAGTGCCAGCGTGCCGGCATCACTGTCCGCATGGTGACGGGTGACAACATCAACACAGCCCGTGCCATCGCCACCAAGTGCGGCATCCTGCTGCCTGGCGAGGACTTCCTGTGCCTGGAGGGGAAGGAGTTCAACAGGCTCATCCGGAACGAGAAGGGCGAGGTAGGAATCCCGACCGGGCATGAGGCACAGAAAGGACCTGCCTCTACCTGAGCTGCTTGGGGGACCCCAGGGCATTGGCAACAGCCTTGCCAGCTAAGAGGGGCATTACTATATGGGAAGCACTGATCTGCAGCATGAGGAGACAGCTTCTCTCTCCTGGGACCACGTAGGTGGGGAAGGGGAAATCTTAGTGTCTCTCATGGAGATCCATTCAGCTGCTGAAGCCATGCAGCCAACTTAGGCAAGAGTCGGGGACACAAGGAGGGTATCCAGGCTCCATATGCAGCCAGGGAGTAGCACTTGCAGCAAGATGAAGTTGACATCCATTCTTCTTCCCAGCCCTGTCTTTGGAGCAGGGGGCCAAAGGCTGCCAAGCTCCTGCATGTGGCGACTGACCCGGCCTCTCTCCTGGTTTGTCCTGTAGGTTGAGCAAGAGCAGCTGGATAAGGTCTGGCCCAAGCTGCGGGTGCTAGCACGCTCCTCGCCCACGGATAAGCACACACTTGTGAAAGGTAGGGGCCGCTGGGAGCCAGCGCTTATGTGCTGCTGTACAGACCCTCACCCAGAGGGGACTGAGCTGGGACTTCGCCTAGGGTCTTTTCTTGGCTCTGTTGCTCGCACTCTGTGAGCAGGGCACTGTCCCTGTTGCTGATCCAGAACCCGGGGAGCCAGTGAGGGGGAGACTCATCAAGGTCTCCAAAGGCTGTGAGATGTTCTCTGGAAGGTGCTATAGAAGGGACTGTACTAAGCCTCAGCAGATGGGGAAACTGGAAAACAGGCTGGACATGATGACCATTACCAAGAAGAGATGCAGCCCTCGGTGGTCCCCTGGCTGGCAGGCGCCTGCTCCAGGGCAGCATCCAGGCCAGCATTGTGTGGGCGCTGCTCTTTGCTCAGAGCCTGCTGGGGGATCCGTCTTCCCCTTAACCTGTGTGTCCACGTTTCAGGTATCATTGACAGCACCGTTGGAGAGCGGAGACAGGTGGTGGCCGTGACGGGGGACGGGACCAATGATGGCCCAGCCTTGAAGAAAGCTGACGTTGGATTTGCTATGGTATGGCGAGAGAATGGGCATGCCTCTGCATGGCGGGCTGCCTTTCAAAAGGCCTTGATAATGAAGAGGCAAGGTTCTTTGGGTAGCGGTGATCTCTTTTATTGATCCACCTAAATATCTTTGCAAGTTTTTGGGCACAAGCACCTGTCTTTGGGCATTGGGAGACTATAAGCTGCAGAGCCATTGCTCTGAAAATCCGGTGGAAAGCGACGGAGAACCGTATCCTGGCTGTAAAAGCCTCACTCGGATTTGACGTAATGTCTTAACTCTTCGGGGGCCGGGGGCATGTTGAAATAATATCTGTAGGGATTTTGCTGCAAGGGTCCTGCAGGTATCTCCTGCTCCTTTTCACCCTTCCTCCCAGCTCAAAGGTGTGTTTCCTTCCTTTTGCCCTTACTGGATATGTTGGGTTAGGATGCTGTTGACTGGCAACCTAATGTTACGTCCTGAATCCATTCATGCACACCCAGAAATGAAAGGCTTGGTTTCTAGAGGTGCTGAGGCCTGTGACTAGTAGGAACCAACTCTGCAGTCTAGAGTCATGCCCAAGTTACTGGCCCACATTCCAATTTTTTTGCTCACTTGGTGGCTAATATCATGTTTGCTTATCTACGCTGAAAGTGTTTTGAAATTCTGGTTTGCCGCGTGCACTGTCATGATTTACGTACTCATTTTTGCATCCCTTTCTATTTCCAATGGGACAATAGGAATGGATGGACCTGTTGTTTGGTTTCAGTTGTATCTAGCGAATTGGTTGTTTTGAAGTCTGGTGCATTAAACAGGCGGCTGCAAAGCGCGTGGGTTGCTGCTATTGCCAGGGAGAGTGTGTGTCTGAGACGCATGGAAAAAAAAAAAACTTCTGGAGATGAAGTATTTTCATGGAAGCAATTTCGCAAGCTTTGGATTTCAAAGATGAAGTAGCTTGGCCTTGCTTTTAAGTCCCCCACAGCAACAGCGGTGTGGGTGGGTGTGTTTTCTCAGTCTCTCCCTCTTCTCTTTCTGACTCAGTCCAAGTACATAATTTGATGCCCGAGGCAGCCCCAGAGAGGCTGCATGAGCAGTCTCTGATGACCCAGCGGGCAGAATGCTGCCCTAGGAAGGAGAGAGAATTGCCTTGCTGCAGCATCCAGGAAGGGGGTACAGCAGCATCTCCAGGCTGGCAGCAGGGTCACAAGTCATCTGAAGCATCCTACCCTGCATCTCCTCTAAGCATTGGCTCCAGGAGCTGGGAAAAGGGTCACGTGGCTGTTAATTTCTGACTCCCCTGTCAAGCCTGCTTGCTTACAGAAGTCAGGGAATTCCCACCCAAGATCAGACTTGCCCTGGACCCAGACTTAGCAGGAAAACATTGCGGGGAATTGCTCACCATGAGGCATCTCCTGCGGTTGGCTTTGTCTTTGGCTTGCCCCGTGGCTACAGGATCTGTGCGCACAGAGCTCCTTCTAGTGCTTGTCAGTGAGTAATGCAACTAAGCCAGATCATTGCTAGTGTTTATATGTGGTGCCTGGAAAATGAGAGAGGCTTGCCTTAGAGGAAGTCCAGCCTGATTCCAGAAGGATCCCAAGTGGGCAAAGTCACCTGTTGAGCTCACTGCAAAAGGGTTTAAGTTAGGAACAGGGGGACGTGACAGACGGAGAAGACCAAGCATACCTCTGAGCCAGGACGACTCTCTAGGATGCAGTGTAGTTGGTTGGGTCTTGATCTCTCTTTTGAGAGCCTGTCTGTTCCTCTGGAAGTTCCTAAAGCTTAATCATGTACGGGGCAAAGCTGCACAACCTCTGGATCCTTGCGGTACATGTGGCCAAAGGGTTAGGAGCACCAGCTACTTGTAAATGAGCTCCCGGTACAGTGTGCCCCAAATCTTAACATCTGAAGGTTCCCAAGCCCCCTGCTTGCTGCAGCAGTCTGCCCAAAGGGGACAGTACAATGAAGACCCAGTCTGGAGGTAAGCAGAGGCTTCTACTTCCTTTGTGGAGGTGTCAGCAGGCAGCATGACCCAGCATTGAGGGCATTGATCTGGGAATCGAGAGATCTGGGTTTTGTTCTTGCCTCTGCTACTCTGGGATCCTGAACGTGTCCTTCTTTCCTGTACCTGCTGCTGATGCTTGGGAGGGGAAGTGCCCAGCAATGTTTCTATTCTCCTTTCCCCTGCTTTGGTATTCTTCAACTAGAGATGTCACCAGTGGACCTCTTGTGAGCAGCAGTACAGGAAACAGGATGCTGTTGCTGGCCTCATCTAAGGAGAGAGGGGCCCATTCTGCAAATCCTGGGCCCAGCCCTAGCTCTTGGGGACTGTCTTGAGATGATTGCTGGGGTTCAGTCAGGCGGGGAGTGGGGAGATGGCCTTAGCTGTCTGCTCAGTGACTCACCACCGCCTCTTCCTCCCCCAAGGGCATAGCAGGCACAGACGTGGCCAAAGAGGCTTCCGACATCATCCTGACGGACGACAACTTCACCAGCATCGTCAAAGCGGTGATGTGGGGCCGCAACGTCTATGACAGCATCTCCAAGTTCCTGCAGTTCCAGCTGACGGTCAACATTGTGGCTGTCATCGTGGCTTTTACAGGGGCCTGCATCACGCAGGTAAGTGCCTGGGGGATAGGGCAGGCTTCACAGCCCAGAGTGCTGGGCTCTGCTCTGGGTGTGGCTGTGGGCGGTTCTGTACCGCCTGGGGAAGTTGCTTATTGTGTATAACAGGTCCTCTGTGTGGGGTTGTTCTTCTGCAGGACTCTCCTCTGAAGGCTGTCCAGATGCTGTGGGTGAACTTGATCATGGACACCTTTGCCTCCTTAGCCCTTGCCACAGAGCCCCCCTCTGAGTCCCTGCTGCTGCGCAAGCCCTATGGCCGTAACAAGCCCCTCATCTCCCGCACCATGATGAAGAACATCCTGGGCCATGCGGTGTACCAGCTGACCATCATCTTCACCTTGCTCTTTGCAGGTGAGTTGCTAATGCCAGAGGGTGTGGGGTGAGGTCACCTGCACGCCCCTCTGCCTCTAAGCCGTCACGGAGGAAGCCTGTGCAAGCTGCTGTCTGCTCCATCTGGGGCACCTCTCCAGTTGCAAGGGGACTCCACTTCAGTGAGTCCAAATGTCTGCCAAAGGCATAGTGTAGCAAGGAAAAGCAGCTTCTCCAATCGGCGTTTAAGGTAGGGCACAGGACAGCGATGCATTTTTTTTCAGGTGGTTTGACTCTCCTGCATAGCAAAGTAAGAGCAGGTACACGATGCGTGGCCCTGCTGCGTAGCAAATCCATCAAATTCAGGCTGAAATTACTCCCGGAAAGTGCGTGCAGCTTGCTGCAAAATGTGCCATGGGGGATGTGTAAAAGGTCTTTGAAACTCAGTCCAGTTTGAGCAAATCAGTATCCCCAACCTAAAAGCCACCACCATATGTGGCTCTAATGAGTCTCCCTTGTCAGTAGCCTCAAGCCAATGGCCAAGAACAAACCTGGGCAGGGGTGCGCCGACGGGTGAAGGTGACTTCTGGCCCAGGGCTGATGGGGACAGTGCGTGTGGGGAAGAGAGAACTTCTACTGGTGATGGGACGGCAAGGACTCAGCCCTCCCCAGCTACCTACCCAGCACCAAATTAGTGCTTATTTGGCTAATCTAAACCTGCTCCACCAGCTCTTTCTGCCCGTATGGGGGTGCATTTCCTTCCCATAACTGCTTTATGCTGGGTTCAGAATTGGCTCCACCAGCCTTACCCACATGACGCTGCTGTTCTTGCCCCTCCAGTCACGGCAACCAAGGTGGGGTATCGGTTTCCCATCACGCCATCCCTCGTGTTTCCACAAGGGTGAATTTTTTTTTCCAGCTGTGCATTATAGGCTAATTCAAATTCTAGGTTCTTTCTGAAGCTGAGTGGGTAGGAAACATGAACTTTCCTCTCCTGTGTGGTAGGCGAGAAGTTTTTTGACATCGACAGTGGCCGGAATACGCCCCTCCACTCACCCCCCACTGAACACTACACCATCGTCTTCAACACCTTCGTCATGATGCAGCTCTTCAACGAGATCAACGCCCGCAAGATCCACGGCGAGAGAAACGTCTTTGAGTCCATCTTCCGGAATCCCATCTTCTGCACGGTGGTGCTCGGCACCTTCGGCGCGCAGGTAACAGAGCAATGGGCTTGTGTATGGATGAGGGAGGGCAAGTGGGGTGGAAGAAGAAAGATGGTCTTTATGTCTGGCTGCTAATCTGGAATTTGAGCCAGGCTCTATTCCCTGCTCTCCCACAGATCCCCTACGTGACCTTGCACAAGTTGCTCTGCCTCTATTTCCGTACTGTACTTGCTGCTTCTCTCTCTCGGAGGACAAGCATTAATGCTTGGAGTGCCCATCACTATAGATAAAGACCTTATCAACCTCTCAGTGTGAGAACTGACTCGGTGCCCTGGCTCATGGAGGAGTCTTTGAAGGGCTAAATAGTCATTTGGATCCAGGCCCTGCCGCTCAAAGCCCTGCAGTCTAGGTGGGGTGTGATGGCAGGCTCCAGTTCTGGTCCTGCTCCTGGGTCCTCACTCAGTGTTTGCGTTCTTGATTCTTGCTCTGGGATTCTTGGCCTCACAGCCCTGAGCTGTACCTGTCACCATCCAGGACACTGGTTTCTTGCCTGAACTAAAACTGCTTGGCAATCCATTTTTTTCCGACCCTAAAGGGAGTAGCAGGCTTGGTGGCAGCTGGGCATGAAGGGCATCTGCACTACATGTCGGTAGGGCCCCCCTCCCCAGTAGTGCAGCCACACAGACCACAGGACATGGCGCTAGGCAGAGAAACCAGGCAAGCCGTGGCGAAGGCTGCTCCAGTTCTCTAGCCTCATGCTTGCTCAAATGAGACTTCTGCTTCCTCTTGGCCCCTTACACCACCCACGGGCCAAGTCAGCACAGCCACCCCAGAGGCGCTGGGAGAGCGGCACAGAAAGACCCTTTCACTGGATGATTCTTCAGTGCCAAGCGGTCCTTTTTCTATTTATAGATCCATTTTGTTCCTGCCAAAAAGTACGTGTGCTTGATGTAAAGCCAGGTGCTTTGTTGTAAATAAATCCACATTTCTTTCCTTCTTTCCACCAAGGTGAGAAATTTCAGGAACGGAAGGGAAACTTTTCACTTCTCCCCCAAAGTTTTCCATGGGACAGGCCACGTCGCTAGCCCGCCATGCCGGCCTAGCGAGAAACATCATCGGCAGGCAAAGCCCTCCAGTGCCACAGGGCTGCGCTGATGTGCTCTCCTCTAACTGCCCCTGACTTGCGTGTCTGTCTCCTGTACAGATCCTCATCGTGGAGTTTGGAGGAAAGCCGTTCAGCTGCTCTGGGCTTACCTTGAGCCAGTGGTTCTGGTGTATTTTTATTGGTGTAGGCGAGCTGCTCTGGGGACAGGTAAGAGCCGGTCTAATTATGCCGCACACCTCCACTGCCTTGCGTGTCCCCAACCCCCTCCCAGAGCCAGCGTCACCTCCATCCACTCACTTGCCTATTCTGGAGCTGGGCACGCCTGCTTCCCCCCTCAAGCACAGCTTCTTGCTTCTAAAAGCAGAGGGGGTGCTTTCCCCCCCCGCTGGCGGCTGCTGGGAGATTAACGCCCACCCACCCCCACATGGTAGATAGCTTTTTCTCTCCTGTATTCAGAGTTTATCATCAAGGGCTGGGGAACAATACAGCTATAATCTGGTAAGGGGGAGCTCCCTCCCTGTTGCAGTCTACTTCTAACTGCTACGCTGCTTGGTAGTTCCCGTCGGGAGCTGCTAGGGGCAGATGTTTGGGGGCCAGGGAACGGGATGTTCTACTCGGCGTTAATGCCTGGCTCGTGGGGGAAGTGCAGCCAAGAGTGAGGAAGTCCCTGAGCCTGTGCAGATGAGAGGAGGGGATTAATATAGGGTTTTGGATGTCTAGGTCTGTGTGGACCTTGCTCTTATTCTTTGGAATAGCTGTTTGACCCTGTGGCCCTGTCTCCTCATGCTCCTGAGTGAGGACATAAAGGAGCTGCCCGCTTCCTCCCTGGTTCCCCGGCACTGCTTGTAGCAGCCAGCAGGCCCTGCCAAGCATCCAGCCCCTGGTGTCTCTCGTCTTTGTGCTGCAACCACTCTTCGTGCTTTGGTTTGGGCGTTCCAGAAACAAGCTGAGATGGGGACCCCTCGGGTACTGCCCTGCTGTTTCACCTGCAGTCATGGGAGCTCTGTTGCAGGAGGATCTCGTGTCTTATTTGACGGGCTCAGCAGAGGTCCCGTCAGGCTTGGGGGAGAATGCAGCCCCAACAAGTTGCTCGGTGCGCTGCTCTTCTCATCCCACACCCTGAAAACAGATACCAGGCTTAAAATACATCTCTCTGAGTGAGCAGCCCAGGAAAGGTCCATCTAACTCTGGGCCACGCTTCTCCTTTGTCAGGGTCTAGGAGGCTTCCTGCAAGTACCCCAGTAACCAGGCATCACAGTCTTCTCCCCCTAACCCCACCTTCATAAGGGAAACCACTTTCAAAAGAAGCCACCAGCATGGAGATCTCCTCCTTGTCGATTTTTAAATCGGGCGCCGACTCCCTCGGTGTTGACTAGTGCAGTACCAAGTGCTGCATTACTGGCATGGTTTCTGGGACACAGCAGAGGCCCCCCATGCTTGCCTCTCAAAGCGCACTGCCTACAAGACTACAGGAACAGGCTTCTTCATGTCCCAAAAGACAGCCCTTCAGAGCCTTTCAAGGATAGCTGAGACCTTACACATCCAGCAGAGAGGTAGTTAGCCATGTCAGTCAGAAGGCAAGGCAGGGTGGCACCTTAGAAGCTAAGGGGATCAGGGTGGCATGAGTTTTTGAAGGCCACGGTCTACTCTCAGATGCCATGAAATAGGTGAAGCATCTGACAAAGGAGGTCATTGCCTATGAAAGCTCATGCCTCTCTGAACCATTTAGTCTCTAAGAGGCCACTGTGCCCTGGCTTCTGCCTTAGTGGTGCATAAGCTCTCTGTCCTCAGCTCTTTGGTGCCATCAAAAATTGCCTTTCTGATTAATGGCATAGCATCCCCTTCACCCCCCAGAAAAGGGCAGCTTCACCCTTGCTTTTCCATATTTCAAAGCAGACGGAGAAGCGTGACCAAATAGCACTGCGGAGGTTGGAGCACTTCTAGGAGCATCCAACCCCCAGGAACTGTGGCTTGGGAGAAGACCACCACTTCCAAGGGGACTCCAGTGGGTCAAGAGCTCAAGACATCAGAAAGCAAATGCACGTGTTTGTCTCCAGTCGTGCTTCTCTGTCTGGTTTGAAATCTCGCCTTTTTGAAGTGGGAGAGGAAAATTCCAAAAATGCTGGTTTGGCTTTAGAAAAGCACATTTGGAATATCCTTTTCCCTTCTGTTCTCCCTTTATCTTGGGAGATGTTGGTCTCAGCGCTTTAATACTAGCGCTTCACAGCGTGTCCGGCTGTTTCATGACAGCACAAACAAGAGCCGCTGACACTTTGATCTAGGAAAGAAGGCACTTAAGAACAGCCACTATTTAATCCTGATGGACTGGCTTTAAAAATATTTCAGCTGGCCTGTCGTGTTGCCAGCAGCACCGCATAATAGGCCTACTGACAAGTCAGGAAAATAACGGGAAAGGGATAAAAATACAGACGTGACAACAGCGTGGAGCGAAACTTCAGTATTCTCCGAAGGATCGCAATTTCACATGGGAATTTTTGCTGTCAGAACTGACATGTCTTTAGTCTTGTCGATTAAGATGAAGGCAGCATTATTTTTTTTTCAGTTTTGACAATTTTTTTGCAGCCAGCTCAACTCAAGTGCAGCTGGTGTTTCTCCTTCCTGTCCTCCCAAGATGATACTACTTACTGAGTGCCTGCAGGGAGATCCATACTGATGTGCACCCAGAGAAGAAGGGTGTCTTGTCCCGTAGAAGCTGTGGTTCTTTGAGATTTGTTTCCAATGTCCATCCTATGACCCGTCCCCCAGCCCCACTTTTATGAGGTCTGGGAGTGAGAGAGCAATGGGAGGGTTGTGGCTGCTTCACCCACCTCTACGATGGCACTGGGAGCGTGAGGAGGTGCATGGGAATATGGGTGGTCCTGAAACACACAGCCGGTCAAAAGATCCCAGGGGCACCTGTAAGCCTACAGCTGGACCAGTGCTGATTATGGCAGCATAGGACCGTGGGGATTGCAGGGTAAGTGCAACTATTCTCTCCCTTTTGTCTCCAGTTGATCTGCACTGTCCCAACCAGCCAGTTGAAGTTCCTGAAGGAGGCAGGGCATGGCATCACCAAGGAGGATATTCCAGAAGAGGAGCTGCCTGAGGACTTGGATGAGATTGACCATGCCGAAATGGAGCTCCGGCGTGGGCAGATCCTGTGGTTCAGGGGTCTCAACAGGATACAGACTCAGGTACCGTACAGGGGGCAGGGGTACTACTTCCTGCTTTTCCAGGGGTCCTGGCCAAAAAGATCCAGCACCGTCCAGCATCTACCTGTGTGGCTTTTGATGGCTTTGGTGACGTGCTAACCCTGTGCAGGTCCAGAATAAGCACTGCCAGCGCCTTTCCAGGTTAGCTCTGGTGAGAGCCAGGGCATGGGACTGCACGGGTGCTTAGATGTGCATACCCTATACACCCCGCCACCCTGCCCACCATCATGGTGGACTCAGGTTTGCACAGAAACCTCGTTTAAAGCATGGAGGCTGTAAGTACTGTGAGAGAGGATCTCATTGCTCTGAACAGCAGAGAGGGTGGGGAGGGGGCAGGGAGCTCAGAGAGCTGTGTGGCCATTGGACTTAACAGAGTTTAGGCAAGTGACCTATGTTTCTGTTCAACGTTGATGCAGCTTGGCCACTTTCTCGGCATCATCTACAGGACCATTGCTCCCCTGGTAGCTTGTGGGCAGCCCTAGGCAGCTTCTGCCCGGCTCCCTGCATCCTGGTCCAGTTGGGGATGATCCTGCCTTGAGTAGGGGGCTGGACTAGATGGCCCACCTGGTCCCTTCCAGCCCTACTTCCTTACGATCCTGAACAGAGTGGCATACGCTGCAGGTGATGGGACACCTGGGCACCGAAGTTCTCTCCTTGTCTCTGCCTTGCAGATGTGGGAAGTCAGCACCACCTGAATCAGACCTCTTCTGCTTTCTTTTCCCTATCTGTCTTCCTTTCATTGATTTCAGTGTCCTTTGGGTCAGGCCTTCTGGGCTCCTTCATACCCCAGGATCCAAGCTCGGAAGAACAGCCCAAATACATTATAGTGCTGAACCAGGACCCCAGGCTGAGAGGACAGTGGAGCTGCTTGTTGAGCCTCCACCTGTGTTCCCAGCAGGACTCTCCAGTGCATTCTCTTGCCATGGTGTTGCAGAGGTGACCGAGTGGTGCCTTGTGCCACAAGACTACACTGGAAGGAGTTGGCATCCTAGGGAGCCAGTGGTGGATTATTTTTTTTTGTGCGGGGGCGGTCAGGCCTTCATCCTGGAGTCTCCAGGCCTGCTGAACTTTTGATTTATACTAATCTTAAACCAGTCTTGGCCGGCTCAGCACACTTGGCTCTCCCAGCAGCTTTGGAGGTGGCTGCGACTCCCTAGGAAGGTGTTGCCCTGCAAAGGTTGCTGAGAAATACTTGGCATATTAACCATCTTTCCCCTCTCTGCAGGGTGTCCTCTCGCTCCAGTTTCTTCCCTGTGCCTTCCCCTCACTCCATTGCACTGTGGGCTTTTGCACTTGCTCTCCTCTGGTTGTATTCATCTCCTGTCCTTTCCTGATGCTCCCCCCAGTCTTCCTGTGAGTCCCCTCTTGTCAAGGTATCTCTCCTGTTGCCCCTCCCCAGTCCTTGATGTTCAGCTGTGTGGTTAGACCTTTGCTGTATCTGAAAGGGGAGAGCGGCTGTGCCGAGAGGAGGGTTTGGTTTCATGTTTGCAATGAGTGGCATTTAGTTTGCCAAGGACTGTGGGACTCCCCTTTGCTTGTCTCTCCCGTAAGAGCTTTGCCTTCAAGAGAGTTCGCCCAGCAAATGTGCTGCTCTCATGTCCCTGCCTACAATTCACTCCTCACCAGTTCTCTTGTTGACCAGCCCCTCAGCCCTACACTGAGAAGGGGCAAGGACGGAGACAGAAGAAAGGGAAGGCAGAAGCCAAAAGGAGAGAACAAGGCTGTCCAGGATTAGGGCCCCTATAGGTTCCCAGCACTGTCTCGCTCCTGTTCACGGGCTCTCCTTGGTTCCCCGGGCTAGACGTGGCACAGACTTTAGGAGTTAAGGAGTCCCCAGCATTTTGCAGGAGACTCACTCACCCCCTCCTGTAAGTGCCGGCGGTCTCCCGTGCCTTGGCTTGTCCCTTCTTTCCATGTCACAAAGCTACCTGATAACAACATGAGGGGTTCTGCTGAGAGGAGCCTTGTACAGCGTCCCCGGCTTTGGGCTGAGATGAGCAGCCTCTCAATTTGGGCAACCCCCATCTCCATGGCTCTGACTCCAGCCACAGGAGTCATCTTGGGGATTTTGAAGGCTGCTTCCTGAGGCCCTCTGGAGACTGTACTTGTCTGAAGGAGCTCCTGCTTCCCAAACCTGCACTCTTGGGTACCCAATGATGGCCAGTCCTTCAGCTTCCCTTTGCTGTTGACGCCGCTCCAAGTAATCGGAGACCATTTAGGAGACCCAAAGTGGGAGCTGGGTACTTAAGGGACTGGGATGAACATTAATTTTCCTTCCCAGCACCCCTGCTTTTAGGTCAAAGTACTGACTCCCAAAGAAAAGCTTTGGGAGGCTGAGAGATGCTTCCCCTTGGCGTCAGTCCTGCTGGATTTTCAGGGTGAGACTCCTTCGAAAGCATGTGTGGGGAGATCATTCAGGTGGGAGCTCTGGGCACCATGGTGAACGCTGTGGCAAATTCAACCCTGCAGTGTTGTGGTCTGTGATGAGATACCTTGTGCCCAAGAAGAACGGTCTCTTGAGACCTCTGTCTGCTGGATACTGCCCTCCTTGCTTTGCACAATGCCGGCCCAGAGCTGAAACCTTGCCTGCCTTTGCTGTTTGCCTTGTTGTTCACGACCAAAGTAACTGGATATCTGCCGGCAAAGACACCAACCTGACTGCTTCTCTTGTCTTTATAGGTACCCTGCCAGAATCAAATCCTGCATTGGGGGCGGGGGGTGTTTAATCCTGTGTGTTTAACAAAGCTGCCATCTTTGTTTGTCTATCTTAGGAACTGGGTGGTTAAAAGACTGTATTTGAAGTGAAAAATTTAGGATGGTCACATTTCAGAAAAGTGGAGGGAGGAACATGGGGATGGACGGGCAGTCTGTGGCCTGGAGGTACCATGATGGTGGCTCAGAATAACTATGCCCGTTGGGCTCTTGCAGCTTTGTCATTTCGGTCCCAGGGATCTGCTTTCTTTAAAACAACCACCCAGCAGAAAAGGTTCCCCTTTCCCTTAAACACGTGGGACTGGGCAATGTGCTTGTGTGGGATTTGCACACAAATCAGAGGTCGCACGTAGGAATTGTGGCTCGTGCGACCTTAAGCGTGGTTTTTGCGGTATGTGGGGAACGCATGCGATCCAACGCAGAAACGGAGACTTTGGAGCATCAGCCCCACCCTGCCAGCTACATATGAAGAACACGACCCCAGAGTGAACGCGCTGGAAGCCAACCTGGGTTTCTTTGTGGTCTGGGTTGCTATTTTTCTTCAAGCGTTGCTGCTGGCTTGTAGGTTTTTATTTTTGCATCTGTCATGTTGCCACAGGACATGGGGAAACCCGATTTTCTTCAGGTTGCTGGTTATTCAGGTTGTGGCTGTGTGCATTAACTCCTCAAGCATTGTATAACACCTTTTGGGAGCAGCATGCAATGACACGAATGATGGAGGCATGACCGAGTATGGTAGGTATAAACATCTGTAGTGCAGTGATGCTTGTTCTAAGCACTGTTTCCAAATCATTAAGGATGAGGTGTCTGCCTGAAGTCACATCATCACATGGTGTCAGATGAGTCTGTACTGAAGCCAGTTCTCTTGGGAAGCTTTGCATTATCGCCTTCTGGAAAAAGGCTGCCTGCTATTGCAACACTGTGCAAAACCAGAAATCCTGAGTTCTTCTCAGCACCTTTTCTTTCCTCTCTGTGTGACCTTGTAAGTCCTAGCAAACCAGCTTACGGATCCAAATCCTGGTGTTCCAGGAGCGTCTGAAAGCGTTGTGCCTTAAGCGAAAATGGCAGCAGCTTTCACTGCTGCCTTGGCTAACTGCAGGGATGAGAAAAAATGTTCCTGCTTCAGAATAAGAGCAAAACAAGGAAATAGCAAAGCAATGCCTAAAATACCCACGGGGATGAATTGGGCAGCTGTATAAGGTCATGTGGGGGCTGCCTTTTTAATGAGCATCCCTGGGGGGGTGGGCAAAGCTGCAGTGGCAGTGAAGTATAGACTGTGTTTGGGCCAAAAGGAAAGTCAAAATGCAGAGCTGTGGAAATCTCTCCTGGTGCCTCTGGCTGCCACTGCTCTTCCTGTCCTGGGGCCTGTCTACAGACCAGCCCTGCAGTTGCTGCCTGCTCTGTTATTGAAAAGTGATTTTCCCCTCGCTTGTATTTAAGGTGTTTGCCAATGTGACTGTGTGCCTGCCACGTGGGGGTGGGCCCTGAGCGAAGCGCTGAACAAATCTGGCCACGTTCGGGTTTAGCGGGAGTGGGGGGCACGCAGTGCCATGGGATGTGGCCCTGTATCGATGGATTGGAAATGCTCTAGCCCACTGCAGTAGACTGGGCTATAGGCTGCACTCTGTATCAGTTGCCAGCTCACACTTACACCCATCCTCTCTCTCTCTCTCTGTCTCCCTCTACTCTTTCTGTGGGTTTATATGCTAAATCCTTTCCCCCTTTAGCTCTCCCAACCTTCTTGGCTGTGTAATGCATTTCATCGGATGGGAGAGAGACAGACAGAGGCGGAGGCTGGAAGCTAACGTCTCTGTGCTCCATGGCTCTGCTTTTGGATCGCCTGCCAACCCTGCGTTTATGGGAGTGCAATCTGAAATGTGTGGGGTCCCCCCCATCCCTCTCCCCTCCGTCCTTTCTTCCTTTATCGTCTGTGTCCCTCTCCGCCCAGCCTCCCCTCTTCCCCTGTCCCCCAGCCCCCCTTTCCTCTTGGTCTCCGACTGCGGGGCGACGCTATCTCACTCTCTGATTCTTTGCAGATGGACGTAGTTTACACATTCCAGACCGGAGCCTCCTCTTTACAGGGAGCCCTCAGGAGACAGCCTTCCATCGTGAGCCAGCACCACGATGTAAAAAATGTTTCTAGCCCAACCCATGTAGCTCTTTCTTCCGTCAATTCCACTCCCACCACTTCTGCTGCTGCTGCTGCTGCTGCATCTCCTACTGCGGGCAGTGAGTGATAGTCTATTACAATGCATGACTTCCTAATAACACAAGAGAGCACTTGCACTGACTTAACCACACCTGTTCTCTCTCCCTCTTCTTTCATCCTTGACTTGACCAATTGGTTTCTTGACCTAATGCGGGGAGTGAGGGGGGAGACCAGGTTTTATTGATTTTCTTCATTTTAATTTAAAGCTGTGGCTCTTTTTAACCATTTTCCAAATCCTCTCTGGTTCCTTTTTCCTTTTGCTTTTTTTTTCTCCTCCTCCTCGTTGCTTTCTTCCTTTTTCCTCTTTGCAGGATGTGATGTCTGATTCCGCCCCTCTGATGGGTGCAGAATTGGAGCTTCTTTTAAAAGAGCTGTCTGGGGCAAAGGAGCACAAATAAAACCACTGCAGGGAGACTTGGGGATGCTGGCTTTTTTTTTTTTTTTTCCCCCTCCACCTCCGAAAAAAACCCAAGAGGTTCTGATGCAGCTTCCTCCTAGTCCCCCAAGCTGCATCTTCTTGTATGGAAGCCACAAATCTTTGGAGGACAGGACACCACTCGGTTTCACTCGGTGGACTTGTAAATGGGCAGCTTCCAAACTGGGTCTGTACATCTTAGAGATGGGGCTTTAGATGCAACCTCAAAGTTTGCAGCTCCTGTTCAGGACAGCACTTGAGCGTGGGCTCGTGTCCCAAAGTCACCTGGACTTCAGCATCTCATCAGATGCCAAAGGCCATCCTGACTAGGAAAAGACAGAAGCACCTACAAATGTGCTTTTCTGAATCGGGGCCTTACATGCGATGTCAGTGATACATAAGCCTCGTTCAGGCTCAGTGCACTGCATACCATCTTGCCTCGTGTGTGCATCCAGTATCTAGCACGTGTAGCAGGCTACTTTTTTTTTTATTTATTTGGGGGGGGGGGGTTGAGCAGACTTTTCCACTCGTTCATGGAAACCCCCAGCTCTAATATGCACAGACCACGCGGGCAGATTTGAATGGCACAACATGTCACCATTCTCAAAATAAAACATGCACGGGGTCAAACCCCATCTCTGTGGAGGCTGGCGCTTGAGGGGGCCAGAATTTAATTCGATGAGCTGTCACAAAATGAATGCAACATTTCCCTTAGGCTGTATCAGGCCTGGGAGGCTGCAAGTGTGAATTATCTCTCTGCAGGTCCTTGCCACGCTATGAATAGTAAAAAAAAAAATATATTACTGTTTTTTCCACAGATAATTGGCTTCTTTTTTTTTTTTTATTGCACCATCATTTTCTTTGCATCCTCTTATTAAAGAAACACCCTTGAGGACTTTTTTTTTTTAATTGCTTTCATTCTCCTTTTGTTTGCAATATGTTTCAAAGGAGGGAGGAGGAGAAAAATCCCTGATCATTGGGGTTGTTTTTGGTTTTGTGGAGGCTTTTTTTAATTAGGCAGACTTCTAAATGTCTAATCTACCTTTTACTAACACTGATGTATCTATTTTTTTTTTTTTTTTAACCCCAAGTGTTTCTGAAGGAGCATGGCTGCCTTTTGTTTACTTCTGCATCTATGCACCAGCATAATAAATTGTCAGAAGGAAATGTGCTCCGTTTGGGAGCACTGATCAATTTTAACTTTGCCTCGAAGCCAGCAGAGGGAGGTGTATGTAGTGGATTTTGACAGCTCCTGCCAAAATATATCATTTCTGCACTTGAATGTATTAATACTTCTCCCTGATTGTAGGGGGGATGGATAATTTGAGTGAATAATAGCATGTGCTCCCAAATAACAACTTTCCCCAAAGAAAAACAGGTTGCTAAATGTTCTCTGAAGTTTAATTTAGACTCTGCTCTAATTCCCTTCCTGCTGCTCTCTGTCCTTCTTAAAGCTGCCTTCCCCTGAATACAAATTAACTGATCCCTCTTGTCATCCACTTCTACGTGGAAATTTTCAGCAGGCCTGATTGCTACACTTCTCTTAGGTGGTGACGGAAGAGAGGGAGACCTCTTGAATGAACTACAAAAGGTGGTTTGTAGAATTAACCTCATCTCCACGGGGAGTTTTGCCCTAGTTTTGCAGGCAGTGGTAGGTCAACCACATGCAAGCCCCATCTAGAGATATACTACAAACCACACTTTTGCGTTCATCCAGCTTACACTGGCTGCAAGCAGGTGGGAGCTTCCCCACTGTGACTAGTAGCTTTAACACTTGGTTTGCACTGGTGCAGTTTTTCCAGGGCTGAAAATAGGGCAAATCCCAAGTGCAGGTGAAACTTAAGATGGTTTGTAGGCTGTGAAATTTTGGAGCAAAAAGGAAATACTGGCCTCAGTTCTGGACGCTCACTGGAGTCTTATCAGAGCAACTGCCATATGCCATTGATGTTAAACATGGCTGATGCAGATGTTGGCAGCTCCTTTGGACAGAAGCATCGCAGGGTCCACTTACAGAGAACTGCATAAGTTCTTTCTTTTTTTTTTTTTGTTTTTTTTAAATGAACTTTCATTAAGCAAATGCAATTCATGCCATGCTCTGAAAAGATCACCGGTGATGGAGCAAAACCACCTACAGCGCGAAGTGCATGGAGGAGGGCATAATCTGGGTGGGTTTGGATGCTTGAACCAAACGTGAGGCTGCAAAGCTGAGCTCAGAAATCCTGCATTCAGAGGCTTTTGCGTAAGAAGCACCAGAAATTCTGCTTCCATCTGGGCTGGAAATAACGCACAAATAACTTTTCTTGCAGTCTCTTGAAGTGTCTGCCAGAGCCTAGAAGCACAGAGGGGGCACCTGGAAATGCAATACATTGAAAGTCTCTGAGCTGTTGGAGCCTCAGCATGTTTGGGTTTGAGTTTTTGGGGCAAGGGTTTGGGTGGGATGCATCTTGTCTGGACTGGTTTTGGGGGTTGCAGCAATAAAAAGGTCCCCCTTCCTGCTTGTCTTCCTCTGACAGACTTGAATTTGCAAAGGTTTCCCATTGTTTGTGCTAACAAATTTATGGTTCAGCTCTAGGAACAGCTCCCCCTTCCGTCACCAAGTCCTGTTGTTTAATTGTTGTAGGGGAATTGAAATGTCAGAGGCAGTGGCATGGTACAGGGAGCTCCAAACAAACCGACTGTCAGGATGTCTGTGGATGGGCTGTCATCTACACGTGCTGTGGGAGAAAAAGCATGAGCTTCTGCAGCTTGAGCTAAAAGACTAGCTCTTAACTTGAAGAAAAGAGCAGGCTAATGAGCTTCCTGTGTGTGATCTAGCCATGCAATGCCACAGCCACCAGAGCAGCACCATTGCATTAGAGCAGCACCTCCCCACTTACGCATCCTGCCTAACTAGCACGCTGTACTGTGCAGACCTACCCCGAGACCTGTGCTATTAACGTGGGTTACACAACCGACCTGGTAAAAGGCTTTGAAAGATTTAGAGGTGACACCAACTTCGTTGGTACAAATGTGCGGTATGGATCTGCGGAGCAGCAGCTCGGCTGAGATTTTCAAAGTGGTCTTAATGGATTCGGTCACTGATGGACAAGCGCCTAAGTGCCATTGGCTGCTTTGAACAAAATCTCTCTTGTGTGTTCATTGTTTTATGCAGACTTGTTCCCTCGTCGGTTTGCTTCTGTGTCTTTGCATTTTACAGGGGTTCAGGGCATGTTTTGAAGAGCTCTCCGCTGGTCTTGGGAGAAGTCTGAGTGTGTACCTAACAGCTCTTTTATTTGCTACAATTTCAGGCTTTGAGGACTTGAGGGTTCTGCTCTGCTCTCTTCTCCCCGGCCCCCTTCTGACATGAAAGCTGGGAGGTTTCTCCCGCTAAAACAAGTATCTCAGATCAAGTTGGAGCGGTCCCGTAGGAATGTGCTGATAACTTCCTGCCAGGAGTTGTGAAAAGGCAATGTTCAGAAATGATGTTGTGCCCATTGAATGCCCTGACACAAGAGGACTGGAGCTCATCAGTAGCACCCGCTTATTTTGAAGTGCTTATTCCTGGCTGCGCAGCTCTGGGAATGAAGTGACAAGGAAGGAGCAGGATTGCTCAGCTTGTGAAGAGCACGTGTCCTTTGCACCATGTTAGGCCCCAAACATTTAGGATTTCTCTAGAGCCTTGAGCTGCTCGTTTGATCTTGGATCTTGTATAGTGAAAAACATCTTGAATTCCAGATGCCCAAGACAGATCACCCATGCAGACAGACCAATCCTCATTCTCCCCCCACCCCCCGCAGGCCACGTGGCTCTTGTCTGAGTGCCGAGGCCACAAAGTTGGGTATACACTCAGCTCTGCCAGAGATCTGTGTCTTCCACGCCATTTGGCGCTGAAATCTCATGTGCGTGCTTGTCCATCTGCTTGTTCATGGTGTGAAGATTGGCTTGTTTTAATTTGGCCCAAATCATTTCATCGCTGAAGCTTTTCCTGTGCTGGTCTGAGTGAGTCTGGATACGCGTAGTCACTGTGGGTAGCTGCCTGAGACAACCGTCATACTCAAGGTGGGAAGAGAGCGCTTCTACTTGAAGAAGAATAACTGACCATGCTGTAGGTTGTCTCTCCAGGCTGGCAGGGCTGCCTCCCTACACTTCCCGTTGAACGATGCCTCTTTTTCTGTGTTTTGGGAATGCTCCTGTTGTGATGAGACCAAGCGTCTTTGGGGACTTTCTTTTTATTTGGGGGGCTCTGGCATGTTGCTGTTTGGTCTGTGCGTGATGCATTAACCAAAGGGGGTGTTTAAACCAGTGAATGTCATCGAAGGTAGCATGCTGTCTCTGGTTGATCTCCTGGGATTTGTGGCCTCTTCTCCAAGGCTTGATAAGGGAGTGCAGTTCGCTTTGACAGCTTGCTGATGGAGGACTCAAATATCTTTTTTCCCCTCCTTTTCCTCTTAGGCTGTTGCTCATTGAGAAAGGGGAGCCCTGGAAGCTGGTGATTTTGTATAGCAGTGGTGGACTCAAGGTTGTATCTCTGAAGTAGGTGAAGAGGACTCGGGTTTAGGTGTAAGCACAGCCAGCTTCCAGGGGTGTGGGGGAGGCCTCTGCTGCTGGGACATACCTAAAGTAGCAAGAAAGCGGTGGTTGACAGCACAGAGGTGGTTCCGTGCTCTGTGCAGTAATAAAAAGGTGCTGTGTTTGGTGCTGCTGCTTGCAGCCAGGTGGCAGTTTGTGCGCTCAGAGCTGCTCGGTTCCCCAAGCACATGAGGTGCCTGTAGACATGCTGGGAGGCTGCTCCAGTGCACTGTAATTGCAGTGCATCAGAGCAGACTTGATTAATCTAAGCTAATTAGCACACTCCAGCCAACCTCCGTGTCTTGTGTATCAGCATCCCCACACTTCAGAATGGCAGCAGAGATGCTTTTAACTAAAACTCGTCAAACTAGTTAAAGTGCCCTCGCTGCCATTTTGAAGCGCCGGGATACTGGTGCGGAGCTGCTCTAATTAAAGCACCCCCCCCCCCCCCCAGCCCTGGAGCACATACAAAAATGTCCCAGAAGCTCCCTGATGTCGCCCACCCAGGGAACCTCCCGTCCTGCTGCGGGCATGGCTGGGTGAAAGCTCACAGCCTGGATTATGCAGGAAGACAGAGCAGCTGCTTCTGTCCTTAACCTTTGGAAGCCTATCTTTTTTCCCCTTGAGTGAATGCTTATTAATACAATGAGGCTCTTCTCTCATAGGCAAGAAGTGAGCATTTGCATGACGGTGTTGCTGACAACTTTCTCTTGCCAAGTGTTTCCTTTTTATTATAGTAAAAGGTTTAAACTCAGTTTCCATTTATCAAGTCAACCCCCCACTTCTCTCGAGTTGCAGAGAGGATGAGATGATCCAGTATGTTGCTGCAGGTCACAACTGCACTGCAGTAGCGAATGTATTCTGGAATACAGTTTTGGCTGAGTGTGGAGGGATTGACATCTTATTCTAGACCAGTGGGCTGGACTGGCGAGACCAATGGCACGGTGGGGAGGTGAGGAGTCAGAAAAGAGTGGTTCAGACTAGAGAAAAAAAGACATTTGGGTTGCTTTATATTTGCAAGGGGTAGAAAGATCTGGCTTAGATCCTGCTAGCGCCGTAGATGGACAGTGCGGGTTGAGAAGGCTTCAAGGAGGGGTTCAGATGGTCAGCTCCTCTGCGAAAACCATGAAAGCACATCCCAGTCCCTCGGTGTTGCATTTAGAAAAGCACCTGTGGACTGTTCATTGCATACAGGTCACTCATGAGCGGCACGTTGTGCGTGTGGGTGCACGTGGTAGCTGCAATGGTGTGATGTGGCTCTGTTTGGGAGGGGGGTGAATGTGACAGCTTCGTTGCACCAGGTGAAGAGGTTTTGAGCACTGCAGTTGTAACACTGCCAGAATCCCACGTGCTTCACTTCCTGTTTTTTGGGGAAGGCGGCGCGGTTGATTATTTGGAGATGTAACTTGTACCTTACCCATGCGACCGAACAAACTGTGACTTGAATGCAGGGAGAGCGATAAGTTTCAGGCTCGTATTCTGACAAGAAAGCTGCAGGAGTTCAGAACTGGGTGTCTTAGCCTCCTTTACAAACACTAGCTTTCCGTTTCTGCTTGTTTCTACCTCACCTCCCAACACAGTGACATGGTGGAAGTCTAGTGCCTTAAACAGTCAGACTTTAGGAAGTGTCCAGCTTGACGCGCATCAAGCCTAGTTGTGCAGAGGTGCTGAGCCCTGGTGACCTTCTGACGGGATCTCTGGGTGCCCACTACCCCTGAAACCCACTGTCTCGTGCTGGGTGAGCCAAAGTGATGGCTGCTTCTGGAAGCAATGGCCTTAAGCACCATTGGCACAGATAAGGATCCTCAACTCCTGACCAGGATCTAGGCAACAGTGTGGAAACTCGCACAGATTTGGTTTCCTTCTTGCATGCTCAGCTGGGTCCGTTGATTGTTGTTATTGGCATCTGCTTGGACCTGCTGCATCACGGGGTCTTGACACGTTTGCGGCACTTTCTTTTTTTTTTTTTTTTAAACTGGTTCCTTTTGTAGGTCTAAAATAAGTAAAAGAATGCATCACTTTTCACCCTCGAGTTTTTGCCTTGAGGCCAAATCACTGTGCGTCTAACCCACCTCTCTCTTTTGTTTTAGTTCTACATTTTTGTGTGTCTTTCTGTTGTCGACGTCAGGGGGGAGGGGGGCCGATTTAAGCACACAGCCGCGTGCACACACGAGAACTAATGCATTTTGATTTCCATTCATTTCAAAGTGATCTGTTTTTGGAAACGTTCTGTTTTTCTTTTGTGTGTGTGTATGTGTGTTTTTTCTTGCAGCTTCTGAAGTCTCCCCATAGTCGGTTGCTCCATCACATCCCTAGTGCCTGAATTTGATCCATGTGGCCATCCTAGTTCTCCATAGCTTCTCTCTCATTTTGTTGTTTAGTTTTTTTGTTCTGTAGTGTTGTGATGTTGTGGCATTTTTGTCCTTTTTTTTTTTTTTTTCTCTCCCCCTCCTTCCTCCTGAAGAGGTTGATCTCTCGTGGCCGCCTCTCACCTCTCTTCTGTTTGTTCCCACACCCTCCCTCCTAACAGATCAAAGTGGTGAATGCGTTCCGTAGCTCCTTGTACGAAGGCCTTGAGAAACCCGAATCCAGAAGCTCCATTCATAACTTCATGACTCACCCAGAGTTCATCCGGGAGGAATACGAGTCTCAAACCCCATTGGAATACGAGTCTCAAACCCACGATGACGCTGCAGATGACCCCGGGATTGACGGACTCTAAAAGTGAGGTGGGGGTAACCCAGGCGGATCCTTATCCCTGAACAAATATAACAATGCAGTGGACCGTGATCTAGCCCGGGTCCCCGTCCCGGAGTCTGAAAGCCCCTGACACGGCTTGGAGACATCGGTTTGACCTTTGAACTTTGATTCCCCCCCACCCCTCCACCTTTTGCTCCACACCTGTGTGATGTCGGCACCAATAACTGATCTCGCACTGCGGTCACGTCATGTCAACTGCTCATGCGTATATAATTTTGTTTCCTTTTGATGATGATTTAGTGGCAGGAACTGGAGTACCACATTGGGGGGGGCGATGGGATTAAGGAAAAATTGTGAGGATGTGTTGTCACCCCCAGCGGCACTCGCCCAAGTGAAAAGCAGCCAAGCCAATATTTCTTCTCCTTGAGTTGGTTTCCGGGTGTCATGGGGGGAGTGTCCATTTTGAAACAATGCATGTTCAAAGAAAAGGTTGAATTGTCTTACAGAGTCTTACGTGTGCACTCAGTAGTCCAGTATCAAGGGTGCCGTTGTGATTTTTCTTTTTTCTTTTGCTTGTGGAATTTTACCCTTGGATAAATCCACATGTGAGGAAAAAGCACGAAAGTGCAGGTTTAAAAATGATATGGCAAAAACCTTAAAAAAAAAATAAAAAGGAGAGGGAAGGAGTTGTGGGGGGAAACGCTGATATTGCCCACAGAGGCTCTGATGGTTACAGTTATTAAAAAAAAAAAAAAGAAGAAGAAGAAAAAGTCTTCCACCTTGGAAAAAAATGGTACCTAACCTATACACTATTTTTGTTTTTTGTGCGCCTCTCTCTCTATCTCTCTTTTTTTCTGTCTCCAAAGTAGTAATTGTCATAAAAACATGGGATGAAGGACATTTTAAGAGTCTTAAGTGTATTGGATTTGATGAAAATGCCCGTTTTTTTTTTTTGTCACAAAGCACCACAGAAGATGCCACCACCAGTCGGAGTGCCACGACTGGAACGAGCAGGTCTCCTCTTCTTACGGATCTCCATAGAAGCATCCTTTTTTCGTTGCTCTGAACAGTTTGAAATCGGACGGCAGGTTTTTCGATGGTCGCTGGGAGTTGTGTGTAACTTCACAGCTGACTATTTCTGAACCGCTTCTGTAAGCGGAGGTGATTTTAAAGCAGGTTTTTGGATTGTCCATACCATCTGGTTAAATATTTCTTTGGCCTGGGAGTGAGAGTACCAGCAGTGGCTGGCTGTGTTTTAATCCCAGAAGATGCACCATGTGTGTACACCAGGACCCATCTGTTCTCTTCAAAGTGGTGGCAGTCTGAATGTATATTGAATGCCAGCTTACCTGATGGTATAGATGGGCCTTGATAAGGCTTCCAATCCCTGCCACCCTTGTAGGGCTTTGTGGGCTCCTTAGGACAGAGAGAAGAGAGATAAGTGGAGAAGAGGGTGTGTTTGTACCTGCCATTTCTTCAGCATGCTGTTCAGGTGGAACGTGCCCCCCACAAATCGAACTGTCTGGTGTCTCACGAGGGCTGGGTGATGCTGTCTGCCGGCCAGTGTGCCCTGCTATTGCATACCTGTCTTATTGAGGGAAGAATGGGCAAAGGCACCTCCTTCACTTGAACTTCCAGAAGAGGCTTCATAGCTAGGCTTAATCCCATTCCCCTCTGCTCTCCCTGACTGGGACGGTCTTCTCTTTTCCATGGATTCTCGTTTGCCTCCCTTTTTATTTTATTTTTTTTAGTTACTATAACCTGTTGTGAGAAATCATGATTCATGAAGATAGTCATAGCTGGCGCTATTGTCTCTGGAGAAAACTACCCGTGGGTGTCCTGTGCTGCTTATTATTATTATTATTATTATTATTATTATTATTATTATTATTATTGTATCCTTCCATTTTTAGGTTAGTTTCCTGCAATTGAGGTCTGGGCTTCAGCTTTTGTCCACCCGGGAAGTTACCCAGTGAAGTTATTTGAGCAGTCATTCTCATGAAGCCAGGGAAGGGCCAAATCCTGAGTGGTGGGAGATGAATTCTTCAACTCCCATTGGTTCCACTGGGTGCTTGGTCCCGGGCTGCTATCACCTGAGAAATGACATACCCGAGGCCCAAGTCTGCCCTTTTATCCAGCGCTTATTCCATGAAAAGCAGGGCAGGAAGACAAAGAGAGCCCAATTGCAATTGGCTACAGGGACGGGTTCATGATAAAAGGGGGTCCCTTTGCCCAGCCTCCTTCCCGCCATCCAGCTCTTTCTTAGCGAGTGATTGTTTTAGTTTTTAAGAACGCACAGCAGAAACTCCTGTGCCTTTTCCAAGCACTGCCCGAAGCACCGTCTGCCACATGGGAGCCCGGTACTTTGCCAAGAGATAAGTGTTCCTTAAATGACAACGCATTGAATTGAGCTCTTTAACCCCGCACCGGCTAGACCCCTTCTCCACGGGGCCCAGTCGCTCTGTTCCATCTTCCAGGTCACGGTAGACCGATGAAAAGTCCCTCTCCAAGGGTCTTCTGTCCAGCGCTGGTCAAGGGGTGGATGCTAGGCTCAATGCACTGCCAACACCCAGAAGAACTAACCCCCACTGCCCATCTGAATACCAAATCCCACACGAAGCACCTACCCCTTCCATTCGGATGAACCCATCTGCTTCCTTCATTTCTGTCGTGCTTCATCTGAATTTCTTATAATTTGGAGGGGCGGGAGGGGGAAAATAGTCGTTTCTTGGGTTTACACAACCTATCTGACAGGAAACGTGCAAAGCGTTTGGTTTCATTTTGTTCTGTTCTAAAGGTTGCATTGCTTAAAAAGAGAACGTTTTTTCTATTTTAAAGACTTGCAAAAAAAATACAATAGATGAAAATGTGGTGTTCTTTATGAGCTTACATAAATATTTTGGGGGACATTGGTTTTGTTTCGTCACTCTTTTTTATTACCTCAGACCTGTTTAAAAAATAAAATAAAATATATGTAAAAAAATGCTAGAGGCACTTACCGTCACTCCCAGAAGTCTCTGTGACTGGCAGGTTACCATGAGGGTCTGGTCTGCTTTTTAGTTGATAATTTTTTGTTCTAGTTTCCATATTAGGAGGGGGGCGGGAAATGATTATATATATAAATATTATGCAAAAAATATAGTTTTCTTTAGGTCAGAAACTGATATTTTTAAGTCAGCCATATGTATTTTGTTTAAAGGGGGAAAAAAAAAACCAAACCTGTGAGTCGTGTGACTGCAGTGGCATTTAATCACACGACTGGCAGTTTAACGTGACAGGTAATTTAGTATATCAGTGATTGGTCAGACTCCAATCAGCTTCCTTTCTCTGAGCAGCCATCTTTGTACTAAAAGTCAGTTGGATTACACAAACTTTTTTTATATAAATTATGTTGGTATGGCTGGTTGCTTGAAGTATAAGCGTTTATTGTGCATACATTTTTTTATGTAAAATATTTTTTCTATTTAGTTTTAGTGATAAACTGGCAGCAGATGACTTTGGCTTAAGTTATTAAGGAAGTGGTGGGCAGGAGACTGGTGCTGTAGACTAAGAAAGGCATGGTTGGTTACATGACCATCTTGGGATTTCTCTGCAACATGCCTTGAAAGACGGGGAGATTTTTTCCTTTTTTTTTTTTTTACTGCCAATAGTGTGAGT
>NW_017728935.1:2172973-2178358 GCF_001723895.1 Crocodylus porosus | reverse complement strand
ATGAAGTAATATCCTGTGATGTGTTAACATGCCTTGGATTGTTGTGTTATTAAAACACTCCAAACATCATTTTGCATCCAGTTCTTAATGATAGGGTTTCTGTTGTTGGTTGGTTGGTGGCTTTTTTTTTGTGTTGAATAAATTGGCAGATTGGTACCAAAGACATTACATCACTTCCTGTGTGCAATGGTGAACATTTTTTTTTTTTTAATTTTATTTTTGGAGTTTGCATCATGTGGTTAGGTTTCTCTCTCTCTCTCTCTCTCTCTCTCTCTTTTTTCCCCTCCCCCCCTCTTTCTTCCCCACCCCCCTTTAATTTGCACAGGGATCTGACTTAATTTTCAGAGGTTGTGTGCAATACGTTTTAAGGGGGGGGGAAATCAAATAGAAAACAAAACACACAAAGATCCAGAAGGAAAAAAACTAAACTGCATTTTAGCATGGGCAGCCTTCAATAACAAATCTTCCAGGGCAGAGGAAAATGCTTCCCTTTTAATACATGCCCAACCTTCGGCTCTTTTGGAAGTCGTCTCTGACTAGCCTTTGAATGTCCTTGCCAAGGGTTGGAGGGTCCAAAGCGCATTGCAGACCCCTAGAGCACTGGCTTTGGATGAAGCCAGAGGAGGAAGGTATCTTAAAGAAGATTTGCTGCTATCGTGACTTCTCCCAGCGCTCCACTTGCAACAGTTGAGGCCTTTTTGCTTCTCGCGTCCCCCTAGTTCCTGCTTTCCAGACGTGTCCTGGACACATGGCATGGACAGTTGTGTCTCCGGGAGCTGCCACCCGACGGGGAGGGAAGGGGGCAGCACTGCAGCTCGTTTGTGCCATGAGAGAGACTTTGACTCTCATCCATTCTCTGCTGTCCCCACCTCCCGGCCAGTTCATCAATCAGTGGGAAGCTACCATCAGGATCTCCTAAATGCACCCTGAAAGCTCTACGCCCACCTTGCAGTGAGTCTTGCCGAGGAATGAGTGAGCCAACTGGAGATGGTTATGGCATGTCATTGTCCCCTGCTGTCACGCCTGGCCATGGCTGCTTCATGCTTACCTAGAACACAAGACTATATGGCCAAGGCCAGGGCCATCCTATGGCATGTGCTACCCTACCTTTGGAGATCTTTCCTCCCTTTCCTGCCCATCTCTTCCTCCCAGCTACGCAACCTGAATTTTATGCCTCTGAGCCTTCTGTTGGCAACCCCCCCTCCCCAAAAAAAACATGTAAATTGGTTAGCCCTTCAGCAATGCCCATGGCTAAAACTGTCTTTAGTTTATTTCCTCTCCCTAAATAAATATATATACAGGATTAAAATATACATTTCACATGTGTATATATATTTATCTAACTCTTAACAAAAAAAACATTTCTTTTGGAAAGAGCACGCAGATTTGAATTTGAGTTTCTCTCTCTTTTTTTTTCAGTAACTAGTATAATAAGCACTGGTATTTTTGTATTAAAAAAGAAAATACAAAACAAAAGACTGAATATTATGTGGTATGCATGACATTAAAAAAAAAAAAATGGTGGTTTCAAAGCAATATGTACCCTGGTGTGTTTGCCATATCCTAGAGTCCAGCTTTACCGTGCACCTGATCTGTATTTGCATTTTAATATTATTTAATCTCTATGTACAATGTTTTGCATGTAATTTATATGGTTCTTGGGGAGAAAAAAAAACTTTTGAATTGTCGACTATCTTCTGGGAACGTTTTGAAACTCAAAGCATGGATAATGCTCTGATCAGAAACGGAAGGGTGGGGAGAAGAACACAACTGAAGATAAGGCGTGAGGGAAGAGGGGAAAGGATAATGTGTTGAATCAATAAAGCTTTTGCTGTTGAGCAGAAACAATGCGCGAGTGCATCCAGAGAATAAAATGTGCCCACTTGTAATTGTGATGTCCTCACTGTGTGTCCACCAGCTTGTGAAGCCACTGATCATCTACTGAAGCTGAGGCGAGCAGTTGCACTGAAAGGCTTGTCTGGAAGCATGGTTGCAGTTTAACCACTGGTGTTGGGGCTGAGGGTGGGGGGGAGGAAGTAAGCCAAAAAACCTAACTAATAGAGAACAACTTTAGATAAAGGTGTTTCTCCAGCCTTCTCCATTGGATGGATGTGACTGCACCAAATTGCATTTGTTCCAGTTCTAACTTCTTCCACCTCCTGAGCAAGGTCCAGAATCAGCTTTTTCAGACATATGCCATGGTGCCCTGCAGATGATTTCCCCTGATCCTCTTGCTCTCCTAGTCGGACGTATTGTGTTGCAATGCAGTCCAACTGTCTTCCTTCCTTCCTTTTTCAGCTAGAATTCAGCACAGCAGGTGAAGCACGGCCCAAGCCCACTTCTCTTCAGCGCAGTATTTTAAAGAAGCGTCCTTGAGTTGCGCTCCATAGGGATGCGCTGAAGGATTTGCCTGTGGTTTGCTAGTTGCTTAAATGTTTTGCTGACTTGAAATCTCCAGCAGACCAGGCAGAGTTTGTTTAGCTTAATATGCTGAGATTAGCACCAGGAGTTACCTGGAGGAGAAACCGGGAGCAGGATTGACGCTGCACCTGGATAGTCCCTTGGGGCCGGGTGGGATGCTTCTCAAGCGAAGGGTTAATCGCATGCGTGAGCATTTGCAGGATGGGGGCTGACACGCTCCAAAAGGAGCCTTTGCACCTACTAGCAGAATGAGACGAGTTGTAAAGCTGTTTTCTGGGGCTGTGAAATGCATATTAATTTCAGAGTCATCCTGCCTGCTGAGCCTCATACAGGGCTTTGTCTAGTAAGTCCGTGCAGGCCCAGGGTACCTACCTCTGCTTGGTGCTCAGCACTTTGAACGCCATGCTCCTTGTGTGCTGTCTCTTGTGAAATGAGCTGTGCTAATGTTTGTGTTTTAAAAGTCTTTGTCTGAGCCTCGGCCCCTCATGGGAGAACTGGGATACTGTGGGGCAATTAGGAAGTAGGAGATGGAAGCAAAAGATCTGTAAGGTTCCCCTTAAAGTTTGATCCCAAGTGCGTTGCAGGCATTTGAAATTCTAATATTCCCAGTTTTCTGTGTCAAAGCTATTTTGCATTGGTATCAAAAGAGGCATGGTGCCTTTGCTGACAGGCTCAGAAAAGAGCAGAGACGGGGCCAAGGTGAGAGAGCATACCAGCCAGCACACCTCTCTTCCTTGCATAGTCTTCTGTGATGATTATACAGGTAACAGCTGAGGCATCTTCAATTTTAAAAGAAGCTATTGGAAATGTCAGCCTGTTTGGTGGTTGGTTTTTTTTTTTCAAGTGGATCTGATTGGACCTGAATTCAGTGCAAACACTTCATGGTTTTCCCAGTGGTTTACAGTAGGAAAAGTCTCTGCTTTTTGGAGCTGCAGCTGTAATACTAATTTAAATATTTGTGTGGTGTGTTCCTGTAGCCAATTATCATACCGAAGCAAATGGCTCCATGCTATCCATTGTCTCATTTTTGTGCCTCCTGTACATTCTTTGTTGTGTTGGACTGTAGTTCCTTGTTGGGTAGTAATTTGGTTGATTGGTCATATCTGCTAGTCCCAAAGCCATTCTTCCATCTGCTGCTGAGCAGGCATCTCCTCTTTTCTTCCATCCTGCTGGTTTGATGAGGACTCACTAGCACTATGCTGCCAAGATGCTTTTATTCTAGTGCCAACTTTAGCAGCTGCAGAAGTACTGGAATTGGGTCATCAGTGATTCTACATTTACCTAAACGGGTACAAGATGAGAAACTTGAAGGCTTCTGAGAGCCTTAAGCACCAGAAATTTCAAGGCAGGCCTAAGTGGAGTGAAGAAAGGAGATTCGAAGGTAAGGGGACTCTACCCATAGGCTCTCCAGATGGATGAGAGATGAAGACTCTTCTTTTAATGTTGGTTAAACTAACTTGACTAAGGAGGGAAGGTCAAAGTCTCCAGCTTGCCGCCTCTGTATTCTGTGCTCTCGCTCTGAAGAGAAGTTGCCTAAGCACAGGCAGTATACGCTTTTGGTTGGTGGAGAGGGTTGCCTTTCCTTAGCAATACTTTATTGTGTCTTATAGCAGCATGGTTTCTTCCTGGAAGGGATCAGGGAATAGCATAGACTGATGTAAGGACTTGTGTAGTTGCAACCGTACTGGAAGGGCCCAGAGCAATTTAACTTTACTGGTGGATTGACAACGATGTCGTTTTTTTGGCAGGGAGGTAGGGAGATAGACAAGCCATTACTGATCATGTCTGTAATGAATACCTGAATCCAAGTTTAAAACTGAATTTCAGGGGAAGCTTCTAGGCTTGGGGGTTTTTTTGTGGTGAAATGAAATTGCACAATTTATCTCCATATACCACTGAACTTCCCTGACTGGTAGACACTCATAACAGAGTAAGTGCCTTTTTCCAGGGTAGCGTAACCTTCTTTCAAAGCAACATAAGAAAGAAAGAAAAAAAAGGGGCCTGTTTTTCCTGGAATATGGGTGCCCACATGCTGGGGTTATAGTGGCATAGTCATACTGATTTAGTTTACGCTGGTATAATTGTGCTGGTACGTTTTCCCCATGTAGACAAGCCTTTGGACATGGAGGCCCTAGAACCTCAGCTGCGATAAATCAGTAAGTCCATTGACTTTGATGGAGCATCCTCACTTTGCGCCAGCCGAAGCACGCCTCTAATGCTCTCTGCTGGAAAGGATAGCCACTACTGGGAAAAACAGTGGTCCAATGACTTTCAAAAATACTGCGCACTTGCAAGTCTAGTTGGAGTTGGGGCGTACAAGTGTCTGGAGGTCCTGGAAGAGGTTGGGGTAGAAGGAGGGCTTTCTTTTCACCACATCAGAAAGGCTCCTGGACAATGGCGAACATCAGTTTCTCAGTTTTCTTCCTTTGCTCGTTGATGCGTTCTGGTCCCACCTCTTGGCTTTTATCCCAAGCAGGCCAAAGGAAAGTCTGCAGCCACCCGGCTAGTTTACATGCTGATTTTGGGCCTTGACTCAACTGAGCCTCTTAGCTCGGTCCTGGTGAACTGAACGGTGCAGTTTACAGACCACGCCTGGCCCCTGAATTTGGGGTTGTCTAATTTAGGGGGCAAATTTTACTAAAGCTTTAAATGAACAAAAGAGGAACAAACCTGACCCAGCAAATCACTGCCTTATTCTGTGGGGGAGGGAAGGGGAGGGAAGCAAAGCCTCACTAGAGATCAGTGCTGAGTATTTACTGCCTCTTGTCCTCCATGTTTGTCGCTGTCTATGGTCTTCCACAGTGTATCACTGACGATTCCAAACCAAGTCTGTGAGACCATCAGTCGTTCATGGGCAAGCATTTTTTAATCCTGTTGTAAATAAAAAGATACAAAAATGTGGCCCATTTTCTTCTCCTTTGGTGGTGTTTTGGTCTTCAGCTGTGTCGAGCCAAAAGCCGGGGG
>NW_017728935.1:2159597-2172568 GCF_001723895.1 Crocodylus porosus | reverse complement strand
GGGGTCCCTAGCACTGGCCGTGAGGAGCTGGCACCGTCAGCAGTCCTACACACCGAGCCCTTCTCATTGTCTTAGTTCCTTGTGCTTTATCGTGTCATTTCCCGGCGTCGGCACAGGCAAGCTCAGGTGTGCAATGGCTGAGCCAAGCTGTGTTTCACCCATACGTGCCCTTGTCTGTCCTCGGGGATAAGAATGGGGCCATTGCAGAGCTGGTTGGTGACTCATTCAGGTTCGGTCTGACAAATAATCTAGGAAACAGATCTTTTAACCTCCCTTTTCCTGTCTTCTCTTTTTGTTCTCACACTTCCTTCCAACACTTCCTCCCTTAGCCTTTTTATCTCTCCCGGTCTCCTGTCCTGGAAGCTGGATTTTGGTCTCCTGTGGCTATTCAATTATTCCCATCCCCCTGCTGAGCGCAGGGCTTTGTGCAGCAGCTGTGTGTTTTAGGGCATAGCTATGTGTTGCCTGAGCAGCGAGCTCCACTGTGCAAGAAGGAAGAGGAACTGCGGCAGCTCGTGAAAGACTTGTGCTTGAGTCTGGGAGAAACTGCCACCTAATTTCCCTCACCTGTTTGCAAGATTGCACCCTCTCCCCAAGGACGAAGGAGGTCCTTGCAGCCCCATCCCTCCCTGCCTGATCTTTCTACCTCACCGCAGAAAGCACAGGCCAAGCGTGGCCAGGAGGCTTGCCCTGTGACCCTATATTTCCCTTCCTTCTGGACAGACTTCTGCCACCACTTGGCTTAAAATGAGAGTCAGGCCTTAACCTAATTTAGCCCCAGCTTGGATGGCCTGGCTGCAGGGTATGTATGCTCAGCAGGCTTACAGGCCCATGGTCGCCCTGCCTTTCTTTCTCAAGGTGTCCTATCCCAGAATGAAAATGCCTGGTGCGGGAGGGTGAGGTGAGTGCAGTGGAAGGAGTGAATGGCATGGTATTGGCAGCAGGGAAAATGAGCCTTCTGTAGCAGAACAGATGCTGCACCCCCCTCTACTGGCTGAAAATTACGGCTAGGGACAGAAGTTGCACATAAACTGGTTTAAGTAATCAAACTGGTTTAAACCTGTAACACAAGATCAGTTCAGTGCGCACAAACCAGTTTCAAATATGTGATCTGACCCCCGCCCCCACTTCTTCCCCGTGCTGCGCTAAGATGCCTGCTCTATCGAGTGAGCTTCTCGGCTGATGCGAGAGGAGTTTTAAGGCTAAGAGTCTGGTCTGAACTCCTGGAGAACTCGTATCCTTTCATATCATGTTAGTTATCCTGGATAACTGACAAATACATCCCTGGATAACTCGTAGCTCTCCAGGACAAGTCAGCTGCCTGGATGTGAATGAAGGACTCAAGCAGGCACAGTTCTTTGGGTAGATGCGATCGCTTTTTTTTCGGAACAACTGAGTAGTCGGAAAAAAAGTTCTTTGCGAGCTTTCGGGAGCAATCACCCTTCACAGTGAAAGACTCAGTCTTCCAAGAAAAGACTCTGAACGTAGGTAGGGTAGCGTCTAGAGATTGCATGTGAAAACCCTATGTGCCTGCTCGGGCACAGGGCTGCTCTAATGTCCTATACTGCGCTGAGCTCCCTGAATTGATGGCCAAGGGCAGCGGGTTCAGACAGATAATCTGCAGTCTCCTACTCTGACTGCCTTAGAGAAAGCAAAAGGACAAAATTCAATATAAAAAGAGATACCAGACAAAGCTGTCATCATGCCAGTATCCGTGTAATGTTCATGGTAGGCCGGCAGGTCGTCATCATGACATTACGGCCCCAGCTCCTAGTTGTCTCTCCCCGGCCTTCCAGGACTCTCTCCGCTCTTTTGGAAGCCCCAGGCGACCGATGCAGAAGGAAGACAACAGCTTTATGCAGCTGCACGGGGTTTATCGGAAGCGCCTGACCGATTCTGTGAATCTGGCCTGCGTTTTATAAGCCCTGAATCACCAGGCTGCACTTCAGCAGCTACAGAAAAAACCCTGGCAATGTTTTATGCTTTGTTTCACCACAGTTGGGTCGGGGTCTCGAGTAGTTCCCAAGCCGTGATCTGTAGACAGCTATTGGATCCCAGCATTCACTGATGGACGATGGCTACTGGCCTGGGTACCAAGTAGCAAGGTTCCTCCTGCTTGCTTGAATCGAAGGAAAAGATGCACCGAATGTTCCCCTGATGATGCAGTCTGGGGAAAACGTGTGAGAGGGAGAGAGAGGAGGATAAAATGAAGGGCACCATGCAAAAGTAAGGGGAGCACAGTCAGGGATGTGGATGACAGGGAAGGAAAGAAAGAAGCAAATAGCCATTGAAACCAATGTAGGGCCGTGAAGAAAGGAGCGGAGAAGCCAGCTGAGGAAAGGAGGGATCCCTGGGCTTGTCCTTTTTACTGTGTGGCACTGGAGGTTTGAATCGCTGCTCAGCAGTTTGGGTTTAACTGTTAAAATAGCTGTATTTCCCCTTCACACATGCAAAGCAAACCCTTTTTGCTCGTATGGCACTTCCTTCCTACCGGGGGGGAGGGCTTGGGGTGAGATTGTATAAGCAGGGGACGCTGGCTCAATGAGAAAAGGTGCCCATTGTATCCAGCACCTCCCATGTCTCCTCCTACTTCACCCCTGAGTCTACTGACTTTCTTCTCTTCCTTCATCCTCCTCTGCCTCCACTTTTGTTCTCCTTCCCTTCTTTTCCTGCCTGACTGCTGTGACACCAGCACTCTGGTAGCTGTGGCTCTAGCTACGAGGAGTCCCCATAGGGTCAGCAGTGCCCTCTGGTTGGAGCTGGTCCATGTGTTCCCTTGTGTTGCTAAGTATGGAAGCTGAAAGAGGCCAGGGGCAACTGCAGTCATGGCAAAAACTGCCTGGCAGCGGGGCTGGGCAGGTCTACCCTGCATAGGGACCTGAAGGGCTATCCCACTGCAGGGCACAGGCCAGGTGGGGAGCTTTTAGGAGGACGCGTCAAATAAAAGCATGAGCCACAAAGCAAAGTGTGTTCTTGGAGATGAAACCTGAAACATCTTTCAGAGATGCTGGAGCAACAGCCTGTTTTCTTGCTCTCTGTTCTGATGCTGTCCTTTACCTGCCATGCAGTGAGAAAGCATCTAAGCGTGGGCATCTCGTGGGCTCACGCTAAGAAGCAGGAATACACAGTGTATTGCTTTTGCTGCTGAATCGCAGGGCAATCCCCACGTCATCCATGCCTTCAGCCACAAGCGTGTGAGATGGGGAGGGCCAGGGACGTAACTTGGGAACTCAGTGAGCCCGATGCCCCCGTGGCCGGAGCACAACAAGCAAAACCATGGAGCGCAGCAGCTGTAGGGCTTGTCTGTCCTACAAAGGCCAGTTTACTTCTGCACGAGAGGGTCCATGGGGAAGGACCAGATGAAC
Organism: Crocodylus porosus; assembly: GCF_001723895.1. Taxonomy (NCBI): domain Eukaryota; kingdom Metazoa; phylum Chordata; order Crocodylia; family Crocodylidae; genus Crocodylus; species Crocodylus porosus. The sequence goes on along the minus strand of NW_017728935.1, from coordinate 2,169,203 downwards.
CTTGAGCTTCCTCGTAACCTTATGATTCTAGGAGGGGCGAGGGGGGATGCTCATTAGCATTTAGTTAGTCTTCACTTTTCTTGTGTGGCTGAGCCCCAGGATGTTCAAGGACAGGGCTGCCCTGCACAAGATAAGCTTGCACATTTGTTCTCATTTCCCATCTTGCCTTTACCGTAAAGGTGACAGCAGCAAAAATGTGAAATGAAATGAGCCAACATCCCATTGAGGGAAGGTTAATGAGCCTTATTCACTGCCTATCTTACTCCTGGTTCCATTGTTTAAAGCTTCGGGTGTCTGTGCTACGCTGCCTTCTACAATGTAGACATCCTTACTGGATGGCTGGAATTAAATATTACCTGCTGTCACCCTCGGTTGGCTCCAGATGCTCACAGGATGGTCCTGATAGCATCTGCAGCTCCTGAATGTGTGGTCTGTTCATGCAGACGGGACAGGGTGGAATGGTCTTTATTCGTGCCCCGAGGACTCTCTGAAAGTCTTCGCTTCTGTTAGGAAGTGGAATTCTACTGCAAATAAGTCCCAGCGTGCTCACTTCTTTGTACACATCTTATTAAGCTTATATGATTACTTTGAAGAGAGGCTTTTGCTTAACTTGTCCTCAGCAAAGGCACTGAGTCCAGTTAGGAACCCTTGAAGAGTTGGCTTCTGTCTGCGTTTGGTAAAGAGGCTGCCTCAGTATTTCTACATAACTACATACTTCCCCAAGTACTATAAATATTTTTATACTCCAGCAGCTGCTTGTATATTTGTCAGCGATAATGGCAAATGACCTTCCTCAATTTTGGAGAGAACCTCTTATTTATATGGTAATAACACCAGTCGGGGGCCATAGAAAGCTTGCTTTAAAGTACAGAGCACTTACAAATAAATGCCTAAACAAAGCTTATACGCTTTCTATATATTTGAGGAATAAAAAAACATTTCTGTGCTGCAACTGTTTTCCTTAAAACTCTGTGGGTTTGTAAAAGGAATCTGCCTGCAAAATAAGAATTTTCCAAGAGCTCTTGCATGCATTTTGAAAACAGATTATTTTCTTTATAGAAAGGGGAAGAGAAAAGGCTCTCATCTTAGATTTGTGGCCTTGAAACAGCAGGTGTCATGTTCTTCTTTTTCGTTTGCCATTGAGGGGAAGCAAAACAGAACGTCTTAATGTTCTTTAAAAAGAGAGAGGCACTGACTGGGGTTTGGAGGAGGCACTTGGTGTTTGCTAAGACTCCAATAGGTTCAACCACTGCTCACAATCATGCACTCCCAGCACTGTCCAGAAAGCAGCAAATCATAACCAATATTAATATATTGGTTAAATTAAGAGGGCAATAATAATATGGCAATAATCACCAGTTTAGCTCTGCTGTGCCTGCCTCCCTCCCAGAGAGCTTCGGAACAGTACTGAGACCCAAAAGAGTACCGCTACCGATAGATTCCCTAAACCTCTCCCAACCACACAGCTCCAATAAAAGATACCGCGCAAACTCTTGCCCCTAATCATCTTCCCTTAATGTCCCACAAACTAAACCACATCTCATACTGTAACAAAAAAGAAGTTGAAAAGGGCAGCGTCTGTAGCTAGACCTCGAAAGGATCGCTACGCACCAGGGGCACGGAGCAGACTTGTCACAGGAGAAAGCAAAGATTTTGCCGAGAGTTTGGGGAACTGACCTGGATACCATTAGTAAAACAAACTAAAAACCAAGCATGAGATCTATTTCTCCCTAGGCCAGTGGTTTCCAGCCTCAATGCCCCCCCTCTTGACACTCAAGCTTCCTTTGGAAAATGCCAGCTTTTGATTTTCACTCATTTGGGGCCCTGGGGAAGCTGGGAGAGCAGGTTTCCCTGTTGCAGAGATCAGAAAGCCAGCAGCAGGTCAAAGTGCTGTCAGCACTGTGGATTCCTATCTCTGGGTTTCTATTGTGACTCATGTTTAGCACACCTCCCAGTGCTAACGTGGCAGGGCACCCAGGGCACCCCTGATAGGCTCTTAAGACACCTCAGCTGAAAACCCCTCTGTGCCTCTCCCTGCAGCTGTATGACCGGTCTGGGCAACCTGCCCCATCCCACCAGCGTTGCCAGGTCCTCCATATGAAATTATTGTCCTGGAAACTCAAAGTTACTGCATTTGCTGAAAAGCTATTGTACACTGAAAAAGTCTGCAAATAAGTCTGCCAATATGTCGTCTTATTGACTTTATATTGCTCACTATACCCCACCAGTGAGTGAGAACTGAGTCACTGAAGTCAAAGCATTTCTTTATTTGGAGGCAAGCGGTCATAAGAAAGTGCCTGACAGCAAACCCAAAAGTCAGTTAAGACTCCCTGGGCATGTCTACACATGTGCATTTACCGTGCAGTAATCAAAATTACTGCACAGTAGAGATGTGCATCTCCACACGCATGCCTGTGCGGCACAGGAAATATGGTGACTTACGCTGACCTGAGTGTAAATTTGATACCTGCATCATGCAGGTATCAAATTTACTCCCAATTAGTTACTGCGCAGTAACGCACGTGTAGACACCCTACGGCGCAGGCATACTGTGTACGTGGACTGACTTGAGACTAACTTTAGTCCCAAGTCAGTCCACACACAGTGCTAATGCGCTTTAACACCTGCACATGTAGACAGTGCTCTGTTAACACTTAACATGCAGTAAATTTAAGCTAGCGTAAAGGCACATGTAGACATACCCCCTGGCAGTGACTTGGGTTTTGCATATGCTGCATCAATTAGGTGTCTCAAAAACCATTGTAGATTTTGAATGCTTTTACTATTATTGATCATGCATCAGGCAAGGGTTGAAATTATCCTACAAATACAGGGTTTTTTTTTAGAAACGCAAAATCGTAAATCTGAATAACCACCCAAGAAGCACACACTCTCATCACATTAACAACCGACAAATCAATACCCAAAATCCTTGATGACAATAAAACTATTAATTATAATCCGACTATGTAATTGTACAGCATATACATCGCATCAAAACTTGAAATACATGGTCACAACGACTTATTTCCATCTTTTTTACATACAAGGTGATTACATATAATGCAGACTAATTTCTCCAAATGATTTTACAAACCACAAATCATTCCTCCTGTATTTAAAATGCCATCGTTACCCTACCCGTGCCCACACTTCATCCCACCCCTAGCAGGCGCGCTCACACTGGCCCTTGAAGTCTTTCCGCCTACAACTCCCAGAATGCAACGCTACGCCGGGCCCAGCTCCCTGAACGGACTACACTTCCCAGCACCCCCCTGAGGTCCCGCACTGCACGACGGGAGCTCCAATCCCGTCTCTCAGAGGAAGCCGCCCCTCCCCCCCGGATGTGCTCTGTGACGCCGGATGAAGTCACAATAGCGCCACCTTTGTGTCGGGCCGGGATGCGCGCCGCCTGCTGAGTGCCATCTTTGAGGCTGGCAACGGTGGCGGCCGAGGGAGCCGGCGGCGCGGGGAGGCCCAGCGGCGGCGGCGGCGGCACTCGGGGTTCGGTAAAGTCCCTGCTCGCCGGTAACTAGAGCCCTTAATAGACACGGGGCGGGCGAGGGCCCCTCAGCGAGGCCGGGCCTACCCTCCCCCGCCGCCTCAGCGCCCCCAGGGCTGGCCGCGGCCTACAGAGGGCTGCGCGATCCCGCTCCTGGAGCGGGCTCGCCTCTCCCTCGCGGCCGGACGCGCTGGGCCGGGCTGGGGGCGGCCTGATTTCTTGACTGGAAACCCCCCCCCCCCCCCCGTGAAATCAGAGGAAATTCAGGTGGCCGGGACCCCGGGGGGGGGGTCGCATCTAGTCCAACCCCTGATGCCAGCTACATCATCCCAGCCACAACTTTGGCCGCAGGCGGTTTTGTCAGGGCGCCCGAATCCTTTCTGGTCTGGTTGACTTGGTCCCGGGACTCGGTCAGGCCATGACCTGTGCTTAAATTCAGGATGACCGCACACCAGTAGTTTCCCCGCGTTCCCTCCCCGCCAGCATGAGGCCTCCGGAGACTATCCCCAGACCTCATGCTTCGGGACACAGGAGCGCGCCTTGCACCTGGAGATTGAGCCGTGCCCCGTATCGGTGTGAATATAATGCTGCGCGGTTGGCTTATAAAAATAATGTTTCCTGGGGGTAGTTAATCTCCAAACCACCGTTATGGAGTAGGTCAGGTGCACGCGAGACGGGTGAGGCTGTGAAGACGGTGGTACGTTTGATGCTGAGTTTCCCAGAATTTCAGGAAAAGGTTGCCCTGCAAAAAAAATAATAATAAAAAAAGAAATTGTTCTGTGCCGTCCCTCCCCCTTTAAAACTAGAAGCCCTTCAAGGAATTGCTTGAAAAGGAAATTGACTCCTTTAGAAACTCAGGAAAAGATAGCTTAAGTGAAGAAGATTAATTCTTGTTACCTCCTTCGTAAAATTACTACCAGGTTCTGCCATTTAATTTTGGAAACGGAGAATGAGTGCATGTTCCCTTTCTGTGCCAGTCTCCCCTCCTAATAGATGCAGTAGCTATAGGAGTGCCAGGAGTCTGGAATTTAGTCCAAGTGCTCGTTCTGACACTGAGGATGAGGATAAAGCGATGGTAGAAGGAGAGGAGGAAAAGACAGAGCAGCGTGCTAAAGGGAAGGGAACCAGGGGAACTAAGGGAAAGCCACACCATAAAAAACTGGGATTGTCTAAAAAATTTGTGAAAGATCTGCGACCTGCTGCTGCCCCTGAGCAAAATGGAGAGCGCTTCTTCATGGAGAGCAATACTGTGAAGCACGTTCTGTTGCCCGGGGCGAGAGCAAAGACTTCCATTGTGTGGAACTTCTTCCACATCGATCCCCAGTACACGTGGCGCGCCATCTGCAGCATCTGCAAAAAGAGCGTCAGCCGTGGCAAGCCGGGCACCCACCTCGGCACGTCGACACTTCAGCGACATCTCCAAGCCAAGCACTCTGTGCACTGGACGGTGGCCACCAAAATAAATGCTGTGGGGGGAAGCAATGTAGGGGAGGATGAATATGCCTTTAACATGCCTGTCTCGCCCGTCTCCCCTGATAGCAGAGGCAGCAGTCTGAGCAGCAGTGGGAGCTCGGAATATGTTCCAAGCATTAATTTTGATGGCGAAGGGGTGGAAGAGGCAGCGGGTCAGTTTTTCCACAAAAAAAGAAGAAAGAGAGCTGTGCAGGTGAATGAGTTCCACCCAAGAAAGCGACAGCTGGCCAGAAAATTTGCCAAAGATGTTATTCCCACCGGTACAACCACTGCAGCCAGCACAGCACCAGCAATAGTCATTTCTGGGGAAGATCGAGAGCCTTTTCTCATTGAAAGCAATACTGTCAAACGTGTCCTAGTGCCAGGAACCAGGACTAAGACATCTGCCGTGTGGAACTTCTTCTACATTGACCCTCAGTACACTTGGCGGGCTGTCTGTACCGTCTGTAAAAAGAGTGTCAGTCGTGGCAGACCGGGGACTCACCTTGGCACCTCCACACTCCAGCGACACTTGCAGGCCATGCACCCTGTGCACTGGGCCATGGCCAACAAATCTAATGGTACTCTTTGTAATGGTGTCGGGGAGGAGGCAGCAGAGGATTTTCCTCCCAGTCCAGCTGAGGTGGACATGTTTTTGGCCCGTGGGAATGACTTATCACGCTATTTCTCTTCCAGAGATAAATTGTCGGCCGGTTACAGTTTAACACCTCGAAGTTTGGGCGTCCCTGCCCCAGCTTTTTCTCCCAAGTCAGTGCTTAGTAAAAGAAAAGCCTTAAGTCCCAGCTTTGGGACTAACCAAGACTCTCAAATACCTACTACTGTGAGGAAGATCAGATACCGTGAAAATCCAGTTGCACAGCAGATCAACAGGGCTATCACGGAATTGATTATTGAGGATATGCAGCCTTACTCCTTTTTTTCCACCCCTGCTTTTCAGAGGTTCATGCAGATTGTGGCCCCCGACTATCAGCTGCCATCAAGAACTTACTTCTCTACAAAGGCTGTGCCACGGTTACACAGTGTTGTGAGAGAGAAGGTTTCCCTGGCTCTGGAGAAAGCAGAATTACACAAAGTACACTTGTCCATTGACATGTGGACCTGTGAACCAGCCTTGGACTACCTGACAGTGATGGCCCATTGGGTATCTTACGAAGTGTCATCTTCTGACAACGCCAGCAGAGCTCCCAATTTTAGGAAGCAGGCAGCCCTTTGTGTAACTGGCTTTGCCAAAGATTATACAGCAGCCAGTATCTTGCAAGAACTGAATTACCAGATTGGTGTGTGGCTCTCCCCCAGTTCCCTCACCCCTGGCTTTGTAGTTTCTGATAGCACTGCCAATGTGGTACGTGCAGTGAAAGATGGAGGCTTTACCCACGTGCCCTGTTTCATGCACTGTTTAAATGTAATCATTCAGGACTTTCTCTGTGAGCACAAAAGTACTGAGAGCATGCTGGCAGCTGCACGAGAGATTTGCCTTCACTTTAATCGTTCCACTAAAACCCGTCAGGTTTTGCAGAAGTTCCAGCACGTGAGCTATCTTCTGCAGCACAGCTTGAAGCAGGAGGTAGCCACTTGGTGGATCTCTACTTTTTATATGCTGAAGCGACTTCTAGAGCAGCGGAAAGCAGTGCACGACTATTCAGTCCAACATCGCCTGGGGGGGAGAGCAGGCGGGGTCATCCTCACTTCCCTCCAGTGGTCTCTGATGGCACACGTGTGTGACATCCTGGAGCCCTTTGTGGAAGCCACTCGGGAGATGAGTGCGTGCACTGCAGGGCTTAGTCAGGCACTACCATTAGTCCGCCGCCTGCTCCTTACTTTGCAGAACATGCGGAAAGATTTTCAAATCAAAGGGGCCACCCTGGCTCTTGGGCTGGTGGATGACTTGTCTCTGAGGATAGAAACTGATTCCCGTCTGTGTGCTGTGCTCAGGTCTGAGCACTATATCTTGGCCACTTTGTTAGATCCCTTCTTTAAAGACAGTTTAGAAGAATTCCTTCCCCGAGGCAGTGACTTAGCCAGCTATAAGCAAATCCTAATTGAAGCAGTGTCCGAGCATATGTGCCTGTCAATGGAGAGTTGCCCCATGGAGACTAGAAAAGCATCGGGCCAGCCAGCCTTTACACGAACTGATCCTTTTGCCCGTCATTTTAAGAAAGATCCTGCAGGTTCAGGTCCCTTGAATGGCTCATCTTCAAGGATCATTGCTTTAACTGGCAAAGGTCTGTTGTGCCCGTCTGCTGCAACCATAGTAGAGGAGTACTTCCACGAGAAGCCCTCGAGGATCTCAGTAAAAGATGACCCCTTGACTTACTGGCAGGGGAAGCTGAGAAGGTGGCCTGCGTTAACCCAAGTAGCCATTCAGTATCTCGGCTGCCCACCCTGTAGTCTGCATTCGGAATGGCTCTTCAGCTCAACGCGCCACCTGGTCTCAGAACATAGGGCTAGTTCAGGCTTTGACAATATTGAACAGCTGATGTTCCTCAAAATCAACTTAAAAAGTATCAATTATGACTATTCTACTCTGGCCTTGGGCTTTGACACAGAGGACGAGGTCACTCAGAGCAGTGAGGATGAGATGTTTTAAGCCAGACGTGCTCTGTGAACCGTATGAAGTCCTGAACGTGTGCTGCGATGAACTATTTTTTGTACATTTTATGGTGCTTTCAGTGTTCAGAGTGCTTTATAGATGCAGTCCTAGGCAAACCTGCAGTGTACCCATTTTACAGATACAAAAAGCGACAGATGTGACTTGATGTAAAAAAGATAAGATTAGATTTTAGAAATTCCTGGCTTCTGAGTCTTAAATACAGACTCATTTAACATAGGCCAAATAAACGCACGTAGAGACTATAATGTAAGCATTTATGAAATGAACGTTAAAAAGATAAGCAAGCACGCACAAGTAGGCCAGTTATAAAGAGAACGTAAAGTGGAGTCAGGCTTCATGCTTGGAAAGCAATGAAGTCGGAATCTAATTAAAAATATGGTGCTGGTAGTAGCAGTTGAATAATGCTCCCTTTGGAAACTTGCTGAGCTGAAAAATGTCGTTTTCCCTCTGAGCTTCCCTCCTATAAACTCAGGATAGGATTAGTGCTGGCCGGCAGGCTGGAAAGCTAGATGTAGGTATAGCATAGACTTTCAGTATCAAAAAGATGGGGCTGTTAGACTGGACAGATTTTCACCATTGTATTTGTCTTCCTTTTGCAAGGGTCAGGTGTGGGGGTTTGTGTGACTAGTTCTGTTTTCATAGGCTTCTAGTTATGGCCCCTTTGGTGTAAGTGTGATGCTGTGCTAAATGACATGACCACGGGAAGCACGACCCAATCTGTACGTGAGCGCCAGTAGAATCCAAGAAATTTTGTATTGACTTTGGAATGCTTATCGGTTTCCGAAACAAACATGCTAAGTGCACCAGACTTATGAATTTTTCGCTTCCTTCAAGGATATAGGTCAAGTGACATCTTTCTGTTATGATTAAATTGCTATTATGACTGATTTAAAACATAATTTAATTTAGAATAATAGTTTGGGTGTTCATGAAATTGCTTGTAGAACTGAGAGGCCCAAGTGTTTTGTCCTTTTTTAACCTGTAGATTAGTATATTTTAAATGAGACTGAACTGTGCTCCAAGTGTTAAGCATATGTGGTAATGTGGAAGGCAATACACGAATTGGATGAAAGCAGACTTAAAAATAACGATTAGCTGAGCGGCCTGTATGCTCAAATGAACTCAAATTATATGGGGTACATTTTCCCACTGCAGTGAATACAGTAATTTGTATTCAATATGTAAATTTATTTTTCCCTAGAGCAGAGAAATGTCATTCATCAGATTTTTCTGATTACTTCTGTTTGAATACTTCTGCTTTATTCTTTTTTAGGGACGCTCAAATGTCCTGTACTTGCCAAGAAATAGGTATTGGTTTGTTGTGTGACACAATAAATTGAAGTGATTGCGCTTTGAAATTTCATAGAATCAGTGTGGATATAGGTAAAACATATTCGTTAAAGGCTTCCCTAGAATTGCACGTGACGGAGCACTGGTATTTTTAGGTGTAGGTAGATGGACGTTATCTGGGGGACAGAATCCAGTTATCAAGTCAACAAGATCACAAGTGAAATAATTGTATTTATATAAAAGGAGCGGGGAGGGAGCTTGTATCTTATTTTACTTTCTAATTCCCCTTGTCAAGAAATTTGAAACTGCTAACTAATATGAGAACCCAACTTTTCCTTTTTTTATTTTAGATTTGGGAAAATTCCCTGCCAAAAAAAATATTCCTGGAAAATTCACTAGTGTTTGTGTGAGTAAAAGGTTCCAACCTTTTATTATTAATTTGTAAGTGATATTTCATTCAGTTTTGTCCATGAGAGTCAGAAGAGAATTAGTGTAGAAATGTGCAACATATTTAATGACATGGAAATCAGAATCACTTTCAGTCGAGCGAGCGCTTCCTGGTCTGGTTGCAGGTTTTATGACATTCCGGGTTTTGGTTTTGGGGGGTTTTTTTCTTTGTTTGATTTTTTTTTTTTTTTTTTTTTTTTTTTTTAATTGGAATATTCAATTCCCATTTAATTGGAGCTCAGAGTTGCTAAATGGAATCGATCCCAGGCTCCTTATGGTGTCA
>NW_017728935.1:2142096-2159497 GCF_001723895.1 Crocodylus porosus | reverse complement strand
TTTTTTTTTTTTTTTTTTTTTTTTTTTTTAATTGGAACATTCAATTCCCAGTGAATTGAAACTGCTTGTGGCTAAATGGAATCGATCCCAGGCTCCTTATGGTGTCAAAGTCATTGGCTGCTAAGAATGGGACCAAAGCCATCCTGTCGAGGTTTTTTTGCCAATCTCACAGCAGTGGATAATGGTGGCTTATATATGCACCAGGGGAACAGTATGTGGCGACAAGCCTGAAGTGTTTGTTCTGATGTTAAAAAAAAAAAAGAAATTGGCTTCCGAATATCAGAAGAAAAATATTCCAAATTCTCTGTCTCATGCAGCCATGCCACTTCCAAAGTGAGCATTTCCCTGCCTCTTTCAGCTTGCTATATGCTAAATCTGCTATCTTTCTGCACTGAATTGATTGCAACTGTGTATGTCTGATCAGGGCTAAAAGTTATTCTCTACAATATGGATATTATAGTATACATACTGTGCACGCTTTGTGTGTATAATTATGTATATACTGTATGCATGTACATATGTATGCATATTTGTGTGCCAGACCCAAACTCACCCATGTTTATAAAGCATTGGCCTGAAGATATATTTGTCGGAAATATTTTTAACCCCTCAATTTATGCCAGTTTCCCCAAATTGAAACGTTTCATGCATTTTAAGCAACAACTAGCCAAAAAGGCATGATTTTTATTACCCCACTTGCATATATTGGTGTGTGTGTATAAACATGTTTGCGTATATGTATATGTATATACATATACGTATGTTTATACACACAAGTTTGTTTTTGCTATACAGCTAATAAAGATGGGGGAAGGTTTTTGTTTTTTCTTAATAGGTGAAGAAATCTTTGAAGACCAGAAATTGGAACTTAATGAATTTTAAATTAAAAAAAAATAAATAAATTATCCGGCTGCGGAAGATGGAGCTTCATTTTTGCAGCCGCTTGTGATTCAAAGTTCCGCTTTAAATGAACTGGGTTTTTTTTGAAGAGCTAACTAACCCTGGCTGTCTCCAGTCTGACAGAGTATTCGAATGGACTTGCTTCCTCCAGTAGTTGTAAGATATTTAAAAGTTCGGCCTATTTCTGAATTGTGGATGAGAGGTTTCCTTGGCAATGTGAGGAGGAAAATTTTTCTACCCCTTTATTATTAATTCACGGATTGAGTGTTGGTTCGGCCTACAGGAGAAATTAACTGGAAGTCTTTGAAGATTGACGACCTTGCCGACTTATCCAGGTATGTAAATAAATTGATTTGTCACCTCCTGTGGTTGAGGGGAAGAGAGGACCATGATACTCTGTAACTCAAAGCTGCATTGTATGCCAGTAGTTAAGGATTTAACGATGATTCCCAGGCACGATGTAGTCCTTAAGAGTGAGGTCCCAGTCCTGCTGCTGTTGTATTGGGGAGAGGAGAGGAGAAGAAAAAATAAAAGCGTGGCAAAAAGGGTTCATGCTATTTAAGAGGATTCTACATTGGGGTGGTAGGGGGTTGCAACTGGTCAGTTTCAAGGCATCTGAATTAACACGGTCCTATTACCTACATGGTAATGGAATAGGAATATAGTCCATTGGTTATCTTAACTGTCTACAATCACTTTCTCCAAGGTTACTTTTTAAAGAGGATTTCTCTAATCACGCCTGTAGAAGAAGATTGTTTCAGTCCAAGAAAGGGTGAAGCCAGCTCTCTACACGAGAGGAAGAAGGCTGTGTGGAACAATCAGCCCTAACTCTTCTGAGGATCACTAGGCTTGTCCCTGAGGATCTGTCCAGCATGTCTAACCACGGAGATGACTGCTACTTCTATTTCTATTCGACCTGCACCAAGGTGCGTGTTCACAAGTGCATTTAAAAACAGATGAGCAAATCTTTTTCTGGCGATTTAATGTCTTGTGGCCAGATTTGAAAGCAGATCTGTCCTGATTCGTCAGAGCTGTTTTCCTCTTCTGTTTTTTTTTTAGAAGTGTGATTAATTTTTGCCTTTTATGTTTCTTTTTCAAGTGATTATACAAATAAATGCATCTCAGTTCATCAGATGCTACTCCTTACAAATACCCTCTAATGTGGGTATTAACCATGAGTAAACAGAGGTTTGAAATTGAACCGATGTGTCCCAAACTGTGGAGCGTCTCAATAGTGATGGACTGAAACTCGGGTTCCTAGCTCCTTTAATGGTCTAGACCAGGGGGGACAATCTGCAGCATGTCTGCCAGTAGTGGCATGGGCAGGGAGCAGAAAGAGCAACAAATTGAGCTGGGGAAGCAGATTAGAGTGGCGATTAGGGAGAGTACGGGCATTAATTTGTGGCCTGCCTGCCAATGAAGTTGGTTCCTCCTCTTCTAGACCATGGTTTTCCTGTGTTGATCTAACTGTTTCTCATTGTTGCTGCCCAGTAAACTGGCTGATTAATTCCTCTATCAGATGGGATCTGTTCATTGTATTGTTCCATAAGTAGGCTAATAAGATGTAGAAAGTGGCAGTGACTGGGACTTTGGTGGGTGCAGGAATATCTTGTGCCCTCTTCTGTGGCAGCAAGAAAATACGAGAGTTTAACAGGAGAAACCAGCTAGCCTTGTCATCTCTTGCTGAGTCCTAAATAAGGCATCTTTCTGGTTTAACAGTACAGCATTTTAACTCGGTGTATCTATCTTCAACTCTTTGTTCCAGATAACTTCCGTGGGTATAACTTAGTTTTGTCTGAGTTTACTTACCCAGGCTGTTGAATTCTTATGGCGTCTAAATATTAAATTCTTGTTGTAACAAATATTTCTCAACTTAAAATAAATGCTAACGCTTGAAAAAAGCATAAGAAATGGTTGTCTATTAATTACTAGCCCAATGAAAGGCTGTAGGAAAATGGCTGAGAGAGACTGTGGGGAAGAGGGGTGTGGTGTAGGGTTAAAATAGCCTTGGTGGGGATTTTTTTCTAGAACGGTTCTTGATTTCTCATGTTATAGATGGAAGAAAAGAACTTGTAGCATCTTACCTGTTTCTAATTGTTGGACTTTGAGCCGATGGTTTAAAATAATGTTGGAAAGCTGCAAATGTTTTCAGAGTTCATTATTTCTGCCTACTCCCTGAGACTTCATTTTGTGTTCTGTGCTCCTTTTCTTCTTCACTCCTGACTTTCCATGATTTCCACTCCTCCCCCACGCTGCGACTGCTTTAGTAACTAACGCCATTCCTTTCAGCCCCACTGTAACAGCTGTCCCTTTTGTACATGAGTGTGTTCAGATGAGAGCATCTCATTTTCCTTTCCTCCATTGGTTGCAGGGGGACAGCTGTCCCTTCCGTCACTGTGAAGCTGCATTGGGGAACGAGACCGTCTGCACGCTCTGGCAAGAAGGGCGCTGCTTCAGAAACATCTGCAGGTTTAGACACATGGAGATTGATGTAAGTGCGGGCTTTGCAAATGCATCTTCAGGCAGTGCTTTCACCATGTGAGGCTCAAGAAACCTTTTAGAGTTTAACCTGTATTCCCGAGGTTAATTGTGCTGTGGTAGTCTTGTTCAGCAAGAGGGTCTGTGACATACCAGTGTTGAGGAGTGGAGGAATGATTACGGTAATTCAGGAGGGTCCGACTAGTGTCAGCAGCAAGCGGGTCACTCTGGCAGCTCCTGACTTGTTCAGTATTGGAGCAATTGAATCTTTCCTTGTTGCTGTAAATAGACTGAGTTCACTTTTGCAAGTCAGTTTCCCCTGCCTTTGCCTGGTAAGACTAATGAGCTGAAATTAAGGAAAACTGGCTGTTAGAAAAAAAACCTCCTTGCTGGGAGATCTATTCAACGTTGGAATACTCTCAACAGAAATAGCAGCAGCCCCACTGGTTAGTTACTTAAAATTGCTTTGGGCACAGTACTAGGGAATAAATCTACGCTGGCCCCTTGAATAGATGAGATGCAACTTTATGGGTCTCTTTCATCTCTGACTTTTCTGGAAATGCCTTCTTTTGTCAGAAACTATATATTAACCAAGAGCACGGAGAAAGGAAGAAGGCATTTCATCTGTGGGATGGTAGAAGGCTACAAAGAAATTATTAATCCACAGTTGATGCATATATTGTATATATATCTAGGCAGTGTATTGAGAGATTTTCTTAGTGATGTATTTGATTTGCACTGTACTGTGACAGTGTTGCACGGTGATGGTTCTATGCCATTTCTTGAATATTGTCAAGTAGATGGTTTTGCAGCTCTTTTTAAGAGAACTTTATTCCAAGGTGACTGCTTTTTTCCACCCCCCCCTCTGTCTTTGTAGAAGAAACGCAGTGAAATTCCTTGTTACTGGGAGAACCAGCCAGGGGGCTGTCAGAAGTTGAATTGTGCTTTCCATCACACCAAAGGACGCTTTGTTGATGGACTCTTCCTACCTCCAAGCAAAAGTGAGCCAGTTGGTGTTTTTTTCCTCCTCTAAGAAATCTTCCCTGGTTTAAAGTAACTCAAAGACTTGATGTCTATTAGAGCCAACTTCCAGATTTTTACTTTCAAAAATATTTTGAAGCACTTCTACTATTGGCAGAGGGTGGGGGCAGGGGAGGTAGCTCCACTGTTAACAATATATATAAACATCTGTGGTGCTCTTAAGGCTCTGAAAGGCCAAAAATATCCTTTCTCGTAAAGGTCTAAAACTTGCCATGTTTAAAAATGAGCTCTGAGAATGTGGCACCAAATTATTATCTTGCTGCAGTTCAAGCAAATGTTGACTCTGAGGGCCTTTGTACATGCCTCGTTTTTTGCCCTTTCTTGTGCTGCAGCAGCGTGACAGCTTGCACAAGTAGGTTTTACGGACACTTTAAAAGTCTTTGTGGTGCATTACATAAAACTCCTTGGACATAGTTTAGTTTGCCTCGCTGCAAATTAAAGTGTGGCATCCATGGATTTGTTGCGTGCGCTCAAAGGTGTGTAATAAGCCTCTTTGCCCACCAGATGGTGCCGCAACTTTTTTGTAGTTCACCCCTTTGAATTGCTTTTGCTTTCAAATTGCTTCTGCTTTTTTTTTTTTCTTGTGCGGCTTGCTGGCTCCCCGCTTTCACAGCTGCATGGCAGGACACAGGACGGGGTGCACCAGGCCAGGGGGGCAGTGCTGGACCACTCTCTTGTGGCGCCAGCCGGGGACTGGGCTTAATTCGTTCAAAAACCTAGTGCGTGCAAATACTGATGTGATGCTCCAAAGCTTAATTCATTTGAAAACCTAGTGCATATAAACACTGATGCAAAATAAACAAGGTTAAATTTTATAAACCTATTTAATTTAATGAGAATTAAACCCCATGGTGTGTACAGGTGCCCTGAGACACTAAGTTTTGATTTGTTATATTGTCCTTCACGTGGGTCAGTGTTTGAGATTAAAAATGTCAGCATTATTGGAACATCAAGTGGAATCCTCATTCATAGCACTGGACCATAGGTGATTGTGGGTATGGGAGAAGGCACAACTGTGTGTGACTGGCAAGTTTACCCACTCTTGTACCTGTCTCTCCTCTCTCTTATCAGTTCTTCTGTTAGTGTTTCAGGCTGCTGGCCTCTTGCTTCATCTTTCTTACTGGGTTATACAAGAGCTTTGTGTGAAGCTAGTGTTCAGAGTGTCAGCAGCAGGCAGGACTATAAAACCACAGTCAGGAAGGACTATAAAGCCACACTCCTCATTCATTTAGCAAACCTATGCTAAATTTAAATCTGTCTTGTAACAGCCAATGAGAATTTAATGCGTCTTCAAGTTATGCGCATGCCTTAGTATTAAATGAAGTCTTAGCTTTAAGAAAGGCATCTTACAGGTACTTCTACTTTTCTTCTAGCTGTGCTGCCAAGCACAACTGAGTCTGCAGAAGAGGAGGTGAAGGCAAACCAGATCTCGCTGCAGCAGAATAAACTGTCTGTCCAGTCCAACCCCTCCCCACAGCTGCGGGGGGTGATGAAAGTGGAAAACTCAGAAAATGTCCCCAGTCCCACGCATCCCCCGGTTGTAATCAATGCTGCAGATGATGATGAAGATGATGATGGTGAGCCTGTCTTAACTCTCCAAAGCACATGGTGTAGATCAACACCTAATGCACTAGGGTGTACAAGAACTGGTTATTAGACATGCAGCAGTCTGCCTGGTCAGACAACTGGTGGTTCTTCGACTCCCCACAAGTTGTAGCCTCTAGGTGTAATACCAGAAATAATATTAGTTATTCTCTTCTTACACCTAGTGAATTGACAGATGTGAAAAACATGGAGGAAATTCCCTCCTCGACAGCCTGCTATCCCACAGGCAGTCCAGAAGATAGGGTGTCTAGTGACCAAGTCAAGAGACCTAGATCATCTTTTGTCTTTTAATTGCCAGGGTGTAAGCTGAGTAATGCATTGAAGAAGGCATTTTTTGTAATAGCCACTTTTTGCTGTCAGATGAATTGTTAGGTGATCAGCCTTTCTGAAATAAGGCCTTTGACTTTTCAAATTAAGCACCCAAAAAAGCATGGCCAGTCTTGAAAATACTGGTCCTGCCTACTCAGTACCTCTATTTCATTGTAATGGAAGTTATGCCTGCTTTGGTATCCTCTACATGGAAGGTGCTGCGTGAGCTGGTGTTTGAAGGCACAAGATTTGATATTCTATTTGTTTTGCAGTATCGCTTAGGGATCCCAGCTAGGGACCATTACCCTATTGTGCTGGGCTCTCTACACAGTCCCTGCACTAATGAGCTATTACAGCTTCATTCGGTTCCTTATGTTCACTGCGTAATCTACTTTTTCTGTTCCCCCCCCCACCCCCACCTTAGATCAGCTTTCTGAAGAAGGAGATGAAGCTAAAACACCAATCCAGCAACCAGCTACAGAAACCCATGATGGATTACGGGTTGTTTCCACTCGGAAATCCAGTGGTAATACAAAACAAGGTATTACAATACCTCATGTTGCAGGAGTTTCTGAAGGTCACAATCAGGGTGAGCACCATTGAGCTAGATGTTATATGAACATAATTAATGACTGACTGACTTTTTTGCCGCCTGACACAAGCTTTCATTGTAGCTGTTGCTGTATCTGCTTAGTAAGGTCACACCTGCGGTGCTGCGCCAAAAGGTTGATCAGCTGTTGCTTTTCACAGTCTTATTTCAAGCACTGTTGTCAACCTTGTGCAGTCCCAAAGATATTGAAAAAGAAAATGACAGTGACTTAAGCTGTATGTATCGGTAATCAGTGCTCAGGTGAAAGTTATCAGGATTTCAGTGGATGCGAGCTGTGACAGGAGCATGTGACTTGCCCCTAAGCCATCAGACCAGAAGACCTAAGATACTCTGAAACAGGGGTTCTTAATCCTTGAGCTGTGGCCTAGTGCCAGGCCGCGGCAGGTCAGCTGCCGGTCTGTAGCACGGCTGACTGCCAGACCAGAAGCGGCTGTGGACCGACAAGCCCACGGCCGCCCCCAGAGCCGGGCAGAGAGGCTGCCAGACCGGCAAACCCTGGCCCCCACCCCCCCCCAGAGCCATGTGGAGAGATCCCGGCTTCTTTTGCAGGGCCCACGGCAGCGCAGGGTTTGGCCCACCCCCCTGCCCATCGGGTGGAGGTAGCCTTACCTGTCTGCCAGCCGGAAAGTCCAGCTGCAGTTGGCTGTTACTGCTGGGCCAGGCTGCAGCCACTTCTGGGTCGCGGTTTGCTGGGCTGCAGCATAAAAACTTTTGAGAACCCCTGCTGTAGAGTAACTCCTTTGACAACTTAGGAATTACTTCTGGTTTACACTAGAGGGAAAAGGAGTAGAAAATCATACCCCATGTCTTTCCCTCTCAGCTTAATTGTTTTTATGTAGTGCTAGAGTTCTGATTTGTTGGCTAGATATCACCGAAGAACATTATTTTATTTATTTTTATTTTTTTTAAAGGAAGAGAGGCATTTTTATAACTATGCAAGTGATCTCTTCTGGCAGCTTTAGGAGTCTGCTATAAAAGCTCATGAAGCAGTGTATCATGGGACTGCACTAGGGTGAGAGGTGGAAATGGAAGTGTACAGTTAAGTTAATTATTCCGATGACCTTACCTCCTCATCACCTTGTTGTGCATTCACTGGTTACTGGGTGACCTAGGCAGAGTTAATTTTCTGGATTTTCCTCCCTGCATTAAAAAGGGAATCTAACAGTATGCAAAGCTAAGAGCACAGAGAGAAATTCAGTGTACCTCCTTGAAATTCAGCTTGTATGTACCCAAAAAAGAGAGGGAGCAGGCACCCCATAAAATTGGCAAACTCTCTGGCTCTCAGCTTAATACTTTTCTCTGTGTCTCTTGCACTGACATTCACTGAGGTGCCAAAATCAGTCACTGAAAGACTTGTGTTCATCGACATGCCCCAGCTGCTTTCAAATGTTGACTTCATTTACAATCTACATTTTCAGATGCCAATTTGAATTTTGGAATAAAAACACTTGAAGAAATCAAGCTGAAGAAAATGAAAGAAAAATCAAAGAAACCAAGTGGTGAGTTGCAATTCACTTCTTTCCCCCTTCTACATCTCTAATGAAATGTCATTCCTGCCTCAGCAAAGACTGAATTCTTTCTAGCCTGGCAACAAAGCTGGCTTTAAGTTTTTGCCTGGGATAATCTGTATTTGCTTTCAGAAAAGTATTGTTATTTGAAAGGGGGCTTAAAATAGTCTCTGAGTATTAAAAATAGAGCCCAAATGGTACCAGCTCTATCCTTGCTCTCTGATCTGGACTGTTGTATAGGTCAAAATCAGAAGAGTTTAACTCTATGCTTTCATATGCTTTTAACACTTTCCTGTGCATTTGTTTGTTTTCCTCTGGTGGTGTCCTGGGAGCTGACTGAGCAATGGCTAAGAAGGCTATTTTGTGCAATCCTTTGTGCTTGCTTTTCTTTTTTGGTGCCCTGTGCCTGAGCCTTTGCCATTGCATGCGTTTCCACACACCTTCCCTTGCATGTTCAGCACCTTGCATACAACGTTCCCCCTAAGCTGTGCAGCATGCGCAGGCGCTCCTGGCAGCGCGGCATGAGAGCACCTGCACAGCCACACATGCCACACAGCTTAGAAGGAACGCAGCTTGTATATCCAACTTATATTTCACCGAACCGTGTAGTGCTTGCTGTGAATTTCAAGTGGAAATGCCAGAAAAAGACCATGTTTTATTTATATCCCCTGGTTGGTTGGTGTGTAGTTTGCAGGGACAAGGTAAACCTGGTTTGTTTTTGACTCGTGATAGTGGAGTTGCTTAACATTTCCTCTTAACGTTAATACTGGGTTTACTCTGGACAGACGGCCCCTCTGGAGTCTCTGATCATCCACCTCAACCTCAGCCCATTCCAGGTCCTGAAAAAGAAAACGTACGCACGGTGGTCAGGACCGTGACCTTATCTACAAAGCAAGGTAACAAGGGTTCCTGAGACTACAGCACTAGAGCAGATTCTCTGGCCTTTGCCCAGTGCCAAGTCTTGTGGTCGGGGCTTATTAGTCTGCTCCAGATGTTGCCAAAATGTGTTCAAATCCATGATCCTCCAAACAAATGACTGTGCATTTAGGGTGACTCACTTGTGGGTCCTGTAGGAGTCCGTGGGACTGTGTTTGTGTTCAGGTATCTGTAGCATCAGGACCTGTATTTGCACAGTAAGTTAAATACATTTGCAGAAAGAAATGAAAAGGTGCAGACAGGGGAGAACTGAAGGGATGGAGAGTTGATGAGAGGAAAGTGCTACAGAAAAGGGCAGCATGAAATGTGGGGAGGGGAGGGGAATGGCGAGAGAGAGAGAGAAATGAGAGTGTTCCAAGCTGTGCAAAACCTTTATAGAAACAGAAACCTAGAGAAGCACTGCTATAGGGTAGTCAGCGTGGTAAAGAAAATGCCTAGAGGATTAAAGGTAGGACGTGGTAATGGGCTTAATGAAGGGGATTTTCTTGCAAGAGTAAAATGAAATGTTGTTAATCCATCCTTTGTACTGGAGTTGCGTACTGGTGTCTATATCACTTCAGGAGAACCTTCCTAACCTGCACAGCATGCAACACATATGCGAATTTGAAGCCTTCTCCCCACTTAACAATCATAATAGCAGAAAGCAGAAGTGAGGTCTCAGATGACTAGTCTATTTGATAAGTGTGTTATAGTACATTTACTAGTAATTTTATAAATTGCACGTATCAAAATAAAGTATGTTTTGAAATGCAGCATTCTAGCATTTTAGATTTCTGACTGAGGGAGAAAATTATCATGATTTTGAGTGGGTGCTTATGACATGTGTACTGGCAAGATGATCTAGTGCTTATATGTGTGTAGTTACAGCATTTTCTGAATTTAAAGGAACGTCTTCCACTGTTCCAGGGGAGGAGCCAGTGATTCGATTGAGCCTTCCAGAGAGACTGGGAAAACGGAAACCCTGTTTCGGTGAGAACGTGGAGAAATACCGCTAGCTAGAATCAGGCATTGTGCAAGCTTCTTTCACACAGTTCTGCTAATGGCCTTCCGTCACAAACTGCATCAGCCTTCTACCATCATTGCTCTAAGGCTTCGCACAGTTTCACTAATATGGTTCAGCTGTATCTTGTGACTGTGGTACTCTGAGTCTGTAGCATACTCTACTTTAGTCATTACATATCTTTTTTGGGGATTTTGACAAGTATTGAGATTTTGTTTGAACATGTTCTGTTACCTGACTTTCCATCTGTAAGTTTGTACCGCCCTGTATGAGGTTGGAAAGTAATTCCTACTGTCTCGTGTTGACAAGTGGTTTACCTCCAACCCAGATGGAAATGGGTTAACTTATCTGGAAAATTGGTAACAAGGGGCTAAGACAGGGGAAGCTCTGACAGAAGTTCTAGAAAGAGATGTGAGGAGAGTGCTCTTGAGTTAAGCTTTTCTAAATTAAAAAAGGGGGATTTGAGCAGTGCTGTGTGTATGCTCTGTTTGGAGCAGAGTACAGTCTACCTAGCGGCTTACTTAATCTTTCCTAATTAACTTGGTGGTTTGATTCCTTGATTTCAGTAATTGTGAGATCAGGCTTTTTTATATGTTTATCTGAGCTTCAGTGCACTGAACATATAGCATTTCCGCCCATATTTGTGCAGTATGTTTTTTGGTTGCCAACCCCCTAAAAGTGTCTGCTTTTCAGGGTGCTGTTGTAAAATAGCTTATGAAATGCATCGGGTTGAAAAGTGCCAACATAAAAATTCTATTATGCTGAAACTGCAGAGTCAAAACAGATTTTTTTCCCCCACATATCCACTTCTTTTATGCTTACCTTCTGCTGCTTGATTTTCAAAACACTCTTCAGGCTCTGAGAAGTGCTGAATCATATGAATGCAGATTTATGCAGGAACTATAGCTTAGGAGTGGAAATAGCAAATGTTATTAGCAGTTGGAAAACAAATACAGAAAAATTATACTTGGGACTTCAAACACAGAAGTGCCAGCTAGAGTGCCAGATAGCCTTTCAAAATGTAAAGTGCTCTTAAAATGTTTAGTTCATTGTTAGCTGTTTTTCTTTCTTTTATTCCATAAGCTGATGAAAGCGGGCCTTCACTGAAGCGTAGCCTTGCTGAAAGGTTGGGGAAAAAAATTAACTGTCTGGAGAACCCTGACAAAGCACCTAAGAGAGGTACTTTCGCTCAACAAATCTTTGGGGTTGAATCGCACTTCAATTTTGTAGTTCCTTTTTGGGATATGGATAGACGTGCATAATATATACAAAACACTTCAAATACCATGTTTTTAAAATGCTTTTAATTTGTTGCCCTCGAGATAAGTTGCAGGTGTATACCTACTTCCCAGCTGAAGCATCACTGTGAAGCACTTCAGAGTTTGTCCCTGTTTTACCCAGCATCAACTTGGGTATAGTTTGGGGCAGTTTTGTTGCGCTGTAACACCATTGTCATCCATCCACTCAATTTTTTATAGTGTTCTAAAAGCTTTGTAGAAAGTCCTATAACCAGTATGTCTGTCCATGCCCATACTTTGTTCAGTGAAGCTTCAGGACAATGTTGAGTTCCCCAGATGTGAGAGCCAATCTGCTTCTAGAGCCATGTAAATGCAAAGTCAGAGACTTTTATGTAGCCCCATTTGATGACTTTTTGTTTTCTTTCAGTTCAAGTCCCTAAATCTCTTAAGGAGAGGCTGGGATTGCCAGCTGAGCAGACCAGTACAGAGACAGGTAATGTTTTTTAAAGTTTGCACTCCCTTTTTCTCTTCCCCTTCTAAGTGGACCTCTCTGTCAGTTGTACAAGTGAGAAGTTCAACAGGTGAATTGGGACTACAGCCCTGACATCTCTTGGCACACCCTGTTCCCTTTCTCTTAAGCGTTGGGCCTCCTGTATTTGCAAATACAAGATTATCTCTCTTGGCAGCCAGCTTGTGCCCCAGTTGTGCTTCATAATCAGGTGCATCAGAAATTTGCTTGGGCACAAATGGAGTAGAATCTGGTTGCCAACAGTTGACCAAGAAATGCAAGTGAAGGGACAGGCTTTGGGGATGTAATGAAGAGAAAGGTACAGATACTTAACTGTGTAACCCTTATTGCCGTAATGAGGTGGTCTAAAGGAAAATGATTCAAGTGCACTATCCTGTTTGATAGGCATGCTAAGCCAGATTTGCTGGTGGCACTCGCATGTATGTTGTAGCATGGTTTCTTTTCTCTTCAGCACATTGAGAAATTTTGCAGAGACCTGAAGTGTTAGTTAAATTTGCACACACAAGTCACGCTAGAAGGAAGGAATAGGCTTCAGTCAGACCTAGACAGGTTACAGGGGTGGGCGGATGACAATAGGATGAGATGCAACACTGACAAGTGCAAGGTGATGCACCTGGGGAGGAAGAACCAGCAGCATACCTACAGGCTGGGGAACTCCCTTCTCGTCAGTGCAGAGGCAGAAAAGGGTCTTGGAGTCATTACTGATGCCAAGATGAACACGGGCCGGCAGCGTGGGGATGTGGTCAGGAAGGCCAACCGCACCTTGTCATGCATCCACAGATGCATCTTGAGCAGGTCCAAGGAGGTGATCCTCCCCCTCTATGCGGCACTGGTCAGGCCGCAGTTGGAGTATTGCGTCCAGTTCTGGGTGCCGCACTTCAAGAGGGATGTGGACAACATGGAGAGGGGCCAGAGGAGGCCACTCGCACGATCGGGGGCAGCAGGGCGGGCCCTACGAGGAAAGGCCGAGGGACCTGAATCTGTTCAGCCTCCGCAAGAGAAGGCTGAGCGGGGGGATCTAGTGGCCTGTTACAAACTAGTCCAAGGGGACCAGCAGGCATTGGGAGAGTCCCTCTTCCCCCGAGCACTACCAGGAGTGACTAGAAATAACGGTCACAAGCTGGCAGAGGGTAAATTCAGATTAGACATCAGGAGGCGCTACTTCACGGTCAGGGCGGCTGGGATCTGGAACCAACTTCCAAGCAAAGTGGTGCTGGCTCCTACCCTGGGGGGCTTTGAGACAAGGCTGAACAATCACCTTGCTGGGGTCGTTTGACCCTAGTACTCTTTCCTGCCACGGCAGGGGGTCGGACTTGATGATCTGCTCAGGTCCCTTCCGACCCTACTGACTATGAAACTATGAATTATTGTCTCAGTTTAATTGGGTTTATCCTCTCTTGATGATAGAGAGAGCTGCTAAACCAACAGGAGAGATCCATGTGAAAACACTGGAGGAAATCCGTCTTGAGAAAGCCAGCCAGAGACGGGGAGAGCTTCAAGGGAAACCCAAGACCGAAGGGCTCTGTAGAGCAAAAGATCCCAGCCCAGTAGTGAGACCCTCCCCAGCAGTTAGAATCAAAACCTTCTCCGAGGTCCTGGCTGAGAAGAAAAACAAGCCATCTGAGGAGGAGAAACCAAAAACCGAAGGCAGCCCTACCAAACCCAGGGCTGAGAGTGAGCCCAAGAAACAGGGCTTCTTGACTCCTGCTGTGCCCAGCAAAGGGCAGCAGGAGGAGGCAACAAACAAAGCCAAGCCAATTGGGGAAGTGCGCATCAAAACACTGGAAGAAATCAAGCAGGAGAAAGCCCTGAGGATACAGCAGAGTGGAGAGAGTGTTCTAAGTACACCAGCCCAACCTGAGCCTGCTGCGTTAGGAAAGAGAGTGTTGCGCATCACAAAGTTGACAGGTAATCAGAATGCTTTGGTTTTTACTGGGCTGCAGCAGCTTCCTGTCATTTTTGGTATATTCAAGTGATTCAAAATCATCCAGTTTACTCTTAACATGCATGCTACATTAGAAGAGCATGAGGGTTGCAGAATCGGAAGTTGGGAAGGTTGTCTAGGTACTCACTTAGCCCCTTAGTATG
The DNA here is from genome assembly GCF_001723895.1 of Crocodylus porosus. Lineage (NCBI taxonomy): Eukaryota > Metazoa > Chordata > Crocodylia > Crocodylidae > Crocodylus > Crocodylus porosus. Next base: position 2,145,255 of record NW_017728935.1, on the reverse strand, counting down.
TGCAGGGATGATAGCATCTCCTTTCAAGACCCACGTACCATATTTTCTGCAAAACTCTTGCCTCACTTGATGAGTAGACAGCCAACTGATGCTGTTATGTTGTCCTTGGCATTCAGTGTGTGGCCCATGACTCCACTAAACTACTACATGCAACAGTCATTTCTTCGCAGGCATTTCTACAGTGCTGTCACCCCAGTATTGGAGCACCTGGCCAGCATTAGTGTTTATATCTTGATAACCGTTTGGCAACATGGGGTATTATTTGCATTTTACAGGCAGGGGAAGCACAGCTAGGTTAAGCCCAAAATGGCTTACTAATTTTGGGTGTCCATCTTGACGCCAGGGGCCTTATTTAAGAATACCCAGTATTTTTGTTGTTTTTCATACATTTAAAACACAGTTTTTATGGCTGTTGGTTGCAGGTGGGAGAAATAGGCTCTTCTCTAAATCAGTCCCTGAATGTCTCATGCAAAACACCCCCAAAATAAGGGGGTACGTGATTAATGGCCAGCTGTGAAGGTATTTGGTTGAAGTGATTTGGGCAGACAGGGCATATGATTTTCCAGGGTCTCATTCAACTTCAGCTACAAAATCATCCTTTATGCCTCTGCATCCCCTGCTGCATTCGCTGCACACCTAATAAGCTGGGCTCTACCACAGCACTCATTCATGTACTCTCCATCCCATGTAATGTGCAAAAACATTCTTCCTGTAAATAAAAGAATTAAAATGGGTCTGCATGGCCCGTTCCTCATGCTGGTCCAGCTGACAGTAAATGTTTCTGGTGTCCACAGCAGACCAAGCTGTGTTTTGTTTGTGGAATGTAAAGTGGAACAAAAGATTTCAGAACTCAAGAGGTGATCAAGCTCTCTTAAGTCATCTTAATTGTTGAAGTTGACCCATAAAACTAGAAACCAGTTGGGTAGAGGCTACTCGGGTTATGTGTTGTCACAGTCATTTGTGTTCTTATTGCTAACAATGTGGGGTTGGGATTTTTTGTTTTAAAGTACCTGGACGGGAGGAAAAGAAGGTGGTAGAATTGAGCAAGCCTGCTTCCAGAACTGGCCCAGCTGTTGAGGCTGCCCAGGTGAGTCCTTGGAGATTGTAGGACACATTTTGTGTCAAAAGGTGCTTTGGGTAACCTGCCCTTCTGACACTTTGGAGGTACTGGGCATGTATGACAAGCACAGTGGGGACATCTGTACCTTTTCCTGTTTCATAAATGTTGTAGCAGGATCCTGTCACTTTTGATAGCATCTCAGGAAACCTTAAAAAGTTCAAACTTCTTTAAGTTTTTGTCTCTTTATACCCAACATTAAAGAAGAGGCCCTTATGGCATTAGATTTATACCTCTTAGGTTAACATGGAGCTGGGCAGTGTTCTGTGTCACTATTCTTTCAGTTTTCGGTGGATTTTAATGAGTTTAGGTAAAGATTTGAATAGAAGCTAGGACTTTGACTGGAGTCAATCAGTCCAATGTCAGGGGAGGCCTTCATGGGCAGCCCAAGTGGCCTTTTAAAATCCTAGCAGGATTGAAGTAGATTGCAGCATTGCTCTGCTCTGTTCAAGGGCATATCCATGGGGGATTTATAATCTCAGTGGGTTCCCCTGTCATTGAAAAGGTGAAGGTATCTATAGGCCTCTTTATATGAGAACAGAATACAGCTTGAGGACCTGTGACGTATTAATGCATTATACTGAGCAGAGTTCTTTGCAGAAGATTTGCTGAGCAGGTTTTCCCTATGAAATCTCTGTGGGTTTCTGCCTCATTTTGCTCCTCTGGTGTTTCTTTAGCCTGCAGACAGTAGCGCAAAGAATTCCAAAGTTCAGGTGAAGAGTTTTGAAGAGATCATGAAGGAGAAGCGGCAATTGAAACAGGAGCAGGAGAAGCCTCCGGAAGGAGCTGCTGTGCCATCTCCTCAGGAAGAAGCGATGAATGAGAAAAGCCCAGCGGCTGGAAGTCCTGAGACTACAGTGACGCCAGTGATGACTCGTCGGTTTGCAAAGACATCCGTGAGATCCCAAGAAGCAGCAACAGAAGGTCCAGGAACAGGTGATGCTGCACCACCTGCAAAACCTGTGGCTCAGCCTTTGGATCGAAAAGCTAAAGGTGAGCTTTGCTTTTACAGGCCCTCCCAAACCAGGTCTTGACTGAGAGGCTGGCTTGCTTGGTCTGTTCAGCAAGCAAGTCATTGGTTTGGACAGTACTGTCAGGGACAATGAATAAGGCCCTTTCTGAAGTGTCCTCACAGTCAGACATAAGTCAGCACCCCAAGTTCTGCCTAGTGTGTGTGTGTGTGTGTGTGTGTGTGTGTGTGTGTGTGTTAATTCATTTGACACAAGCAGCAGCCTCATCTTAGGCCAAACCAGGCAGAAGCAAAAGGAAATCTCAGGTAATGCACATAAATCTACACTTCCAATAATTGTCTCAGCCACTGGCACAAGTGGAAAGGGAAACTTATGTGCTCCTACTCTGTGTGCTTGCATTTTACCAGTGTTGCTAACCAGGCCTTTCCCCACAGTTCAAAAACTCCTGAAAAGTAAAATAAATCAACTAGAAAATGACCTCCCATTTGTGACTTCTGGATGCACAGTATAACTTCCCAGAAGCGTGTTTTCATTGCTTTGGACTTCTGTACACTTCAGTCTTTCTTTCGCTTGTGATTGGTTTACGGATTCATCCCAGGTTATCTAGTGCTCTTGTACAGTTTTTGTTCCACCCTGAAGGTGGCTAAGCCTGTGTATGAAAACATTTCTAAATATGAGACGCTATAGAAAAGTAAGGAGGCTGCTAAGTATTGCTCCCTCAGTTTGGATGGTATGTGTGCATTGTCACGATGCCTTGTGTCCAAATGGTAAAACATGTTTACCAAGTCATCTTAATCCTTGTACATACTACCCTTATTTTGGTGTTTGATACTGGTTTTATCAGTCACCATTGTGTGAAGTCTGCAGAGCCTAATTTTCCCAGCATCTTCTAATCTAAGCCCTACATAAGGAATAATGTGGTAATGCCTATTCCCATCTCTGCTAAGGCCTGGTTTGGTTAATGCTTTTAGCAGAGCCTTTCCCTGATCTGTATATGCACCTATCAAGGATTGCTTTAAATCAGTACTCCAGTGAGGCCTACACTGACTAAATGCATTTGTATGCCCCCCC
>NW_017728935.1:2117696-2141986 GCF_001723895.1 Crocodylus porosus | reverse complement strand
CTTTCTCTTTCTGTTTTGTACGATCCAGCCAAACCTAAGGTGAACGTGAAGCCGTCATCTGTGAAAACAGTCTCCCCTGCAAAGCAGGGCCTGAAACGGAAGGCGGTTGAGAGTCACCCCTCTGCTGTCGCAGCTGTGAAACCACTGAGCGCTACCAGCAATGACTTGAAGGAGCCTGAAGCTAAAAAAGCAGCTGTGGTAAGGAAACTGGCCATAGTTGCTGGACAGCTTCCAGCAAAACCAAATGTAAGCATTGAAATTTGCCCCCGAGATGACAGGGAAACCGTTGAGGCATTTTGTAGGCCGTTCTATTTCCCTTTGAGTCTCTTCCCTGTGCTATGAAATGCTTTTGCTGCACTTTCCTCTGCCTTTGATTAGTTGGGTGACCACTTTTTTATTTTAAATATCCTTGCTTAAATGCCTACTTGTTGAAACAAAGAGTATACTGGAAATAAAAATGTGTGCGCCTTAACTTTCATCTTGCTTCTTTCCAGGCTGCTGCTTCAGCCCCAACAGAAGGTAATCTAGTCACTATACCCGAGAAGGAAAAACCCAAAGACAGGTAATGACTATAACTTGCTCCTTTTTTTGCAAGTAAGGTGATTATTGCTTGGAAACTTCAGTGTTTGTCTTCTGTCTGGGAGGGTGAGAATTTGAGTCTGTTGCTGTTAGGAAATATCTAGTAAGTGCCAAAAGTCTCTCTTTGATTGTTTTCAAGGCAACTTTGCTAACACATATGAGTTGGAGTATCTTCCAAGGGGCTTATTATCTCATTCCTTTGAGGCCCTGAAAGAGTTGAGGGTAGAAGTAGGGAAGGGTGAAGCTAAGGGAAATGTTTTTCTGCTGGCTTCTCAAGCGTAGGCTGGGAAAGTTCCCCTTCCACCGCAGTGCGGGGACTGTATTCTCGTGACCAAATACCCATTTCGGCAAAAAGTGGAGGAAGAGGAGACAAGTGGTAGATGAAGAGAGTAAAGGAGAACCGAGTGCAAGACACTTACGCCATTCCTTTCTGTTAGGGCTGATTTTAATAAACTACTGTCAACTTCCTGTTCTCAGGAGTACTATATTCAACCGGGCATGTGCAGGGTTGAACAAGTTTGTAGCTGGTATCTTCTTTAACAGGCAGAATTTTAACCGTTTGTGCTTTTATAGTCAGCTGAGTAAGTGAATGCAAACTGTCATTGGAAGTGGGATGATTGCAGATCTAGGAAGAGGATATGTTTCATTCTCTTAGGCAGGCTGAGGTCCCCAGACTGATGTTGTGATCTTATGCACTGAATTTCTAGAATAGTTCCCACTTAATAGGGATCCTCAAAGACATGGGGATGGTGTTGACACTGCACTGTTGAAGGTGGTGGGTGTGTGCGTGGGTGGTGGGGTGTATATTTGATATATTAATGCATTTTTCCTCTCCCCAAGCTCTGAATTACGTACTGGAAGTCAAGCAACCTCTGTAGCACAGTCAGAGATGTCAAGCCCGACGTCATCGCAGGCAGCGGTGAAGACCCGCAGGCTCAGCTCTGCGACAGCAGGGAGAACATCTTTATCTGTCGAAGATGATTTTGAGAAACTCATTTGGGAAATCTCAGGAGGCAAGCTGGAAGCAGAAATTGATCTGGATCCAGGGAAGGATGAGGATGACCTCCTGCTGGAACTGTCTGAAATGATTGACAGCTGAACCAGATTCCTATGTAAACAAAAAACAAAACAAAACAAGACAAAAAAAACCCCTTTATTTTGTCAGATACCCAAGATGACCCTTTTCTAGCTGAGGCTTTGCAACAAGTCTTAAAGCACACTTAAACTGGTAGAAGTCTCTTTTCAGTTGGCAGTATCTTCACTCAATTGTTCTGAATTCCCCTGCTGGTCAGAGTCGAGATCCTGCGCACCCACTGTATTACTACTGTAGGAAGCCATCTTCAATACTGTGAGGATGAAGCTGTTGACTCTTTCAAGTCAGAGAGTTCCAGGGGCCTGTCTACAAACCCTGGTGGTGTCAAATTGTTCCAGTGACTCAGTGATGCTGTGAGGTTTAAACATAAACGGCTTCTTATTTCTCGGCCAAGTGTGCAAAACTCAACGTTGGGTGTGTTTTTTCAGAGCTTTCCTTTGCTTTCTGTTGTCTTGGACACTTGATAGTCAAAGCCTGGAGTCGTCAACTCTTGAGTTTTAGTTCTGTGCTTACCATTTCCGTTTTAATGTTTTAGGGCAAATTAATGAGAATTTTGGGGAGGAGAACAATAATTACTACAGTACTTTGGACCAAACATGCTGCCAAGGGGCGTGGGGTTAGTCTATCCAGCCTTACTTCACTTATCAGGGACAATACAGTATCTGTGTGAAAAGCAGAGCTGCACAGTACAGCAAGACTGCCCCTCTCCCTTCTGATTGTACTGTAGCAAAGCTTGGCATTTGTGGTGCTTTTTGCTGACGGGAAGAAGGTCCTGGGGTGAGCAGTGGGGGGGACTCCCCTCCCAACCCCCTCTCATGGTCTGCAGTAAATAAATAAACTTAAAAGTTGGTCTAAGTGCCTCATGGTTCCAGGAATCAATACGCTATTCTGCTGATCTTTCCTCATTTGGAAAGTCCTCAGTGGCTAGGACTGATGGGGAGAACGCTAACTTTCAGCTTTATTTGAATCCCACCTGGCTATGTGCTAGTCTGATTTGCGAATACTCTGTTGGCATTGAACCAACGCCAAGCATGTGCCAAGTTGGGCAAATCTTGGAACACAGTATTGCTACAGTTACTGAACTGTGCTCCCACCTTTAAATGTCTCCCTTCTGTCCCCCTCCCTCCACCTCTAGAGGCCTGAACTAATTATTTTGAAAATACCCCATGTAGGATCATGGTGGTGGGAAGGTGGTAGAAATACTAACCTTTTGCACTTGACTGTCCATTGCCTGAAGGTCCTACATGGACTCTTGCGCTGCCCCTAGGAGTGAATGGTTGTGATTAGGGTGTATTGTGTACCCTACCACCCGTGTTCGCTTTCACCGTCAGATTTTTTTTTTTTTTTTTTTTTTTTTTTTACTATAACTTTCAACATATTCTAGTCCCTTCCAGCTGGATTTGTGGAGCTGTGGATGTGTTCAGGTTTTTGCTGCCGGCAGGAAGAAAAAAAAAAAGGTGTTTTAATTGTACTGTAAATATTTTGTTTTTGGAAGAAAACACACGCACTCTTTGATAATCCACTGTGATGTCTTAGCTCCTTAGAGGGAAGGTTTGAACCAAAAATACATTTTAAAAAAAAAATAAGGCCACTCTGAAGGACTGATTTTAGTTCTAAGAGGATCACCACGCAGGAAGCTTCACCCGAAGGAAGCTGGAAAGCGATGACCCTCCACCCTGCTGAAGGACTTCAGTGAGATTTCTGTCAGCTCTGGTGCTTGTGCACAAGACGGAAGTGACTTTCAGAGACATTACATGAGAGACTGTGGCGTGAAAGACTTTCCCCAGTGCTTCTTCATGTCCCCTTGTGTTTTAAGCAAAAAGCAGACTTCTGTTCCATCGTCACTTTTCTTCGCTTCCTCCTCTGGGTGAGAGAGAAGCCCTGTCCGTCAAGGCAGGGCCCGCACGCGTGCTCGTTCCTGTAAATACTTTTATTCTTTCAGTTGACACTTTTGTTTGTGTTCTATTTAATGCATTGTATTCAATGTAGTCTGGATCATACATCTTCACCATTAGTTGAGTTGTTCGACACGATGGAAGTTACTTGTGTTTTTAAATAAAGCTGATGTAGAAAATCTTGGGAGATGCCTTCCCTCTGTCTGGGGAAAGGAGGAAAGTGGGGGGTGGTAGGGATGCGTAGCCATGTCTGTGTTTCGGGAGGGTGGGAGGGACGGACAACCAGGTGTTTTGGTTTCAATAACCAAGGGTCTGTGACGGTCCTCTCCTGTCTCGGGGCTCCATTCTAGGTGACAACTCTGCAGATCACCATCCTGGCAACCCTGTTGCTGAAGGCAGTCATGAAGGGGGGGACTTTGGCCGGTCCACGGTTGAACTGCAAAACCATGGAGCTTTGGAGTGCCGAGGCCGTCGGCAGGATAAACAACGATAAGCAACGGGCTCAAGTTGCAGCGAGGGAAGTTTAGGTTAGACGGTAGGGAAAACTTTCTCACTGGGAGGGTGGTGAAGCACTAGAACAGGTTACCCAGAGAGGTGGTGGCCTTGCATAGTTACAGCACTGAAGCATTCTCCTGGGTAGGCAGGCTCCGAGTCTGAAGGAGGAATTGGACCAGCCACCACCTGGGGCTCTAGAGCGAGCCCTGTCCTCTTGAAAAACCCACAAGCTTGAATTCTTGGAGGAACCAGCCTTGAAACTACATTTTCTGCCTGCCAGCAATGGCCTCTGCAACATGAGGAGAGTGCACACCATGACCCACAGACCAGAGTTGAGGAACGTGGTGCTGGTCAGGCAAGGATTTCCTCCAACCCATGTCCAGAGCTTTAACCATTGGCGCTTTAGTCTTGTGCTTTAACCATAACCCACTCCCTCCTCTAGCTGGTTTGGTTAGAGGTGCTGCCAGCTCATTCCCAGTCCCTGCTCTTCTGAGCCGTCCTAGCTGGCTGCGTCGGTCTGGTCACCCCTCCAAATGCCCCTTGGGCCCCTTCTCTGCTGCATCAAATGTTTGATGCCTGGTCCTATTGTCTGGGCTTTGGGGCAGGGAGGCTGGCTCCTGTCCGGCCGTCTCATGACCCCAACCTCCAGCTTTGCTTGGCTTAGACTTCCAGGCTAATACCTTTTGGCACGCCTGTGGCCCTCCTGCTGGGGACAGGCTCTGGAGTACCTGCAGACTTGCTTCCATTCTCCTTCACCTCCAACCTCTGCTTTGCAGTGACATCTACCACAAGCTGAAACTGCTCAGGTTTGGAGGCCTTTTGTATTGTTCTGGTCTGATAATAGAGCGATTGTGTGGTACAAACTCAAATGCCTTGCATCAGCATGCATTATGTTACGACTTTTACAGCCAAATTTTAGTTTTTATAAAAAAAAACACAGCAAGTTAATTTGTCTGATCTATTTTCCATAAGCCTACGGTTCATAGTTTCACAGTTCGTAGGGTCGGAAGGGACCTGAGCAGCTCATCTAGTCCGACCCCCTGCCATGGCAGGGAAGAGTACTGGGGTCAAACGACCCCGGCAAGGTGTTCATCCAGCCTCCTCTTAAACACCCCCAGGGTAGGAGCCAGCACCACTTCTCTTGGAAGCTGGTTCCAGATCCACTCTGACCGTGAAGTCGCGCCTCCTGATGTCTAGTCTGAATCTCCCCTCTGCCAGCTCGTGACCGCTATTCCTGGTCACTCCTGGCGGTGCTCGGGGGACCAGGGACTCCCCCAGTGCCTGCTGGTCCCCCCTGACTAGTTTGTAACAGGCCACCAGATCCGCCCTCGGCCTCCTCTTGTGGAGGCTGAACAGGTTCAGGTCCCGTCGCCTCTCCTCATAGGGTGTGCCCTGCTGCCCCCAATCATGTTGACTGCCATTAATTGTACTGCCCTCCTTCAATGTGTTAGTAATCATGTCCCATACTAGCTGTCCTGTTATTTTGCCCAGGAATGATGTCATGGTGGTAGGCTTATAGCTACAAGAGTCCTCTTGTTATCTTTTTAAAATATTGCCATGAGCTTTCTTCATATATTCTGGCAGTTCCCCAATGTTCCAAGACTTGTTGAAAATCATCTCCGACTCCAAAGAGATCCTTGGCCAACTCTTACAAACTCTCAGTTGCACATTATTTTACATAAACATGATCAACTTTTAGCATCAGCGGTTTGGCATCCTCCTGAGATACTTTGTGTGGCAAATATTTCAACATCGCTGTAAGATATTTGCAAAAAATATATATATTTCATTGCAAGCTTTCAGACTGCCCAGAGGAATTTTCCATCTATTGACTCCTCTGTGAAATATGAACTTTCATTTCTACCCAGGAAAACTTTTATAATCTTTTCTCCAATGCCTGATGATGGGTGTTTGTGCCCAAAAGCTTGCAGCTGAAGACTTTTTTTTTGCAAAAATCTTGTTGGTCTAATAAAAAGATAACATCTCTACTACGAGTCCTGATTGCCTTTTCCCTCTAGACCAATATGGCTACAACCTGGATACCTGACGCCTGGAAAATATTGAATTTTAGCCAATTTTTAAAGAATGACATTTTCATATTTTCCCAAGCAGGAAGCAACTGTGACCACCTGAAACCTGAGATCCTGCTCCTGCCTTTGTTTCGAGGCAATTTGGGTCATGGCAGATCCTCACAGGAGGTGAGAGGCTATGAACTACCTGCCCAGAGGATTTTTCCATCTATTGGCTCCTCTGTGAAATCCTATGAAATATGAACTTTCATTTCTACTCAGGAGAACTTTTACAATCTTTTCTCCAATGCCTGATGAAGGGTGTTTGTCCCTGAAAGCTTGCAATTAAAGATTTTCTTTATTTATTTATTTATTTTTGCAAAAATCTTGTTGGTCTAATAAAAGATATCATCTCTACTATGAGTCCTGATCGCCTGTAAGTAGTTGGGCATCCTGTAGGAATCTTCAACATCACTATAGGAATACTGGAGCATGAGACACCTCCCGGGTCATCGAATCCAGTCCCAAATGTCACGGATAACCACGTTGTATAATCCCATTTATTTATGCATCAAGCTCTACCTTAAAATGAATTGATTCGGTTCTAAAATCATCCTCGTTTCAGTACCTCTGTTTACTTTCAGAATGGAAATTACCTCTGTCATAAAGGTGTTAATATATATTGCCAAAAATACAAGAGAATTATTTGTTGAATATCCTAGCTCTTCTATGTTATTGCTGATCGTTCTAACACGTCCGTATTATAAGAAGTCAATATGATAGGATTTTTTTTCTTGTTGATATACTTTGAAAACTCCAAATTTTGTGAGCCTGGAGTTTCTCTTTTTGTAGTTTTTTTTGCTTCCCTAACCAATTTCCTGACTACTTTGTTTCTTACATGTTCATGGCTACTAATTTCATAGCTGCCAAATTCCCCCTTTTTTGTGTATTTGTTAAATATGTATTTTACTGCAGCTTGTACTTGCATGCTAAGTCTAACCTGTTTCTAGCCATCATGGGCTCTCTTGACTCTGCGACTGTGATTTCGGGCACGTTCTACAACATCCTTAGACAGTTGCTGATTATCATTTCGCTTTGTCTGTTTTAGTTCTTTCACAAAATTGATTCAGCTCATAATTGTATTTGATGCTGTGAAACTGGCCCTCTAAAGCATCTTGTTAGCTGCATTACTGGGTTAGACTTATTTCTGTTGGCACGTGACAAATGTAATCAAGCCTTGACCACCTGCACATAACTAAGTTTTAGTTCTGACATCAGGTCCTCTTATCTAAAGGCTGATACCGATTCCCTTCCTGTTGGAGGAGCATTGATGAGTTGGCAGATTCTAACCTGCAGCTTTTAGACGTTTTAGGGTTGGCATCTTGGAAGTCCCGGTATGTCACTCACTGAAATCCGCAGAATAGTCAGCTTTTTTTCCCCTACGCTTCATAGACAAAGGTTTAGAGGAGCTGGTCCCGTTTCACAGGTTTTGCTGTTCTGTAACAGACACCAGCCACACTCCATTTCATGCTTTGTTTCCTCCATGTCAGTCCATGGGCATTCAGCATCCTTTGCGGCTGAACTGTCCCTGACTCAGGCAGGTAAAAAACCATTGCGTGTAGTGCCACTCTCCTTCTCTCTTGACTACGCGACTCCCCTGAAAAAGGCATAACTAGGGACTTGTCCTGTCAGGTTTCATTGGTGCCAATAGGACAAAAGTAGGCTTCTTTACTTTTCCTTCCTTCCAGGAAGAGCACACACCGACTGCTGAAACTTCCTGAGCCTGACAAAGGGTTTTTGAACCTGAAAGCTTGCTCAGCAATGGTTTTCCAACTATTTCAGTTGGTCTAATAAAAGATATCAGATTCACCCAAAGAACCGTGTCTGCTGGTAGGTCAAAATGACATTTGTAAACGAGCAGTTCTAATGCTCCTGCTTATTTATTGCCCACGCTGCTGACGGTGGTATACAGGAACTTAACAGCTGTCTTCTCTCCATAGCTGTGGGCACTTTGATTAATGTCATTCTGGACATCCTGGTTTTGTGTGAAATGATTGCAGCTTTGCTCTCTCTTCTCGTGGTGCTGCTACAGTGGAAGGGGTAAGGAGTTTGGGGTGCAGAGCTGGAAGGGGTCTTACACAGCCTTTTGCAGAAATGTTCCCATGTTTGAATCTATTTTTACATGCCTGGACATTTTGCGCTGTCTGTATGGTATTTCCCACGTTAGTCTGGCATCTGGTCTTGGTGCAGACCGCGGGAAGGATATGCATGCGGTTTCTTGAGCTATGTAGCTGGAATCCAGGCAAGTAGGAGACTGGGAAAAGGTCTGGGCAGAAGCTTTGTAGTGAAACAGAAACACAGAGAGACTTTGGCGATAACGCCGTTCTGATTATTTCAGTAAAGTTTCTTGTTCCGGGTTTGCAGAAATTCATTCTTTGCCATTGTCACAATAATAGGATGTTGGCAGGTGATTGATTCACTTTGCACCTAAATACATATAGTAAAATGTCACAGTTCCCCAGCCCCCAACATTTTCATCTGGGGAAGCTGGTCTGGGTGGAAGGAATATCCCCAGGTCCAAACTGCTGTACGGTTGAATGCAGGTGCTGCTGAAGTAGGAGGTCAGTCCATTAATTTGTGCAATGGAGGGAGGAGCTGAAAATCTCTATATAAAGGGCACAGGCTGTGTCTGTCGGTCCATAACGCTCTTTAAATGCGAATACCTTGAAAACTGCAAGAGAGAGAGTGCGTGTGTCTTCAGAGAAATTTCTTTGCTAAACCTTAGCATTTGTTTAGTGGCCATGTCAGGATGATCCCTACTTGGGGGGAAAAAGTCAGGGGCGGGGGCTGTTTCTACTGAGCTCCTCCCAAGAGGAGAGGGCAGAGGGAGGGGCCAGCTGAGGAAAAGCAGGAGCCGGGCAGAGGCACAAGGCAGTGGGTGGGCAGCGGTGGCCCCATCCCAAGCCCTGAGCAGGGAAGGACGGAGCTGGGGGTGGCACGAAGGAAGCCCCGGGGCGTGGGCAGCTGTTGCAAGGCGCGGAGCTCATCTGCCCTTGCCTAGCAAAGAGGCACCCCAGGAGGGTGAGAGCAAGCGGAGGGAGGGACTGGTGTCTTCAAAATGTTCAGCCTCTGTTATTCAAGTTTGATAAATATTAAATTTATTTGATATAAAAAGTAAAACCTGTTTGTTTTTGTTCTTTGAAATTCCTCTGTCATTCTTGATGGGCAATTCACTAGTATTTATACAATGTTTGCCTTTGCTGGGGAAGAAGGTAAGAAGAGCTGCAGAACTGTTGCTAAAAAAAGGATCATTCCAAAAAAAAAAAAGGCATACAAAAGGAAGTGGTTTTCATTTCGGTAGGAGGGGAAGTGCTTCGGGAGTGGCTGGAGGCTCTGAGTTCCTGCTCGCTCCTTGTCCGGGGAGCCTGAAAACTCTCCGTCTGGGACAGGGCAGGACCAAAGCTGCCCTGGCACGCAGAAGAGGAGCTAGAGCATCCCCTTTGCCATCAGAGGAGCGAGCAGCCCCCCAGGCCAGGGTGGCTGACGAATCATCTGTCCAAGCCAGTGGTGCCAGGAAGAAAGCTGGGAGGTGGCAGAGTGTGAAAAGAGCAGGCAGCCTCTGTTACATTGGCCTGTGAGTCTTTAAAAGGGGCCTGTCGCCTTGCAAAATCGCTTTCGTTTCTGTCTGATGTGTTTTTCTGTTGTTGGATAGCTGGGACTTTCCCCTGACGTACGGGGTGGGGGGTGGTAGAAGGAAAAGCCTCTATGCCAGGGGGGTCCCCAGCCCCGACTCGGGGTGCGAGGGTGGGCTAACAACCCGGGGGGGACAGATCCATAGATTGTAAGGCTGGAAGGGACCTGGGCAGATCAGCGGGGCCAGTTGAACTTGAGGACTATACAGTTTATTGAGAGACTTATTAATCGAGGGAAGCACAAGGAAGGGAACTTGATGGTTCGCCTTTCCTTTGCACAAGGACTGACTGAAGCGAAGCTGATTTTGTTAATGGGCTTTCTTCGGTCCCACCGATGACCTGAGCAACTTAGGAGTCGGTGGGGGGCCCTGTTAAGCAATTTGCGCTGACATGCAGACAGTCGAAAAGCCCATTGGTGACGCGTAGGTGTGCACATGCATCCCCTGAGACCGGCCGTGCACCCCCCGGAAACTCCAGCCGCAAAACTGGAAGTGCCGGCAGAAGTGCGCTTCTGGTTTCACCGCTGACGATGTCTGGCTTGGCAATCGGCTGCTAGGGGTCCCTACCCCCGTCAGTGATCTGGTTGCCCCCCCCCGAGACTTGGGTGGCACCAGTTACCCATGAAAAAGCCCCAGGGCTCACCTGATCTTTGCAGTGCACTGACATTTGCTTTTCAAAAGTGACGGGGGACCCAGCAGTGGCCCACACCAGGAGCGGGGCACCGGGCCAGCACAGAGCCAGGAGAGGGCAGTTTCCCCAGCTGCCCCTCTTCAGCCTCCAGCCTGGTAGACATGCTGGGGAAGGGGGAGGAGGGAAGCCCCCCATGGGGTGTTTCTCCTTCTTTCCCTGTGCCTGGAGCTGGTCCTCTAGCCATGCCCCCTCCTCAGTCCGGGCCCCTGAAGGGGGCTCCCAGCTGGGGGCTCTCTGGGGACGGGGAAACCCTCATCAGCCGTCTCTCCTCCCCGGCCCTGTCCCCCTGCACTCGGAGCCAGGAGCTGGGCAGATCACTTGGCCATGCCCCCTCCTTGGCCAGCTGGCATGGCATTTGACTGTGTTAAAACACAAATTGCATCTGGCAAGCAAGAACGCAGGCGGTGCGTACAGAGGAGGGGGTGCACAGGCCCCTGGGAGCCTGGTTCTCGCTGGGGCTGGTGCAGGGGGTGCAGAGCCCAGCACAGGGGTCCTGGCCCTTCTGCTGCCGCCGTGCGGGGGAGGGGGGTGAACCTGGGGCATGGACAGGACAGTATCTTGGATGTGCAAGAGCAGCAGCACCGGCATGCTCTGGGTTCAGACCCCACTGCGAAGGGGCTTGGTGCCACAGTCCTGCCCCTGACGCCCTGGGGGTGGCAGTGGGGGCTCTGGCTCGAACTTCAGCAGTGACAGCCCCCAGACAGACTTCCCTGGCTTGAGCTTTGAGTCACGGAAGCCTAAACCAGGCTGTGTCGAGGGCACTGACCCCAGGGCTGCTGGAGACCAGGGGCAGGGACCTTTCTCCCAGGGAACCCATCCAAGGCAGTGCCTTTTCCATCGGGCAGGGCTGTGTCCCCGGCTGCCTCCAGGCATTTTGTTGTGGCTCATCCCACGCGAGGTCCTGGCTGCCAGTGCTGCGGCCCCAGGGAGACGAGGCACCTTGCAAGGAGACGCTTGGGGACCGCCGGCTGATCAGTAACAGGGGAACATAAGAGGGCATGGTGGGGAAGGAGGGCAAGGCTCAGGAGTCAGCCAGCCTGGGGCGGGCAGAGATCTCCCAGCCTTGCCAGGTGACTGCCCTCCTGCTGTGCTTCCGGCGCCGACCCCTGTGTCTGTCTGTCCGTTTGTTTGGCAGAGAAGAGCGACTTGGCCATGGATGCTGCGAAGCTGCCTGATGAACTGCAGTCAGGCTTTCTGAGGGTGGGCGAGGTTGCCCAGCCCCGCATGGAGGAGCAGGATGGTTGCGAGGCCCAGACTGATAGGTCCTCGGTCACCTTCCTGAGCGGCCCAAGCTACTGCACCAAAGTCACCTTCTGGCGGCTGCCGTGCTTGTGTGGGCCCAGCAGCTCCACTGAGCATGAGGAGGTGGCTGGGGCTGGGGCTGGGGCTGTGGAGAAGGGGGTGCTCTCAGGCCCCTGCTTGGGGTGCTCTCTGCTGGGGCCAAGGGCTTCCCCCCTTGAGTGGCTGCAGGTGCCGCAGCCTCCAGGCTGGGGTGTGTTCATGGATCGGGCTGGGGCCAGGCCTGAGCTTCCCTCCCCGCTCCGTGCCCGCAGCTCCGCGGGGTGTTGGCGGCTGTCCCAAAAGAGATCCGCGCTGAGGACTGCACTGAGGGAGTGACCAACTACTTTGCTGTGCTGGTGAGTGCCCGCGGCCCAGCAGGGCTGGGCTGGGCGGTTCAGGGGTCACGGACCTGGGCTGGGCACGGGGGCATGGCGCTCCCCACCCAGCTCAGCCACGAGGAGCTGCCGAGGCCTGAGCTCCGGGAAGTGCCCAGGGTCCCCAAAGCCCGTGTCCAGGTAGGTGTCCTGCGTCGGTGCTAGGCCAGGGCAGCCATGCCCCCTGCTAGTTGTCCGCCCCAAGGGCTGGCCTTGCCTGGGGGGGGTTCTGGGCTGCCCCGAGGGCTGGAGTGCTCAGCTGCAGCCTGCAGCATCCCCAGGTGCCTTGGTCACAGGGCCCGGGCAGGTGCAGCTGTGGGGTGGGGGCTGCTTTCTGCTCCACCTGGCACAGGGGGGTCAGGGAGCAGCTCCCAGTGCCCCCCACCTCACCTCGGCAGGCTCAGGGCAGCTGGCGGGCTTTGGCCAGAGGCAGATCCCCCTGCTCCCGGCTTGGGCTGCCCTGAGACTGGGCTGTGCACCCGTGCCCAGGAGGCCTCGCTCGCCCGTGTCCCGTCTCCAGACGGACGTGGTGAGGACCACGGGGTGCCCAGAGTCGCTGGCTGCCGCCGCCAAGCCGCTCAGCCTGGTGCTGGAACGGTGAGTGCCCCCGTTCGCGTCGCCTGCCCGGGGCAGCGCTGTCCTGGGCTTTGTGGGGCAGAGCAGGTGATGCCGCGCTGGGCAAAGGCAGCAGCGGGGGGAGGGCCCGAGGGCTGGGGGGAGCAGACAGCTCTGAGCGCTGCCTGTTCCCATGCCCCTGACCCCCGTGGCCATGCCAATGCCCCTGTCTCCACCAGGGTCCCAGCGCCCATGCTGAGGAGATGGTTCTTGGACACCTCAAAAACCTTCAGGAGCATCCTGGCCTCTCTGGCTTGCAGCAGCTCCAGCTCTGCCCTGTGCTCGGTGAGCGGCCCTGGGTGGGAGGGCAGCGAGAGCTACCCTAGGACCTCAAAGCCCTTTCCTCGGGCCTGGCTGGCCTGGGGCTCCCCTCTGGGTGCTGTGGGGCCCGTTGTGCCCTCCTGAGCTGGGGGTGGGGGCTGGCAGCAGGGGGTGTCAGCCCCCCCAGATGCTGCCACGACAAGGTGTAGTGCAGCTTATTGCACTGGGGGGCGCTGGGCGTTCACCCTGCTGGTGCCCGGGCAGAGGCCTGAGGGTGGTGGGAGGAGGGCACGTGCAGGCTGCTGGGGGTGAGGGTCGGGTCTCGTGCCGCGCTGGCTCTGCGGGCCCTGTGCCAGCAACCCCCTGGGTCTCCCCAACAGGTCCTCTCCTGCCTGGCCACGCTGCTGCGGAAACTGGTTCCCTGGAACAAACTTGTCATGCGGCAGGCCTACCAACACCTGCTCAGCTTCACGCTCCACACTGAGCCCCAGGTGAGTCCCCTTGTCCCATGGCCCCTGCGTCAGCTCAGCCCCGGCGCCGCCTGGAGCCTCCCTGCAGGTCTGGTCCCTGCCATGCCCCGGCAGCGCTAAGCCTGGGCTAGCAGGCTCCTGGCCCTGGGCGTTGTCCTGCCCCGCTCCCCGCCCCCACAGGTGCAGAAGGCGGCGCGGTGCGGCATCTCGTCCGTGCTGTTTGAGGTCATGTCCCCCGCGTCCCGCCGGGCCGTGCGTGTCACCGTCAAGTTCTGCGCGCAGGAGATCAGTAGGGCTGGAGGTACGGGGCGGTTGGGGGGGACCACGACGCTGTGGAGGCGGGTAACAGGGGCTGGGGGGTATGATGGCACTGGGGCAGTTCGTGACTCCAGGGCGGCAGCTCAGGGGAGCTGGGCCAGGCTAGGAGCGTGCTGGAGAACGGGTGGCTGGGAGGGATTTGGGGCAGTGGCTAGGATGAGCCAGGGCTGCTGCTTTCGTACACGCTCGCTGCCTACTTGACCGCCCCCAGGCACCAGGGAGGCCATGGCCATCCTGGATGTGTTGACACTGCTGCATGACCTGCTGCCCTGCCTGCCCAGGGCCACCATGAGTCTCTACTGCGAGACCTTGCTCCACGTCATGAGCCTTGGGCAAATGGTGAGGCCTTGTCCAGGGCAGGGGGCAGATACCGGCTGTTACCAGCACCCCCCTCCCAATGCTGTGCCTTTGGAGCCCAGGCCAGGGCTGGCCAGGGGATGCAACGTGTTGGGGTACGTGCAGGGAGCCCCAGGTGCCGCTTGGGACAGAGCTGGACCCCCCCATCCCTGGCCATGGGGCTGCGCTGCAGGCTCTGCTAGGAGCGGGCCTGGTGCTGGGATGCTTGGGAGGTGCAGGGGGTCCTGATGGACTGCCCTGATGGGGAGGGCACCTGCCTTGTGGACCTGGGGCCCTACGGGACACTGCCTGGCACCAACACCTCCCTACCCTCTGACACCCTGGCCCTTGCAGCTGGTAATGAAGTCCACCATGCAGATCTTCCACTGCCTCTTCAGTGCCCAGTCCAGTCACACCTGCCTCCCTGTCGAGCTCAATGCCCAGATCATTGAGGTGAGCATGGGGGTGGTGTTGGGGCATTGCCGGGGGACCGTGGGGGAGAGGCCATGGCTGGGCCCCGCTCACACCCTCTGCCCTGCCACAGGCGCTGTACGACTATTTGCCCAGCGAGAGCAATCTGCAGCCCACGGTGACCTGGCTGGATGTCATGGAGAGGGCCCACATCCACCTGGGCAGGTGCGAGCTCCTGACCCTGCGCCTGCTGGGGCATGGGAAGGGTCCCTCTATGCACGCTGTGCCACGCAGCGCCTCCCACTGCCTGCCTCGGAGCCTGGAGCTGGCCTGGCTGGAAATTGGGGTCCTGGCCTGTCCCGGGGCAGTGGCTCTTGCTGTTCTGGTCCAGTCCAGCCTGGAAGTGGCCATGGGAGGGGGTAGGCGGTGCCAGGCTGACAGCACTAGGCTCACTCCCGTCCGCCTGGGGGTCTTGGGGTTGAGGGGCAGGGACTCTGTTAGCCCCATCTGTGTTGCAGGCTGCAGATGGAGCTGTGTTGGAAGCACCTGCCCCGGCTCTTCGCAGCCACTATGACCCTCTTCTTGTTGCCGCACCCCCAGGTGCCGTCAGCTGCCGCAGAGACCCTCAAGGTACCAGGCCCAGGTCATGGGGGTCGGGGGCGGCAGGCACATCTGGGAGCCCAGCCAGCAGGGCCGGGGCAGGGTCTCCACCCCCAGTGCCCTGGGCTGACGGTGGAGTGCTGCACGCTGGGGCTGGAGCCTCCAGGGCCTGTTCCCCAGTGGAGGGTGGGGAGCTAAGCAGGGTGGGCCAGTGGGGCAGGGGACAGGCCACGAGGGGTCCAGTCTGGCTGACTCCCTCTGGCCCCTACAGATGCTGCTGAACAAGTGCGTGGTCCCCCACATGGCCAACCTGGGGCCCATCTCCACCTCTGCCTCCGGCCCTGCTGCCTCTCTCTGCGAGATGTTCAGGTGCGGGGGGGGGGGCTGTCTCTTTGGGGCCTCAGGTACCCCCACCCGTGTTCTCTGCGTCCAGGCTCTCGTAGCTGGGAGAAGCCCCCACGGTTCTCGTGGTGCGTCTGGCCCACGCACCCCGGCTGGGTCAGGCAGCTGCTCCCTGCCCCGCTGGGGGCCGCGCTGAGTTTCCTGCCTCCTGTCCGTGCAGGGCGGTGGAGGACGGGCTGACGTACCGGTACCGTAAGGTGCGGGCACCGGTGCTGCAGGTGCTGCAGGTCTTCTTCAAGGCGTGCGGGAAGCAGGGTCACCCCATCATGAGGAAGGTGAGGGGCTGGGACTGGGGCAGGGAGGCTGTCCGTTTCAGGGCCTCGTAACTGCCCTGCGCAGTGCGCTGCAGCATTGACACTTTCTGCACGACGGCCTGTGCCCCCGCGTGGGCCTGGGCACGTGAAAGCTGCCCTGGGGGTTCCCGGGGCGGAGTTCAGTGGGCTGTGTCAGCCTGAGGGCTGCGTGGGCGGCGTGGCACCAGGCCAGGCTGTGGCCTCTGCCACGCAGGGGGCGAGGGCAGGGTGGCGTGGGGTGGCCTCCTGCTCCTCTGAGTGACTGTGGACCCGTGGTGAGGGGGTCCCAGATCCCAGCACAGGGCCTGGCTCTGCCCTGATGACACGGAAAGGGGTAGCGGGGGCTTTTGCCTCCGCTTGTGTCCTGGCATGGTGCTGGCTGGTGCTCCCCAGCACTGGCCACATCCGTGTGGGGTGTGGAGAGGATGGGAGAGTTGTTGGGCACCCCATGACCATGTCCCTCCTCCCCCCACAGTGCCTGAAGACCCTGTGCAGATTGCGTCTGTCCCTGGATTTCCCTGATGTGACTGAGCCGGACAAGGCGGTGGGGGCTGCCGTGAGCGCCTTGGGTCCCGAGGTGCTGTTGGAGGCCGTGCCCCTGGCTATCAAGAGCAGGGAGTGAGTAGGGGCTTGCCGCAAGGTCTGGGCCCGGCAAGGGCTCTTGCCTCACCCAGGGTGGGGAAGGCAGAGGCTCCCAGGTTTTTGTCCCAGGCAGCTGCCAGGTCCTGGCTCGTGCCTCTGCAGCCAAGGAGAGCCGTGGGGGGGAAGCAGCCCCCCCCTACAGCTGCTGAGCCTGGGCCTGCATGGGCAGGCACGGGCTGGGAGAGGGGAGCACCTCAGTTTCTGGGATCCCAGAGGGGCTCTTTGCGTGCCGCAGTAGGAGCCCCCAGGAGTGGGCTGCTGGCTGAGCACCGAGTCCAGCCCTCCCCGCCCCCCGTCCCCCTTCCACTGAGGACTCGGGCAGTGCAGGCTCTGCCCGCAGATTTGTAGTGCTTCAGCCAGGGGCCGAGGCTCAGGAGCAGTGTGATGGCCCCCGGCCTCCCTCCCTGCCCTGGGATCTGTGTCCCAACACGAGGGCCTTTGGGTCAGCTGGCCTGAAGGGAGGGTAAGACTCTCTGCGCTGCTGGCAGGGGAGCAGCTCTAGCGAGGCTCTGGCTCCAGGGGTCTCTGTGCAGCCACCTTGGCTCCTGCCCTTTCCCAGCCAGCCCCTGCTCCGTGCTCCCCACCCCAGTGGGTCCCGCCTGCAGTGATGAGGAGCTGGGACCTGTGGGTTTCAGGCAAGGTTGGCCTCATCCTAGCTGGGTGCTGTGGCACCTGCCCTGGCTTGTCTGCGCCCAGCCTGGCTGACCTGCACCCTCCTGCCAGGGAGATACTGGACTTCTCCCGCAGCTGGCTGCTGCCCGTGCTGCAGGACCACATCCGCAGTGCCCGGCTCGGCTTCTCCATTCACTACTTCCTGCCACTGGCGGCTGCCCTGAAGGGCAGAGGTAAGAGGGGACCAGAAGGGAGAGCGCCGGCTCCGGCTCGGCTCCGTCAGCCCGAGCCCAGTCCGTGGCTGCGTGGGGATTCCCCACCCCTGGGTGAAGTAGGCAGCACTGGACCGCGAGGCTGGTGCTGCTGGGTGGAGGGGGCGGGGGGTCCTGCTGGCCCTGTCCCCCTGCACCCCCAGGCTGAGTACGCTTGGCCCTTGGGCAGCTCTGGCTGGGCCAGCTGGACTCAGCTCGTCTCCCCAGCTGGGGCTCTCTGTCTCAGGGATGCTGACGTCCCTTGCTCTCTAAGGCCCAGCTGCCCCCCTCCACGGCAGAGTTCGCCCTGCTGCCCCCCAGGGTGCCTGCCTCCCCTTCCCCTGCCATACCCACGGGCATACCCATGCGCACATGCTGAAGCCCGCTCCCACCAGGCTTACGTCTCGTTCTTTCTGCTGCAGCCACGGAGCTCGCTCGAGACAGGATGAAGCTGAAGTCCGAGATCTACAAGGAGCTAGAGGGGCAGGTGAACAGTGGCTCGCCGGCATGGCCAGCAGGCACCCCCAGGGTCCCGAGCTCCAGGCTCCGGCAGAGCTGATGAAACTGTGGAGGGGGTGCGGCAGTGGGTGCCAGGATCCCCTGGGGAACATGAGACCTACCATGGCTCTGTGCAGCCCGGTGTCCTGTCTCTCACCACGGCAGAGGATAGGTGCTGCAGGGCAGGATGAAGCAGGCCTAGCCAGAATTGCCCCCTGCTCCTTTCTCATGGCAGCTTCCAGGGCTGGGAGGTTCGGGGCTCTCTGACACAGACCCCTCCACTCCCCATGCCTGTCTTCCCCATCTAATATCTGCTAGCAGGCCTTTCACTCATGTAGCCCCAGAGCCTGCCAGGGACCCACAGGGGCCACACCCCTGCCTGAGGCCGGCAGCCCTGTCCAAACCATCCCAGACTAGAAACCCCTAATCTCTGGGCCTTTTACCCTCCCTGGCTCCAGCACTGAAAGCTGGGCTGAGCAGTGGGGGACCCCCTCTTGTCAGTGCTGGGAGGCCGGCCTCTTGTGGCCCCTTCTCCACGGTTAGTGTCTGTTTGCCTTCCAGGTGTGGTCCCTGCTGCCCGTGTTTTGCAGGTGCCCCACGGATGTGGTGAACTCCTTCAGCAGGCTGGCGCACGCCCTGGGCACGACTCTCAGCGAGCGCCCTGACCTGCGCCTCACT
Organism: Crocodylus porosus; assembly: GCF_001723895.1. Lineage (NCBI taxonomy): Eukaryota > Metazoa > Chordata > Crocodylia > Crocodylidae > Crocodylus > Crocodylus porosus. The sequence goes on along the minus strand of NW_017728935.1, from coordinate 2,123,491 downwards.
GTGTGCCATGCCCTGTGCACCCTCATCACCAGAGGCTGCCAGACAGGTAAGGTGGGCAGGGGGAGGCTCAGAGCAGCTGGTGTCCTGCCCCGGGGGCAGAGGAGTGGTGGGGGGCAGCGAGGCTGGGACGGTTGCCCCAAACCCTCTCCAAGGTGGGCTCCACTGTCTCCTGTAGGACAGGCCTGGCATGCGCAGGGGAGCCCTGGAGGGGGAACATGGGTAGGCGCCAGGGCCCTGGCCCCAGTGCAGACCCCGCCGGTCTCTGCCCCTTGATCCCCAGCTGCCGAGCGGGCAGAGGTCAGCCACTTCGCCAAGTACTTCCTGCCCATCTTGTTCATCATGTACAGACAGCCCGACAGCAACAGGGCACACCAGCACACTGTGCTGGACACCATCCGCACTTACCTCACCATCACTCACCGGCAGGTGAGGGGGGCAGCGCAGGGTGGCCCGTGAGCACCCTTGTGGGTACAGGGGGAAGGACCCGGTGCTGCCAGCCCCACACAGCCGTGGGCTGGGATTGCTGTGGAAGCACGTGGAAGTTGGGCAGAGCCACAGGGAGGGAAGGGGAGTGTGGCTGCAGCGGGGCCGAAGGTGCCGGAGCAAGAGATGCAAGGGACCAAGCTGAGACCCAGGGGTCCCTCATGCTCCCGCCCTGACAGGCAGAACCAGGCACAGCAGGGGAGACTGGGGGGGCTCAGGGCATCCAGGAGAGCTGGCACTGCAGCTAACCGGTCACTCCCCCCGGCCTGGCCCTCGCTCTCCACAGACGGTGTGCAGGTTCCTTCAGGATGTCGAAAAGATGCTGCTCTGGAGAGGTCCCCACATCGTAGAGTTCACCAGGTGACATCTGTGCCATCACGGTGACTCCCAGGCGCTGCCTCCCCCCGCCCCCCCCCTTAGGGGCTGCACTCACCGCTGCCTAGCCGGAGCCCCCAGTGTGCCCCCAACCCAGCCGGCTCCCAGCATTCCCCTCACCCCCATATCTGGGCACTGCGGGGGGGACAGCTGGGGATCAGCGCCCAGGCCAGCCACGGGCTCACCCGCTCCCGCACAGGCTATCGAACCTGGACCTGATCATGGCCATGGTGCCCTACGCTGACGAGCCAACCCTGAGCACCCTGTACCACACCATCCAGCGCTTCCTGCACAGGGTGAGAGTTCCCACCCTGGGAAGCCTTGGGAAGGAGAGGGGCTGGGGACCTCCCGGTTCAGGGCAGGAGGCCCTAGGCTTGGATAGGTTTGTGTCTCCAGGGACTCCCCCCATGGGTCAGCTGGGGTGGGGATGAGGTCCCTGGGTGCTCAGAGCTGCTGCTGGCCTGGGGGAGAGCTGGGACGTGCACGTGGCCGATGCCACTAGGTGATTCTGTGCACCAAGGTGTTGGGCCTCTGCGAGAACGCTGCCATGCTGCTGGTGAAGATGGGCCAGGCCTTCCTGTGCTTTGGCCCCACCCCACAAGGTTAGACCCCCCCACCCTACCTCAAGCTGCTCACTGCCCCCCTGGCACCCTGCAGCCCCCCCACCCTGTGTAGGGCCATGGCCTCTCCTAGGCTGCTCCCAGTGACGAGCTTTCCCAGTACCCTCTCCCTCGGATGTGGGTCACTTGCAGCAGCCTGGGCTGCAGCTCTTGGGTGCACCTGGCACCTGCCGGGGCAGGAGCCAACGCGGGGGGGCCATGGCCCTCGCTGACCTGACTGCTGCCCCACGCAGAGGCCATGCAGAGGTTCCTGTGCCTTGTTTCCCCCCGGGCTCAAGGGCTCTGTCAGCATGATCAAATGCACCGTGCTGGTGCTCACCCGCCTCCTCTTCAACTTCAAAGGTGAGGCTGGGCTGCTGGGGCATGGGGGCTGGGGGCCTGGACGCTGCAGGGCACGGGATCCTATGGCTGGGGCAGACCTGGGGGGGGGGAGGTCCTGGAGCGAAGCCCCTTGAGGATGGCAGAGGGGCTCTTTGCAGCCCCCTGGTGCCATTGGGGGAGCAGAGGGGCAGATGTTGGGGTACTGTGGGCCCATCTAGGAGAGCTCTTGCTTGGCAGAGCCTGTCTTGGCACCTACCGGAGCCAGAGCCCCTCTGCCAGTAAGAGGGGCTCCATCCTGCCCACCAGCCCCAGCTGGGTGTGGGCCTGGCCTGCACGGGGGGCAGGGTCCCCAGGGTGGGTGCCGACCTCAGCGGCACTGCCTACCCCATAGAGCACCTGGGCCCAGATGAGACAGAGTTCCTGCTGCACAGCGTCTGCATGCTGCTGGGTTTCCGCGCCCGCTGCGTGGTCACGGCTGTGCTCGGCTTCCTTCGGGATGCACTGCTGCTCTTGGATGGCAGGTTGCTGGCCCCACATATCCCCACTGTGGTAAGTCCGGCCTGGGGGGACAGAGCTGGGCTCCCGTAGTGGGAGGCAGGGGGAGGGCTCCCTTCCGAACTCAGCAGCTGCACTGCCCTGGCTTGCAGCACATCCTAGGATTGCACCCGCCCAGCTCAGCCACTGCCAAGCAGGGGGGCGAGGGCTGAATTGCCCTGCTGTGGGGTGTGGGGGCAGCACCAACGCAGGGTCCAGGGCGGGGGAATGGTGATACTGGGGGAGATCAGCTCCATCTGCAGAGGGTGGGGGTCACCTTGTGTGGTGGGCAGAGAGCAATGGGGCGTGGGGACTGGAGAGGCAGTGAGTGTTGGGATGGCAGGGGTGACAATCCCTGTACTGGCAGCTGGAGGCTTTGCAGGGCCTGCCGAATGTCACGAAGCGTCACTTCCATGGAAAGCTGAAGTTCATTCACAATCGTTGGTGAGTAGGGGATGGGCAGGGAGTTGCAGCATGGCTGAATCCGGCTTGGGCCCTTCGGACACTCCTGGGAGTGGGGGAGCTTGCGTCTGACCCGTAGCTGTGGCAGGCATGGTGTCCCCGGGGGGGGGCTGTGCGGCTTTCCTAGCTGACCCCCATCTCCCCAGAGCTTCGAGCTGCTGTGGGTGCTGCTGCCAGCCGTGTGCTACCATGTGCTGTGTGCTGAACATCCGCGTGGCTGAGGCCCACGGGTGGAGGCAGCGCGCTCTGTGCCGGGCAGCTGCCTGCCGCCAGAGTCACAAGGCGCCTCCGAGACCCGGAGGGGACAGATGAGGGTGGAGGCTGGGGGGCCTGGGAGAAGAGAATGGGGAGCTTTGGGGTCTCATGCCCCATGGGAGACACTGGCCCTGTGACGGCGTCTTGCCCCAGCCCTGTTAACCCTTCACCGTCTTGTTACCAGACTTAACACTAGACTCCAGGTAGTGACAGGGATTTCATAAAAGCTTGAACAAGATCAGTCCGTTCTGTGAGAACATTTATTGATTGCAGCGGTTTACAATTTCAAGTACGTGACAAAGAACATATACCTTTCTGTGGCCGGGACACGTGGCTGGGACAGCGTGAGCTCTTGGCTGCCAGCTGCTGCAGTCACTGGGGCAGCCCCTGGCGCATGGCTCGCACGCTCTGCCCCAGCCTGAGTATTGCTTGTGGACTAACGAGGCCCCCGGGCCCCAGGCCACCCCACTCAGGGCCCAGCACAGTCCGCTCTGTCCAGGCAGGACCCTGTCCTTTGCTGAGATGTGATGTGCTCCCCCCCCACCCCGGTGTCTGGGCCCTACCTAACCTGCCCTGAGTCTTGTGTTGCAGTATGAGGCTCCAGAATCCATCCGCCGCCAGGACACAAGGAGGACTACGCATTCAAGGTAAGGGCCCCTTATGGCACCTGCCTCTGGGGCAGCAAGGTAGGGCACCGACTTGGGCAACCCCTGTGCCGTGGTGCCATCCATGCCCTGCCCCGGGGCCCCGGGTGCAGGAGGAGGCAGCTGCCCAGAGCCCAGACATTCAGGGCCCCAGCCTGGAGCTGCAGTAGGTGAGGGGCTGTTGCAGTCCCAGAGCCGTGGGGCTGGCCAGGACCTGCAGGGTCACATTCAGGCTCAGCCCTGCCAGAGGCAAAACCAGCCCTGTCCAAACCAGCCCAGGCAAACCTCATGTCCGACCACTGAGCCACGCAACAGTCACCCAGACACAACCCCAGGCATCACCCCCACCCCTGCCCCCGGGAAAGCAGGGGGGCCGCGGCCACCAACGATGTGCTGCTCCCAGGAGGGGTTCTTGGATGCTCCAGAGAGCCCAGGCAGAGGCTGTGCCCCCACTGCAGAGGAAGGCAAAACCCCCAGTTCAGATCAATCTGACGGCGGGAAATCCCTTCCTACCCCCAGTGCAGCATCAGTCTGAGACTGAGCAGAGAGGCAAGACCCTGAAGCCAGGACCCTGCAGGGCAGGTACCAGCAGGAGCACTGGCACAGCCCAGTTCCCATCCCCAGGCTTGGCTGCAGCTTGCACCCAGCACCTCTGCGGAGGCTTAAAAACCCCTTGCCTGGGAGGTACCATGGGGCTGTGTTGCCCAGGTCCTCTGCCCCCTGCCTCGAGCCCACATCACTGCAGCAGTGTTGGTCCTGGAGTTCAGGGCAAGGGGGCACTGGCCCCCGCCAGGCTGGCATCTGTCTCCACTGTCCTGTGCGTGCTGCAGAAAGGCAGAGACGACGTGAAGGCCGGTCAGCTGGACCCCTACGCCTACTGCACCTTCAACAGGTCCATGCTCAACAGGAGGTACAGCACAGATGCTTACCTGGGGGGTGGCCTTGCCCACGGCTGTGGGGAGGGGAGTCAGGGGCCATGGCAAGACCCGGGTTGGGTCCCAGCTTCCCTGGATCCTCGAGCCGTCCTTGTGACCCGGCTCTGCCTCGTGGCAGGGACCAGTGCAACAGGGAGCACCCTTGACACCCCCCCACCCCCGCTGGGAAAAGCTAGGAACTGCCCTCACGGCCAACTCCTGCCCCATCACCCCCCAACACCTAACACGGGGCTGCCGCAGATTGCCCTGACCTGCACCTCATCTTTTTCCCGCAGGAAGGCGAAGATGCAGGGACGCTTTAAGGGGCTGATGAAGGGAGCCCAGCACGGCATCCAGGCTGGGCGCAGACGCCACCTCACTTGTGAAGTGAGGCCTGCTGGCCCCCTGCCCCCCACCAGATGTGCTGCCCTGGGCGTGGTGGCCCCCGGCCTTGACCTCTGCTCAGTGCCGCAGGGGGTGGCACGTGCATGGGTGTTTGTGCGACCGGGTCTGCGTGGGCAGAGCAGTAAATACGATTCGACCCGGACTGATGGATCGCTTGTTGTCCTTCCGGCGCCCGAACCCCTTCCGTCGGAGACCAGGCGCTTGCGGAGAGCCCAGAGAAAGGGCCGGGACAGGCTGCATGTCCAGGGGATCCTGATGGTCTTTCCCCTGGGATCCCCCAGCACCGGGGTGCAGTCCCGGCTGCGCTGCTTTCGGATTTCTCTTCCTCGGTCTGCGCCGGGGCCCCAGAGGGCGGCAGGTGCCCCAGGCCCGGGCCGCGGTAGCACGGCGCAGAGCCGTGGGGCTGGCCGGGCCCGCCAGGGTCACCTCCAGGCCCAGCCCTGCCGGAGGCAGGATCAGCCCTGTCCAAACCAGCCCAGAGAAACCCGTGTCCAACCTCCGCGCCACACGACACATCCCCAGACACCCGCCAGCCCTGCCCCGGGAAAGCAGGGGGCCGCGGCCACCCACGCCCCGCTGCTGCCAGGCGGGCAGGGATGCACCAAAACCCCCGGGCAGAGGAAGGCAACCCCCCAGTGCGGACCAGTGTGAAGAGGGCGGTTTGCGCGGTGCGAGCCTGGCTGCGCTTCTGGCGCCATTCACCAGGCTGCTGCAATGAGGGGGGGAAGGCAGTAGAAGAAGAGTCCTCCAGCGGTCTAGAGCGTCCGCCCGGAACTCACCCC
>NW_017728935.1:2086960-2117471 GCF_001723895.1 Crocodylus porosus | reverse complement strand
GGGGGGGGTGAAATCTTGGGGGGGCAGTTGTCTGGCAATTTGGGGCAGGGAGGGGAATCCTGGGGGGGTTGCCTGGCTAAGGGGGGGGCTCTACCCATGCCTGCCCCAGCTCAGGTTGGCCCACGCTGCCTCCACGCTGTTCCTTAACTGCCTGCGACAGAACCTGATCTTCCGATACCTGCAGAACGTAAGTGTTGGTTCTGGCCCCACATACGGCTTTGGGGGGCCGGAAGGGGCAAGTGGGCCTGGAGCTGCTCATAGTAGTGCGGGTGGTATTGCTGCTTTGCGTCTGGAGCAGGGCCCTGGAGAAAGGCACTGGCGAAGGAGTCCATGGGCTGTCCAGGGCCATGGGGCAGGAGGCAGAGCCTGCTTGTAGTAGGCTGAAAGTGGGAAGCTCAAGGGCCATTTGGGACCGGGGTCCCTGGGAGCAGCTCGTCCTAGGGCCTTTTCAGCATGTGTCTGGACTCAGGGTTTTCAGCTTGTATCTCTGCTGTGCTGTGAACTGGACCTGTGGCAGCCCTGCAGGTGGCTCCTCTGTTAGGAGCCTTTGCAGGTGGAGGGTGGCGTGCAAGGCATTTCCCTCTGCCGTCAGTGCTTCCCTTCAGGTGGGCCTGCAGCTGTAGAGGGTTGGACCCTGATCTCCCTTGGTAGAAGGGAATGGGTTCTGGCCTAGGTCTGCTTTTTTCTGCTGTAGCACAGAAGGGATGGCAACACATCTGTCTGTGCAGTGTCTGAACATCACTAGTGTGCACCCCCGTCACCAAAAGCTGCCTTGCAATTAGCCCCCAGGGTTTGATTTTGCTTCTCCTGCAAGATTATTGCAGATATTCTGAAACATGCACATGGGGGCCCAGACATGAGTTTTCATCACTTGAGAAAAAACTTGCTTTTAAGTAAGCAGAACTGTTCCAGAGGTGATGGACTTCCTGCCCCCAGTGGACTTGGGTTCTGAAATTAACGCTTCCTTGTTATGTTAAGCAGTGTTATTATTTCCTAAGGGTACCATCTTGAAGGCAAGCAGCTCAGAGCAGCATGGCGAGGCAGCTGGTGTCCTGCCCCAAGGGCAGAGGAGTGGTGGGGGGCAGTGAGGCAGTGGGTGCTTCTTAAGACTCGCTTCTCTATGTGCTTAGAAGTGTTTGGTAGCTGGGGAGACTGCCCCCCACCCTTTTTGTAAAATACAGTGTGATATGCCTGCTATTATAGAGTGATGGATACTGTTTAAAAGCCCGTTTGGCCAGGGGCAAAGGTAGATTTTGAGTGAGCAGCAACGGATAACAGAAAATCACTTGGAATACATGTGCTAACACTCTACTGTCTCATCTTTGCTTCTCATTTTACAGCGGTCCAGGATCCAGGTGTGGCTTTATGAGCAGGTGAACATGCGAATAGAAGGATGCATCATTGTAAGTGCCAGGATGTACCTGAGTCTCTTGCTTTTCTGAATTTGCAAGTTCTGTTTGCAACTCCCAAATGCAAATGGAGACAGATGCTAGTTCTAAAGGCAGTGCTCAGCACTGTCTGAAGCAGCAGCCTCAGCCATTTTCACTTAATAAGTCTGTGCTCCTGTAAGAGAAGGCGATTGCAGTTGGTTCTGCCCTCAGTAAGGGCAGGGGTGTTGGATTTAACACCAGGGGAGTTAGGTGACTAACTGATTTTGTTGCTGGTTTTTAGGGTTTTGATGAATACATGAACCTAGTACTGGATGATGCTGAGGAGATTCATTCCAAAACAAAGTCAAGGAAACAGCTGGGTACGTTTACAGTTTAAATGATGGGCCCCAAACCTGTCCAGATGAGCCGTGTGTGGGGCAGGAATTTAAGTGAGACGTATTAAAAGCTTGGGCTGAAGTCCAGCAAAGGCTGCTGTGAAGATGCTTGTTCTTGCTGTTTGCTATAGGATAACAGTGTTGGGGTCAGATATCTGATAAGTATCCTATTAGATATGGACAAGAAGTCCAGAAACTAGTCTAAGTCCTTAAAGAGGCTGGTAAATATCGTGTGCTTCTCTGCCTCCTCTTTGTTACTAGGATGGCCAGAGAAACCCAGTCTGATCTCTGCCACGTTCATCTCAGTCCTGAGACCCTCCAGCTCTCTGTCTTACTCTTTTAAGTGTGTGTTTCCAGAGTCAGGGCAGGGAACCGTGACTCTCACCGTATGCTTGTAGTTGATATTCACTGCTTGCCAGGTGCCAAAGGTAAACAATGGCTCAGGGGTAGCTGGGGTGCCTTTTATCGCAGCACACCCCGTTATACAGGAGGAAATTGGCGTACTACCTACAGGTGGTGTTCATGTGCACCGATATGATGAATTGTACCTTTAGATTGTATACAGAGAGATGACTACCACAGACTTACAGGCATGGAGCCCTGTGAAGTATGCAGTAGCAGTAGGCCTGTATATTAGCTCAGTTTGCTGTAACAGAAACCTTCGCAGTCTGAACCCTGTAGCCTGTTGTTTTGCCAATGTCAGCAGAAAGATGAGGTACTTGTTTTGTGGACTTGGTTCTGCAAAATTTTCTGCTATTAGTGTCCTCTGTGAAATGCTTTTCCAGATATCCTTGTTCTCAGGCCGTGCCACTCCTGACCACCTTCTCTCTCTGTCTTGCAGGTCGGATCATGTTAAAAGGGGACAATATTACTCTTCTGCAAAGTGTTTCTAACTAAAATTTATCTCATTCCTTGGGTGCTAGCTGTTGTAAAAAGCTGATGGGTGGATACTTTAGCTATGTAAAGTTCTGGTCAAGTGTGCAGAATCCCTTGTTAGAGCTCTTAGGTTCTTAACTTGTGAATAATGTTTACCTTTGCCTTGCAAGGGGTGATCAGCAATTGCTGTGTTTCACAAATAAAGCTTTGTTTTATGATAACTCTGGCCGTACATTTATTTGACTGCTCTTATATCACTTCCTTACTGTTTTGTGTATGGGGAAAAAAAGTCATTCACCTCACCCCATTTGTTCTGTTCAGCTTATAAGGGGAAAATCTTTGCGAATTCTGGAACCATGAATGTTAATGTGGGCTCCGTTAGACAGCTGAACTGTTCAGCCAGCGTCCTGGAGCCACTTGTAATGCTCTGACTGTTGTGAACTAGTAAAATAACTGTCGATGTATCTAGGTATGTGCTGCTGCTGTCATCTACACATCTGGCATAAAGCAGTCCTCTGCAGGGACCTCCAGGCAGGGGGAAATTTTAAACCCTTTGCAGTGTATTAGGTAAATATTTGCCTGGGATTGTTTAAACAGAGATGTGCTAGCCCGGAGGTCTGGGTCAGGGGCCTCAAAGGTGCCATACTACACCTATTTTGTCAATATTGCTTAATCCTGCTTGTGGAATTGCTATTACTCTCACATTGGAGTGGGGAAAATAGAGCAGAAAGGTTCAGCAGTGAGCCAGTGGCATGAGGGAGTTGGTGTCAGAGCCAGGATTAAAACTTGATTTCTAGTTTTCTGGGCAGGCAAACTGGTATCTTTATTCAGATACCCTAAAAATACCAGACCAGGCCAGCTGGATCTTTCAGAAATGTTTTCTGTACTCTCTAATGTGTTGATGCATGATCTCCTTGAGTGAGGATCTCCTGGATGCTTTGCCTGAGGATCTGCTAAGTGTTTATCTTTTCCTGTTCTTAGGATATTTCCTGGGTCTGGGCCTAGTTTAGGGAGCGGTGTTGGGGTGGAAAGTCCAGCCATTTGTGCAGTTCTAGTGCCTGAATGCTTCCTGCATTCTTACCTGCAAGACCCCATGTGATTTGCTGGGCTTCAGTAACAATCATTTCCTTAGCAATAAGTTATTCAGTCATAACCTGAAAATTAGTGAACTGGGGAGGGAAAAACCCAAAACATTTGTCTCTACTAAGAACAATATATTAAGTGCACAGCAGTAATGAAGACATTGAAAATATTTTGGACCAGTCTGGAACAGGTTACTGGAAAAGTTTTCTCTTTCAGATAAAAAGAATTTTGTTTGCTTTCTGATGCTTCATCCCAGGTGTGCGCGCACACACATAGGTTGGTGCTTCATTTGGTTTAGTGGGAAAGAATTTTGATGCTGTTCCAGCACAGATAACCCAAAGCTGTTTCACCTGTGCCCTGAGCAATTCTACAGGATAGCGTAACAAGCATGCTGACTAGAAACTATGATGGCTGAGTGTGACATCCTGATGTGGCAGCTGAGACAATGGTGCCTGCTAACGAGTCTTGGTATCTCCTTTCGCAAGTTTCCAGGTGCAAAGAGTAGTAAATCAACCACTACATCTCTTTTGCGGTTACTGATATAGGTAGGATTAGCACTGTTCAGCCACAAATGGGTATGTACAAATTAAATAATAGCTGATGCCTTGCATCTAGTCTCCATTTTATCTGCTATGTTTAGCTGAATTAAAGTTCTGCAGAGCAGAAGGTAGACTAGTTACTGTCTAGTGCAAGCATTACATACTGATTGTGTGTGTTAACAGTTTTATGTGTGTTCAGGCTGACCACATCTGTATCTTGTTAAAGGCAAATCAAGACGGTGATAATTCTTTATCTAAAAAAGTCAATGGTATGTTTTTGGAAGTAGTTGTTTTTCTCTCTGGGGGAGAGAATATGTCATAGAAGGGTAAAGATACCATGGGCTCATCCAGACTGAAGTGCATGTGTGTTTTCCCAGGAACGGTTAGCAGCAGCACATTTGTGCCACTGCACGTTGTCCTTAGGGAATGCCCCGTACGTGCTGCTGGGAGCAAATTGCCCTGGGTGGGGTAGCGGGGGCTGAGATCAGCACCTGGGTTGGCCCCAGCAGCCTTACCTGTGGTCCTGGTGGCTTCCCATGGCTGAGCTGCAGCAGCAGTGATCTAGGTGTGTGGAGCCTAGTCAGCAGGTGGAGCATGGTTCTAACTGGCCAGATTCCCAGCTGTGCACTTTTTTAAAATTTGGATTTCCTGGTATCTAAGTTTGTCACCCTCCTGCAAATATACAGTGTGGAGAAACAAATCATGTGCAGGGTGCTTTTTGTGGAGTCTCAATAGCCTTTTGAGCACTTCAGAGCTCGCATGCGCACTTGTGTGGACGCACCCCATAACTGCAATCAACACAGGATCGGTGACATAAAATTGGTTCAGTGCCTCTGGCACTTTGTCCGTTATATCTGCATCAGGAGAGCAGTTGTTTATCCAGAACCAGAGCAGTAAAAGCAGTAGCTGCTGGCTCCTGGTCCTATATTTCAAGAGGCTGCCTGGAGCTCCCCTGCAGCTAGATGCAATCAAATAGGTGGGAATGAACTCCAGAGATGCAGAGTCAGCCCGCAGGGAGGAAGGAAGTGGACTGATCAGCTCTGAAGTGTTCAATGGCAAACTACGCAAGGGCACGGGAATTGGCACTGCAAGTGGGAGCTGCAGCAGTAATGAGTAATTAGAAGGGCCCCAGTTGGAAGCATGAAAAATGCAAAGCCTGGATGAGGGTGTGCACGCGTGCCTGTGTTCAGATTGGGAAGGGGAACAGCCTGACTGTTTGTCCAACACCTAGCACGGTGGTGTCTTGCTCTGAATGGGTGGCCTTCAGCCCTACTTCAAACGCTTGTTCTGTGAAGGGTTTGGGATTGGCTTGCTTGAAAGCTCGCAGCTGATTTAAGTCATTCCAATTGTGCTGGTCTTTTATTTTTGCTTTTCGCACCTCCAGACTCCCCTCTTCTAATTTTCTAAACAAAGCAGCGCAGGGATGTAGGACTGGGGCCTCGGTTTCTGAGTTTGTTTTCTTGCTTTGTGCTTTACCATTGGCTTTAAGCGGATCTTTGCTTCCACTTTGTACCCCCTTCTATAAAGGGAGTCCCTTGGCTTTATTTTTTTCTCAGAGGTAGGGAAGTGCAGTGGCTCTGAGATCCCACCAGGGTATCTTACATTGGTGCATGTCCATCTAGACACCCAGCTTCAGAGTGAAGTTGCTGCTTCATGCTCCTTCCACCACTTTGGACGGCAGAGGGCACTGCTGTACCCAGCAACTCCCCTCCATGGCTGTTGCAAAGTGTCATCAGCCTCAGCTGGAACAGAGGAGTTCCCCAGCATTCATGCAGCTTTATTGGCTGCCAAACATCCTGGAAAAAAGAGCGAGCCAGCCTGCGGAGTGTGGAGCTGCCCTCAGAGCAGGAGACCAGCAGCTTATTTCCTCGCTCCCAGGCCCTCTCTGGCCCATCTACGCGCTGAGACCTGAGATGTAGGAGGCGAGGCGTGGACGGTTCTGCTAGCGACTGAGCAAGTGGTGGGGATAAGGCACGAGGTAGAGTGAACACTTACAATTGGGCTTTGTGTTTAGAAAGCTCCTGTTGCCTTTCTGCTCTGCTGAAGCTGGTTGTGTTTGCTTTGTGCCTTGGACTTTTCCATAGCATGCAGATTCCTTTCCTCCAAGCTGTCGCGGTAGGTATGGACCCCTGCGGAAGATGCGCTGCATTTTATTAAGGCTCCCGACACGAGCAGTTAACTCTGCAAGTGCTTTGGGGGCATGTGGACTATTGTAGTTGAATTACTGTAGCTGATTATTGCACTCGCATGGAGCAGTCGGCATGTTGTGATCTCTGTCTAGACCCAGGGCTCCAACACTACGGCAGTAGGTGTAGACAAACCTCCAGCCATTGTAAGCCCTTCCTCCCTGCTGGGACCCTTCATAGAAACTGCACTTACAACTTGTCTGTATTGGCAAGAAATAGTTCAGAGCTGTAAATGTGGCTGGCACTTGGCACATTAAAGTAGTCAAGGTCTCTAGGACTCTGGCGTTCAAGGGCAGGGGAGACGGACTCCTTGTCTGAGATGGTTTAGACGGGGAGGATCCTGCCTCGAGAGCCGGACTTAAACGTGACTTGCTGGGGGTTCCTTCCAGCCTGGGTTTGCTCTGATTTCGCCTTACAGAGTTTGAAACCTGAGTGTGGACAGGGGGCAGGTCTCTTAGAGCACAATGGAGCATCCTTGGGTGTGTCCCTGGGATTGTCCGTCTGTGTTGGAGGGTAGGTGGTCTGGGGTGGGATGTTGGCATCCCATGCTCTGAACTGGGCCAGCCCAATCCACTCTACTCCTGTAACAAAAGCTTGCTTTTAAGAGCCTGCTGCTCCCTCCTGTGATTAACACTGGGTGCTGCACTGAGGGCGTCTTCCCTTCACAGTCCTACTTGATCCCTGCTGGGTTTGATCCTTTGGCTCTGTGGCCATAGGTTCCCTTAGCGCTGCTATCCAGCTGAAAGCGCTGCTACCCTCTGGTATCCCAGAAGGGGCTGGAGTTCAGCTTCTCTTTTTAAAGGTTTCTTTTCTGGAGGAGGCTCCGTGGAGACTGACGCTTATCGTGCCCAACAGAACTGGGATCGAAATCTCTGCTGTTCAGGGGTAGATTTTTCTCCCTTTGCGGCCTTGCAGAGACACTGGTGTGAATAGCCAGCTTTGTTTTTGAACAGACAGTATGCTCAGTGGGTCTATTCTGTGCCTAGGTAAGTAAGTTCCGTTGTGATTCTTTGATATGACCCCTGAGATTCACACAGGAGCTTTTGTAGAGGCTTGAACATAAACCTGCAGATGGTAAAAACCTTCCTGGTGGCAATGGGAGGACAGATCTTACCTGTTCATATTTTTGAAGCAATGAGATGGATGAAGGAGTGTCGTGCCCATGAGCAAGGGTGGCTCTGTGTATTTGTGTGTGTGTGCGCACACGGGTGTGCATGCACTGCTGCCCTTTCTGCTGCTGCTTGCAATGTGATCAATCCCAGGGTACAGCATGGGATACTTTGGCATAAGCACAAATAAAGGGAATGGAGGAGACTGTGTGTGGCTGCCTGCTGATCTTGGGTAAGCTCCAGCATTTAATTAAACCCACAAGTGCACAGGGCAGAAGAATCAAGTGGTTCAGAAACAGCCTCTCGGGGATGGTGTCTGAAGATCAGAATCGCTCTGGGTGAACAGGATCTGGGGATTTGTGCAGTGCACCATCCCATGTCAGCCAGCTACCTGCTCACAGCATCCATGGCACAGTGGTTGCCCTAAAGCAGGTGGCCACGATGCTTTGAAAACCGCGTGTGTATAGAGGCTCTCTGACCTGAGGCTACAAACCTGAAAGTCTGAGTTCTGTTCGTCACAGCTCAGGCACCAGATCTGGAGAAGCAAAGCCATGATTTTGGTGGTGCCCGAGTGGGGCACCTTGCAGTGATGGGTTGGAATACCAGGGGTTCAATATGGGGCTAATTGGGGATGTTGTAATAAGAGAGGCTTCCCCACCCAGCACACAAATAAATGATTTTTCCAACCCAAATTCCCAGTGCCAAAGAGCTTTTTCAGAAACTTTCTTAGCTCAAAACTTTTTGTCAAAAAAAAAAAAAAAAATCCAGAGTTGCTGGAACTTTGTTTCAAAATGAAATTTTGGGTGTTTCCCAGTCAAACCTTGCTTCAACCCAGATGCCCTTTCACTTCCAGCAGGCTGGCAAGGTTCGGAAGTAGTCCGTGTGCATATGAAACGCATTTGTTGGTGACCTGGATGGAGCTTCTTGTTGGTTTGTTTGGGGTTTTTTTTGTTGTGTGTGGTTTTTTTTTTTTTTTATTTCTGAACAACCTTTTTGTGTTGGTTGAGGGTGGAGGAAATTTTTCAGAATCTCCTGTTTTCCCAGAAGCGTCAAGCTCTTCCCTGCGTGGCTGTACAGAGCAGGCTCCTTGTTGTCAAAGCAGTGGCAGGTAGACCCCCTGGGAGGATGGAATTTTGTTCCTCCTTCTGCAAAGGTCTGGTCAGGGTCTGGCCCAGGGATGCCAAAACACCTGGTCCAGAGGCTTTTATTAGAAGCCCCCTTAGCAGCTGCCCAGCCCATTTGTTCCCCTCATCATGTGTGTTCATGTTCCTGCCCATCAGGGGTGGCCTTATTTCCATTTCCCACATTACTGGGACAACTGAGCTCTGGGCATTTTGACGGTCTGTAAGGGTCAATGTGTCATTATGTTCACCCCATTGATGCATGAGTTGAGGGTCACAGCCAAGGGAGGGACCAACATCCCATCCCCAGCTGGGGAGCTCTGCCAGGCAGAAAGAGCATCCCTGGACCATGTGCTGAATAGGTACACAGGCCCCCTCGTACCTGGAGCTCAGCTTGCTCTATGTATTTTATTTCACTTGGCTTCATATAACTTGGGGCAGCAGGTGTGCACCCAGGGGGACCCACCAAGGCACAGGGCCATCAAGCGGTTTGGTCCAAGGGCTCTCGGCATGTCTGGTTCTCAGTCTCCTACTGTGACAGCCAGGTCACGCTCTTTCCTGAGGAGTAGATTTGTACCCAGGACTCGTGACTAGGCCCTAGACTAGCAGACTGGAGTCCACACCCAGGCGCCCTGCTCCAGGTGTGAGGCTAAGCAGAATTAAGGTGAGGAATGGCCTCCCTGCTGGAAGAATGAGCTGATGCTAACAGTAATCCCTGCGTGGCTGTGGAGGGTTTTGCCAGTGGCAACGGTCTTTCCACTCAGGTTGGTAACCGGGACGTGGTGAAACCAAAGCTGCAGGGAAGGCTGCAGCACGCTGCCTTAGGCTGAGTGCTGGATGCATGCATGCTTTAGCTTGGTGAGAAGTATTTTCTAGGGAGCAGATACCAGACTCCTGGGTTCTGCTGCAGGGTCTCGGGGAGCTGTGCGTTCAGTGGTCCCCCTTGTTGTGGGGCTGGAGCTGAGCTCTCCTGACAGGTCAGCTCCTTTCAGGTGAATTGCTTGGGGAACGCTGCTTCTCCCTTTGATTTTTGTGGTTTACTGTGGGGCAGTAGCATTGAATCATGCCCCAGGGGCTTGAGTGGCAGTGGGTGAAACCCCTATAGTACCCATCCGGGTAAGAGAGCAGCTGGCTGGCTTCTGGGGGAGCGAGCACAGCCAGGTCCTAACCTCTGTACAACCCAGCTGAGAAGGCAGCTGTTGTTAAACAGCTCCCCACTTCCCAACAAAGGTGAGCCATGTCCTTTCTGGACACCATGTCTGTTGGAGGCCTCGCACTCTCCCTTTCGTCCAGTTTCCGGGGCTTGCCTTCTGCAGGGGCTGTGTCTCGGCACCTGCCCCATTGCCAAGGTGCAGCTGTCTGAGCAGGCACTGGGCGGCTGCTTCAGCTGGGCTTTTAAGTTCTCATTGCAGCAGGTCGCATCGTCTGCTCCCTTTAAACAGGCTTTGTTCCTGCCGGGGACATGGCACAAAGTATTTCAAAACACCTCCCCCCTGACAAACGCCAGCTCTCAGAGGCTCATCCCTTTATCGTACATCAACAACAGAGCTAATATTCATGTCTAGGAAGTGAGATGCTATCGGAGCCCGTGTTGGGCTCCGAAGTGGGTGTATGAGGCGTGCACGGGTTTGGTGGGTGAAGGAAAGGGGGCTGTGGCAGGAACTCTTTATCAGAGAGGAAACGGCACTGTATTTGGGCGGGAGGGGGAAAGTGCTCTGTGTGGCTCCCTGGCAAGGGGGGGTTAGAGACTCTTGAGTTCAGGGTAGACTTGTCCCCCCCCGGACTAGCTCTGTCTGCCGCACGTGCCCTGGAGCCTGTTGCGTGGCAGGTTGGGGTCATTTATCCAGAGGCTCAGGTGATATCCGACATTTGGAGGAGATGGTGATTCAGAGCAGGAAAACACCCCGAATACTGGCAATGTGGAGACCAGCCGCATGCTGGCTGTGCCGCGGTCATCAGAAAGGCTCCTCGGGAGCTTGGTGTTCTGAGAACTCGCCAGTTATTACAGTCCCCCATTGGGCACGTGTGGAAACTGAGGCAAGACAGAGAGTGACTGGCCCATGGTCACCCAGTGAGTCAGTGGCAGGGTGAGGTATCCAGGCTGCCAGACTCAGGCCTTGTCCCTCTTCTGCGCACTGTGTGGCATAACGATCCCCCTGAGATGGTCCCCGCAGCTCCCTTTGAAACCTGAGTTCAGTCACTTTGGAGGCAAATTCTACCCCAGCTTTTACCCAGGAGAGACATTGAGGTAGAATTCAAACCAGGCTGTTTTTATCTGCTGAGACCTTGTTCCTGGTCTTGATGCACAAAAAATGCCTGGCTCTTGCCCTGTGCCAGTACCCCACTGGAAATCTCAGCTTCTCTTGCGCGCTGCCATCACGAAACCTGCAGTAAGACACGGACAGAGGAGAGGGACGGTTGTGTGCATTGCACACCCCCCCTTGCTCTGGGGTGAAAAGTTATGACATCTGAGAGGCTTTCACCTGAGCAGGAGGTAGGCTGGACACTTGCTGTCTGCAGGAGAGAGGCCTGGGAGCCCAGGGCTGTGCATGAGAGTGATGCGGTGGGCACCGCTCATTGCTGGTGCCCATTCCTAACGTGCTCTGGTGGCTGCAGCATTGGCCAGACAATGGGCTACTCAGGCAAGGCTACATGCCATGGCGGGGATTTTCACAAGGGCTCAGACCCCAGCAAGGGCCAGGCTGTCGGAAGCACTTCCTCTGCATGCCAGGCACAGAGCCCCTGGAGGCCAAGTGGCACACCATGGTTACTGTGATCTGCTCCACAGCCATTGCACCCCAGCTAAGGGGCCAGACCTCACAAGTGCATCTTTGCTGTCTGCACCATGTTTAAAAACATGAGGAAGCCATGTGAAAACTGCCGAGCTCCTGCTGTCTGAGGCTAGCAGGTGCTCACAGGCGTGCAAGACCTTGCTCCATCAGCTCTCCTAATGGGTCCAGGGACATGTGGAGAAGAAAGCAGGGAGGGTCCCTGTAATGTTTCAGGGACAGACACTGGCCTGTTCCCTACACAAGGCCTCTGCTATGGGGACCAGTCACATCACTGAGGGGCTTTGGAGGAGCAGCAGTGACAGGAGCAATCCCCTGGCTCATAAACATGCCACATAGCCGGCAGCACTGGGGAGGCCTGGCCTTCCTCCATCAGCCTGCTGGTTGAAGGCTCCTTGAGCTTTCCCTGCAACACCTGGGGAGGCTTGGACCGCCTCCCAAGTGCTAGCTAGGCCCAGATGTGCTGTGGGTGGAGCAGTGACTGGCTGCACCTCCCCCATCCACAGAGGGGGCTGGGGCTGCCCAGATGCATGCCTGGGGGTCTCCAGGCAAGGACTTGCTCCTCCTCCGAGGTGAGTGAAGGGGCTTGGGGGGCTCTAGGTCTCTCTCTGCACTCCAGCACACAGAGCCTGGTGCCTGTTTGCCCGCAGAGGGAACAGAGGGGCCCCAGCAATAGTGGAGCCCTGCACCCATCAGTGGCAGAGACCTGAACAGCAAGCTGCTGCCTGGGCCATGGGCACATGGGTGGAAGGCTCTGAAGGCTGTGAACCAGGCTCTGCCTGAGACAGGGTGCTCATCCACGATGGGCGGTGCCTGGGAAGCCTGCCGCTGGGGAGAGGCATCACATGGTGTGTGCATGTGGTACCTGCAAAGCCACGCATGTTCCCACCGATGTGGGTGTTGCTGGCCTGGCTCTGGCCTTGAGGCAGGGGTTGGAGTAGGTTATGAAGCCGAGCAGTGAGGTGTCCCAGGCCGGTCAGCTGTCATCAGCCCTGACATCCTGTCCTCCGAGTCTCTGCTTCAGCCCCCCCTGTTCCTACCTCTCCTCTAGGCCCAGCAGATGAATGCTTCTTCTAGGGACCTCTTGTCTTTCTCCTGGTCTCTTAAGCTCCCTCTCTGCCTCCCAGGCTCAGGGCACAGCAGGATGCTTGAGCCTGTGGAGCAGGACATCCCCATTGTGTTTGTTCCCCTGCCCTTTGCATAGGGCTCTGGTTTTTACATAGGAAAGAGCAATGCAAATGGGCCTGGAGCTGAGAGTGTGCAAACAGGATGGAAGTGATCCCGGGCTGCTTCCTGCCCCGCTGGGTGCCCTGGGAAGATGCGAGTGTGGGGCTCTCTCGCCCATGTGGTGCTTTCAAGGGGCTGGTCTGGTGGGAGGAGGTGTTGGGTGTGCAGCTGAGCAGGAGCGGATGGAGGTTGTTGCTTGCTGAGCTTCTGGCCTGTGTTGCGAGTAGCCTGTTGCACCTCCTCAGGATGCTAATGCCACGGTCAGTGCCTGGCCCAGACACTGCAGTGGCGGCGACAGTCCCCTCGGTCTTTATTGTCATTTGCCTGTCTCTGCTTTCCCTGGACCCCTGGGAGACAAACATCCCCTCTCTGACCGCAGCCCTACAGCTGGGCCCTTCCCCTCAAAGCACCGGGAGCCGTGGGCTCCATTTCTTATGGATTAGGAAGGGCTCGTGGGTCAGGCCCTGCCTTGGGAGGGGTGAGAGAGGGGGTCCGAGCCTAGCTTTGAGTTCATCACCTTCCCAGGCCTCTGAAGCATGGCTAGCTCCCTTTCCTGCCTCACATGGGACACGTCGGGCATCAGGGCAGGGCTGGGCCTGCCTGCACGTCTGCGCCGAAAGGCAAAGGGCTGTTGTTACTTGGAGAAGGAGGGATGGAGAAGTGGGTGCCACCCTCCTGGGCCAGGCTCGGCTCCGACTGGTCGCGGGGCTGTACCAGGGAGCTTCGTCCATTGGGCTTCACGCGGCTGCTCAGACCTACGGTTCTTTGTGGAGGATCAAGACCCAAGAGGTCAGGATTAGGTCCTTTCAGTACACTGGGGCAGTCGCTGTGACCTGCCTCACGCTGGGTAGCCGGGCCTTCTCAAGGGGGACTGGAGGCACAGGGGGAGCCCCCCAGCATCCTGGCTCCCAGGGCTCTTGCCACGGCTGGGCAGCAGGGAAGCGGAGCTGGCTGCTTGTCTTCCTCTCTCCTGCTCCCCTTCCACCTGCTGTTTCACACCCTCCACCTTTGCATCCCTTTGTTCTACGGGATTTGTAATTCAGGACAAGTACTGGGAAGGACACCGCCCTGCTGGGATGCAGCTAACCCCTGGCTTCCTGCTGCCCGGGGACATCCCTCCAGGTGTGACCTGGGCTACCGGGGGGGGGGGGGCCAGGAAATGAGCATCTTTTTGAGGCCTGCCCTTGGGCTGCCTGGGCCTGAGAGTCAACTTCTGCTCCCGGTCAGGCCCATGTGACACCCCAGAGACCAACGGGGTCACCCAAGAGAACTAGGAAGCCAAGGGGCAGAGGTGCCCAAATCCCAGTCACCTCCAGTCCACAACTCTGGCCCCTTGGAGAAGGGTAAACATAGCCCATGGGGGGGTTAGCCTATTGAGCTGGGGGTGGACTGGAGGTTTGGCTGTCCCTGGCACCATCGCCATCGCCCCATGGACCAGGCACCGGCAACGTCAGAGAGGCTTTCGCTGCTCTCCGCATCCCTGCAGCTGCCGTCAGCCCAGGCTGCCGTGCTGGCTCGGGGTTAATTTGTGCAGTGCTTCTAGGAGGCCTCACTCTGGCCCAGCAGAGCTCAGCCCTGGAAAATGCAGTCATGGCTAGTGTGCACCACCCACACCCGGTCCCGTGCCCTGGTAGGCTTGTGTGCACACAGGCGTGCCCCTGCTCTGGAAAACACGCCTGCCCAGTCAGTCCGTGTTCCCCCGCGCGGACGGAGCCTGCCCAGCTCGCAGGAAATCTCCAGCCACTGCACGGCTGGTATCTGCAGCGACAGCAAACAATGGGATCCCCAGAGACAACAATGCCCCATTGTCCTGCGGAGTGCTAACAATGGAACAATAGACCACAGTCTGCTTCATTTATTCCCAGGCACGCCCCCCTGCAGCAGGCCCTGCATCCCCGATGCGCTCCGCAGGCAGGGCCTCCCGCCATCCCCACCACATCCCCACGCCTCTAGGATGCGTCCGTCAGGCCCAGTGAGTCCCGCAGCCAGCCCCGGCTTGGCTGGGCATGCCCGGAGGAGGGTGAAGTGGCTTCTCACTCGGCGGTGGCTGTAGTTTTGTCGGCACAAGAGATGGAAAACTCCTATGAGATCATGCAGGAGAACAATGGGGCATTGTTGTCTCTGGGGAGGGCCACTTGTTTGCTCTGTGGTGGCCACGGGCCCTGGAGCTTTCGTGAGGCTTCGCGCTCTGGGGAATGTGGAAGATGTTCCCCATCACCCACCCTCGCGCTTCCCAGTGTGGCCACCCCCTGCACTGGTCCATGGAGGCCGGTGGGGGGCTGCAAGGAGGGTCTCTGGTAGAAGAGCCAAGGGGGGAAGCCTGGCACGTGAGGCGATAGCACAGGGGCAGCCAGGCCTGAGATGACCTCAGGCCTGGCACGTCACCCTCTAGACCAGGGGTGACCAAAATATGGCCTGTGGGGCTCCCCACAAATCTGGTCACTGGAAGAGCAATGCAGCATTAATTGCCTGTAGACTGGCTCTGCCCGAGGATGCTTGCCCTGCTGGCGCCATACACGGCACCAGGGTGGCGCCGACCCAGGGTATTGGGGCTGCCATACAGCAAGCAGTATTTGAATGTGCAAATGAGCAGGAGCTGGCACAACTTCAGCCCCCGTGGAAAGGCAGGGGGAAGACGGGGACAGGCAGGTGAACAAACAAACAACATGGAAATTTGCTGTGCAGGGATTTCACTAGGCCCCAGGGCTTTGTCGTGCTAAGAGCTTCCCCCTGCCTGGGGTTCTGCCTTCTGCACAGAAAGCTGTGGGGCGATGTATTGTATCTAGAGATGGGCACAGCTGCAAGGCCCTGGCTGGCATCACGGCTCAGTTGCCTAGCTGAGATCCTAGGCAAATCTTGGATGCAGCCTGGCCTGGCGACCAGAGCCCTGGGCAGGGAATCAACCTGGCCTCTGGCTCCAGTTCTGCCCTGGCCCCTGCTCTTTGAGCTTGGCAGGTCTCTGCCTGTTTCCTCCTGTGGATAATGAGAGATGTCTGCTCTGCAAAACACTTGAAACGGAGGGTAAAGGGTCCTGCCTGGCAACTGCCCGATGGCTGCTCTGGACGGGCATCGTCCTTTTTCATTACCCCGCCTCCTGTTTGACACTCCTTTGTCTTCTCTTCTGGGCTGTAAGTCCTTCTGGGCGGAGACCTCCCTGTCCTTGTGGCCCCCAGTGTAATGGGGCCCCATCCTGATAGGTGCTGGCAAGACCTCAATGGCAGCGAAACGTGGGGAAATTTGACTCCAAGCCAGAACCCACGGGGCAGCTGGAAGGGGGAGCCGGGCAGGGGAGAGGGGCAAAGGTCCCCCCTGATGCCAGCTCCCTCCAAAGTTTGGGGCTGCTCCTATATGCAGGGAGTTTGTCAGAGGCCCTTGAGTACCTATCAGCAGACAAACCCACCTGAATAGGTAATGAATGGAGGAAGAGAAAAGAGCCCTGAGTACATTGTGTTTCCAATGGGCCTGGAACAATTGCTAAATACCAATCACACAGGGAAGGAGAAAGAGAGGGAGACAAAAGAGAGAACCCCAGCACAAAGGAGAGGAATGAAATGGTAAGTAAAGTCAAACAAAAAGGAGCCCGGCTGAGACAAAAGAAGGGAACAATATCCCCGAGGCAATAGGCTGGGGAACAATAGGGACAGTGACAGCGGCACAAAGGCACCAGTGTTTGCAAGTAGACGTTATCTCACACAGCCACTGGCAGGCCTGGCCGCCTCGCTTCTATTTTCAGGGATGCTTTTGTGCGAGGCTGAACAATATTCCTTGCATGGTTGCAGATAGAAAGATGAAGGGGGTTTGGTTCTGTCTCCCCTTCCTGGTGCCAACTCTGTGTTAAAGGCAGGTTCAGGACAGGCCCGGGCTCTGCATGCCCGTTCGGTTGCTCCTCAGAAGCTGCCAGGGCCCGGTTTTGGCAGCTCAAGGAGTGAGGATTTGCAGAAGTACCTCGGCTGTGGGCCTTGTGGCTCACTCCCTACTCGTCTCGGCCGGGCTAGCAAGGTGCCCGTAGAAACACGGCGAGGCACTCCCGGGTGTTCCCATGGTCCCGGGGACCTGGGTATCGGGCCTGGCCACCACTGGAGAGTTCAGTGTTGGGGTCCTAGAGTGGATGCCTCAGCCAGTAATGATGCCAGGCTTGTGGATAAAGGTGGGGGAGGCTGGCTGTCGGGGTAGGGGCCCTCGCTTAAGGATTACTCTCAGCCTGGGGAAGAGGGACGGTGCTCCAGGGGAGACCGGCTATACCACACCAAAGCAGTGGCCCTGGCTGCTTGTGCACTGAAAGACCCTGCAGCCTCTTCTGTTGGTCCTGCGTGCATCCCCATGCAGGGGGTTCTGCCTCCCCGAATCCCCCTCCCCAAACTCATGCTTCATTAGGCTTTTGCCTTCCTGAGTTGCGCCGCTGCATTCCAGTGCACCCTGCCCTGGCGGCGGCTGTGTCCTTGCCTCTCGGCGCTTGCTGTATCGCGTGCCCTCTGAACGCTTCTCAGCCCCCAGCCCGCTAGCTCGGCCACGCACAGCTTGCGGCTGGAAACCACAGCTGGACAAAGCAGAAAGATGGCTCCCCTCAGTCGCCCTTTGTTTGGAGGGCTTAAGTTTTACCATCTGACATTTGCTGGCAGCAGCCGGGTGCCCGCTGAAGTGAGAAGCCTCCTGAGCCTGGCAGCGTTGGCTTGGCTGCTGGCAGAGCACGCAAAGCTTCCTGCATCTGTCCCTGGCTCTTTCCCCCACAGCCGCTTGGTCTGTCACCCTCCCTGCCACACCAGCGGTGCCTCATCCGCTGTGCAGCCTCTGAGGGCCAGGCTGGGCTAAAGCACTGAGCTCACCCTCTTCTCTCTTCCATTCTGCCCTTCCCTTGTCTGCGTTAGTTTAGCCCCCTTCTTGCACCTTGCCTTTACTGAAGATGAGGCACTGGGCTAGGAGTCAGGAGAACAAGGGTACCGGTCCTTCCTCTGCCACAGACTGCCTGTCTGACCTTGGACACCTCACTTAACCTCCAATGCCCCGGGTACCTCAGTCCCCCATCTGTGCAACTGGGATACTATCCCAGCCTTGGCTGAGGGCCGTGCAGGGCAGGACACACTCTCGGGGCAGTATCCATGGGCAGGAGGCAGGAGTGAGGACCAGGTGCCCTTCTCAGATGAAAAGCAGGGTGAGGCAGGCCCAGGTGGGCTTCAGCAGGGTTGAAGGTGCTGGATCAGTTTGAAATCCCTTCTGCTGTACTGCTACACCCAGGTTTTTGGAGGCGGGGGGGCAGGCGCAAAACCCACTCCTATCGTCCTCTGCAAAGCGTCTTGCCATCAGCACTGTTACCGCCCCTTTCTCTCTCTAGTGCTCTTGCAGTCCTTGGCTTGGAGTCATGCTAAGCAAGCACTGCCAAAGTTAACACAGGCCATCGAGTGCATGCGTCGGGGGCTGGAGAGAAGGATCTAGGCCACATCCACTGTGCATGGCTCCCTTCTGATCCTTGGACAGGCTGTGTCGTGGGTGGGGGGACAGGGACAGACCACCAGAACTGGACCAGATGCAGCATTGGCATAACTCAAAAATTTCTCTTGTGTTTCTCTGCCCTAAGCCTCCTCTCAGCATGCCGCATGCCCTTCAGCAGAGCAAGACTGGTTTGCGCCAGGTGGTGATTTGGCCCCTTGTTTTCAAGTGTGTTTCCCTGAGGGGAGTCTGTGCTGGCTGCCAGCTTTCTGCCTCCTGTTAGTGACCTCCCTGCCACTCTGTGCTGCCCGCTGGATTGCAGGGACACGATGCTGTAATAAGCCATGTTCATGACATGCAGTGAGCTGCATTAGCACCCATGCTACAGTTCTCTGAAGCCGCAGCTTCACGGAGCCCTTCTCTTTCTAGCTGGGCCTGAAATAATTGTCCCCCCAACCCTCTCCCTGCCAAATCAGCCACTCTTCTGCAGTCTAGAGACCCTCCTAAGCTCATCCTGGAGGTCCTTGTGCTACTCTGGCCTTAGTCATTTGCTTTTGCAGCCCACTCTAGGAACCTGACCCCCCGTGCTGCATGCAGGCGGTCACAGAGTGCAGGGGCTTCCTCCACCTCCTGTAAGTCATACTGAAAAACAGCCTTCTTGTGAACAGAGAATTCAGGGTGTTGCGAAGACCGCGCTAGACAAGCCCCATATCAGAGCCGATCTCCTAAGACACCCAGTTTTAACAGATGGGCTTAGCTTTCACTTGAAAGGACGGATTTCTGATATCGATCATGCTATCTGAAGGGTGCATCCTGTTGCTAAGTTTGGCTGTTTCCTCAGCTCAACAGCTGTTGTTGCAGTAAGTACAGAGGTTTTGGGGGGGTGAGGGGGAACGTAAATTTTTTGTGCTACGAGCTAATGCTGACTCCCTGATTCGACATTGTGTTGGGAAACAGAGAGCCAAAACTGTGTGAGATGCTAAAGTAAGCAGCATTGTGCCCTGACGCTTCTTGCCCAGGCTGTAATCACAGCATGACCAGGCTGATTGAGGACAAAGTGCTTTCTTCATACTTGGGAAAATATTTGG
Organism: Crocodylus porosus; assembly: GCF_001723895.1. NCBI lineage: Eukaryota > Metazoa > Chordata > Crocodylia > Crocodylidae > Crocodylus > Crocodylus porosus. The sequence goes on along the minus strand of NW_017728935.1, from coordinate 2,098,264 downwards.
GACATTAAATCAAAACAAACTAGCAGCCGCCCTAAAAGTGCAGCGCTTCCCTGGCACCTGATTTTCTCCACGTGATGCGTGGCATTCAGCGTAGCATTCCTACAAGGGCCTGCTTCTGAGATGAGTGTGAATCAGGAGTCATTCTGCAGAAGCCGGTGGCACTGCTTTGTGAAACTGGGGCATGGAAGAGGGGAACTGGAGCGATACAGCTGCATGGTTTCTAGCGCGCTGGGAATACTAGCACCTGTGAGGATCTCTCCCGCTCATCATCTCACACCTTCAATGAAGGGAAAGGGCTGTCAGATCTTTAACCAAGAAATCCTTTATCCCAAAAGCTAACTGGTCAAGAAATAAATGTGTATTATGCCCCAAAAGTAGCAAATTAGTAAGGAGTTGCATGTAGACCCCACAAATCCCTTCCCAGCAGCTCTGCTTTCACTTCCCAGGTTCTTGTGATGTTCCTAGTCTTCTGCAGAGTCCTTCAGTCAGGTAATACCTGAATGTCTGAGGTCAAAAATGAGGAAAAAACCCATCTCTTCGAGGCTTTACTCATTCCTCACTGCAAAAAAGAACGAGTCTGTCTGAGGAAGGGTACTGGGATACCTGCAAGCTGGACTTTGCCTTTCCAAGCATGCCGTTGGTCCAAAAAATGGTATCGCCCGCAAGCATCCTTGCCTCTCTCTTTTTCGAAGGGTCTCTTCAGACTTTGGGACAAGTGAATCTGTTTTTTGGAGTTGCTTTTCCTGATGAGGTTGGTGCTTTGAATGTGTTTGTTACTGCTTGCACACGTATCTCCATTTGCAATGTTTAATGTGGCCTTCTCTTTTCTCCCAGCCTGGGTCAGAGAGAGTCTGGCTGCCTCTGATATTATTTTGCTAAGCAGGGGCTCTTTGCTGCAGTTAGCCGGTATTTAAAGCCTCCCAAACCCTTAATAAAATAACAACAATAATAATAATTAGTAATACTACTCTGCACTTCTGCAGTGCCATGCAGCTCAAGATTACAAACGCTAATTAATTAAGCCTTACAACACCCCCTCCCCACCCCCTCCCTTCCACAGCAAGGGAAAATAATCACTCAGGAGACTCTTAAGAATGAATATAAAGGCTGGGAAATCCAGGCACTGAAACAAGACAAATGGGGATTTGAAGACAATCAGGACCGGGGCCATGTGACACCAGAAGTGGACAAGGCAAGAGAAAAGATAAAAAAAACGGTGGAAAGGCAGAGAGAGAAAACAACGGCCAGCTTAGAAAAAACACCAGGGAAAGAAAAGCCCTGAGATGAAGGGAGCGACAAAGCATCAAAGAGAGGAATAACCAGAGGGGGAACAAAGACATGGGAACAAAGACCAGCCCGAACAAAGGACCAAAGAAAGGAGAACAAAGGATGGAGAACAAAGGCCCCAACTAGCAAACAGAGGCCCTGGACAAGAAAAGCTCTTCTGTTGGGATTGAGAGTTAGGAGGGGCCGGGACCATGAGGGTGGGTGCCTGGGTGGGTTGCCAGGGGCAAGAGGCTCTTATTTATGCCGTTGTGTTCCTGCATGGTGCCCACGGGTGGGTGAGGGGGCGGTTAGGGCAAGCTGGGGCAAGGAGGAAGGTTGCTGATGAAGGAGCGATTGGCCCAAACCAAAGCACATGGGAGCTTCACGGGAAAAGCAGGTCTACAGCCAGAATCTGGGCCTTGCTTTTCCAGGGGCCCCTCTGGCTGCCTTTTAGGCACCAGGATGGATAGCAGCTGTGTCCAAAGATCCTAAGAACAGGTTGGGTTGGCTCCAAGTTCAGCATTGCCCCCATCTCTAATGTGGCCACATCTAACCAGCTTTCTCCCCATCACTACCTTGCAGATCCAAGGTTGCAGTCACGCAGCCACTGGTTCCTTCAGAGTCCCCCAGGGAAGTTCATACAACTCGCCTCCACTTCAGGGGAGATCCCCAGGCGAGCGGCTCACTGAGACCCCCTGGCAGCACAGCTGCACTGAGCCATGGAGTGTGAACGTGTAGGTAGCTTTGCTACTTGGGGCACAGCATCTCTGAGGGGGTTGGCTCCCACCCCTCGGATGCAGGGAGATCTGCAAGGTTCATGGGCTGGTTGTAGGGCTCGAGCCACAAACGTCTGGGGAGGAACATCAGAAAGGTCTTTTCCCTTGGGATCACAGGGCTGGAAGGGACTCCAGGGATCATTTAGTCCCATCCCCTGGACAGATGCAGAATAGACGGCTCCTAAACTACCTCAGACAGAGGCTTCCCCGTGGCTTTTCTTTGGGGAAGGAACTATCAACCCATCGTGCTCAGGACATGTCTGTCCTGTATTATTACCATCCTGTAGCTTCACCTCTCCTTGACCTTAATGCCTATTTTAATTGGTACGTGTGTGTGTGTGTGTGTACCTGTACATAGGTATGTGTGTGTTTGTATTTGTATATATGTATGTATATTACAATACAATGGAATAAGTTAGTATAATTAGTATCACCATTATTACTGTAGTTGTTAAGTTTTTAATACCACGTTGGCTTTTCCCTAGTGGGTTGGTCCCAAATATTTATAACTTATTCCAGCCCAAGCAGATTTTAGCGGCACTTGTTATACTGTACACAGAGGACCAATACAGCATCTAGATAAAAATGATGCTGGGGCAGGGAAAGACCTGTTAGATCATCAAAATCATGTCGTTGCTACTGGAGATTTGAGTCCTGTGGTAGGGGAGGTATCAGCTGGTAAAGTGCTTCTCAGACCTTGAGGAAGCTGGCTGTAACCTGAGTTATTAATTACCCTGGGTATTAAGGCCAGGCTGGCACTAAAAGCTTTGGTCAGTATAATAATGGTGGATGATTGGGGTGGGGGGTGTTATGACATATTTTATACCAGCAGCAGTCATAATCTAAGGCATTGTTACACTGGCTGAAAAGGCTTTTCTGGGACAGCTTGTTTCACTCTGGGAACGGATACACATAAGACTCGTAGAAGCTGTGCCTGCACGAGGAGGGCTTGCCAGTGTAGTTAAACCAGCTAGGGTAGAGGTGGCCTTAGACACGGCGGCTGCTGGACAAGCATGGACCCATCACTGAATCAGGGCGGCTGTGTGTAGCTACAGAGCCAGCCCAGAGCGAGCAGCTTTTCGTGTCAGGGCCTGGCGCTGGAAGAGCGACAAACAAACCTGAGTATTTCTTCCTGCCAATGCCACATCTCCTGTATCGCGGTGTGCGCTGCAGAGTGATGCCAAGCCGGGCAGCTACACTTGCTGAAGACCTCCCCCTTTTCCCCCACATGAGACCGGGGTCTGGAACAGGATGTGGGATACAGGCACTGCTTTCCTTTTCAGGGTCACCTCCACTTGCCTGGCTCTTCAGGGAGTGTTTATATGTTTTTTTAAATCTGTTGTAATTGGAAATTATAAGTAAACCATGGAAATGTGTCAGTTCACAGTGGGGTTTTCTTGTTCCAAATCAACCTGGCGTTTGGAGCCAAAACTTTTTGAGAGAGAGAGAGAGAGAGAGCGAGCGTTTTGTCTCTGGTTTGGTTCCCCAATTCTGGGGAAGGCCTGAACTAAGAAGCCTGATTTTTCAGACAACAGGAGCTTGGCCACAGTGACGGTGCTCTTAGTTGGGAGCCCAGTCCGTAGCCCCGTAGCCTCTTCTGAACAAGTCTTGCCCACAAAGCACAGGGTAAATGAACTGTTCGCTGCAAAATGTCACTTCATTTCACACTAAACAGGGCATGCTTGAGAGAATGAGAATTAGGAAGGCTTTGCTGGTATTAGAATAGCGTGGAGCAAAATGCTGTGGATGTGGACACAGGTATACCAGGTATTCTGACTAGAACGGAGAAACCACATTTCACTGGAAAAATCAGCTTGACTAGCAAAGGCCTGTTTTGGTTCCCTCTGGGGCTTTTGTTGGCACGCTGTGCCTGCTTGATACCACACCTGATACTGCCCTTGATTGTTGCTGCTGTTTTTGCAAGAACTGTAGTGTGGACGTGTTCTTTTCATCGCTGGATGTTCCTCCAACTCTGGCTTTGTCCGCTAAGCACACACTGGCCTGCCTCACTACACTCGAGACCCACCACCACGGCCAGGAAGAAAGAAAGCAGAGAGATCATGAGGTCACTTGAACTGGCTCCTAGATTGCACAAGCAAAATGTGTGTGCCGGAGGACCCAAGAAGAGCTGCACACTCTTGGATCAATGAGCATCGTGCTCATGTCTCTCCATCCCAGGTTATGGGAAAGAACCATCTCTGCTTTATAGATGAAGAAACCAAAGCACCGGTAAGTTGACAGCCATGCTTTCAAGAAAGGCCATTAATTGGGGGTATCTCAATAGAGTCCACGGTAAGGCACCTGGGGTCTGATTTTTCAGACGCGCCAAGCACCCCAGATCCAGTTGGAGCCACCACTGTTCAGCATCTCTCACTGTCAAGCCCGGGTTATTTTCATGTGGACACCCAAAACGAGGGGTTACTCTTGAACCTTTTGCTCCCAGGGACTTGTCCCAGATCAGATACTGACTGAGTCAGGGGCTAGGTGGGGACCACAGCCCAGGTGCCTTGAATCATAGTACCCAGTTTCAGTGTTCAGAGAACACCGAATTAAATTAGAAATAATGCTGGGATTTTATTATTGGGCTTTAATTGATACCTTTACTAAGGTTTTCCCGTCTTTTGTTCACATAAATCTCTTGGTGAAGCCTGAGGGAGGTGATGAATCATGCCAGCCCCTAGAACGTGTCTACTGCTTTTTCTGGTTATAGAGAAAGTCAGTGTTGGCCTACCCAGGGTTGAGAGCTGCTTTGCTACCGAGTCCAGAGGGGACTTATTTCGAAGAGCAGGGGCTGAAGCCGAGGTAAGCGAAGCAGTAAGCGGAGTCCGTGTCCGTCGCTCCTGGTGAGCGAATCCGACTCCTTGGGCCTCTGGTGAGGAATTCAGCCCATGCCCGCTTCCAAACAATGGTTCACTTCCTCACAGGAAGCAAGGGCCCTTTTGTTCCCTTCGGTTTGCCCCCTCTGACCAGTTACAGAGGGGCCAAGCCATTGTCTAACCCATTTCCATGACTCAGCCAACTGCATCCTGAGATCTAGAGAGCACAGGGTTGCAGCCGGTGCTCGGGGTGACACGCACAGCCAAAGCCAGAGAGACAGCGCCGGGCTCTGTCGGAGGAAGGATTGCCCAGGAAAGGGAGTGTAACTGCTAGCTGCCTCTTTTCCACCTGCATCCCCTGCACCGGAGACGGGCCTCCCCATCCATCCTGACTGTCCTTGCCTCCTTCTGCTGGATAATCAGACCGTTGTGAAACCAACCCGACAGGCAGACAGCAACAGGAGCCGGTCCAAGTTCCTTGTTCAGTCAAGAACCCCTTTGCTTTTTGAAGTGAATACTGAGCAGAAACCAATAGATACCAGCACGTTTGAGCAGCGAACAAGGAAAAGTTTGCTCCAGGATCTCCTGTCCCCACACAGTACTGCTGACTGGTGGGGAGACCTAGATGAGTAAGCAGTGCATGCCTGTCCCTTACAAAACTGTCAGGGACTATCATACAGAAGGTGGAAGAGCATCCCAATAGGAAGCAGCCTTCAGTCTCTCTGGTGTATAAAACCTGGAGTTTGTAACAAAGACTGTTTACTACATGGGAAAAGAGCAATAATGACAGAGGGTTTTGTGCAGAGAGGCTGTGACTAACCTGTTTTAAGTCAAGGAAAGGGGTCAAATATTAACCTGATGGCGGGGTGAATTAGATGCACCAGTCCTCAGGTGGTCAGAGGACGATGGAGACTGCTTGACCTGAAGCCCACAGGGCCCACAAATGGCTTTGGATTAAGCCCCATCTTGCTCTAAGGGAGGTGGGGGAGAAATCAGCAGAGCTAACAGCAGGAATATACTTATAAAAACACCTGCCAATGCCATTCTCCCACATGCCAGGTTGTGTGACTTCTTCACTGGCTTCTGTGAAGTTACTCCTGCTTTACGCTGTTGCAAAGGAGAAACCTCACGTCTAGTGTGTAGAGCTGAGCGGCCTAAAGTCCCCCTGGGCTGATGGGCCATGTTCCTCCTCGATGACCGTGTCTGAGCCATATTCCTCCTTGGTGACCAGGTCTGCTCTGCTTGCACGCACGCACGCACACACACACACACACACACACACACAGAGTACCATTGTACCAGCGCTGTTACAGTGATACGACCCTTTGAGTGCACGTGGGCCACGGCTAGGCTAGGAGCACATTTCCCGTGTTGAAGCGCCAGTATGCTATACCAGCCCAGCACCCAAGTATGGATGCCACTTGAGCTGTGCACCTGTCTTCCTTTGCTGGCACAACCTGCACGCAGATCAGGAATCGCACCTCCTCACGCCGCTGTGCGACAGAGCTGGTCGCCCTAAGGATAGCAGTGTAGACCCGTGTGTATTGGCGTCGCTTGTTCCCACGCCAGTACAAGGTGTTATAAGCCTGGGGTAGCAGCATCCATGCTAGGACCGCATGGTAGATGTTGTGCTCCTCCATACACTGCAAGTGTGAGTAGACCAGGCCTCACGCTTGGTTATTCCCTTAGCTCCAGGGAAGGTGGAGAGCCTGATTGTGAACTGTAGTCACTTCCACCAATACACTGTGATGGTGTAGTCCTCCCAGCCCATTGCATGGGGGTAAAGGTACACGGGGAAGCTGCTAGTCCAGCCCATGGACCCTGCCTCTACTGCTCCCCCGAAGCTACTTTGCCAGCAATAAATCCAGGGAGTGGGAGAAGAGGAGTGAAAGGAAAGTGAAAGTATGCAGCTGCCTCTGACTCCTCCCTTGGTCCTAGCTGTTGCCATGGAGACCAGAACAAAGCCTTTCTCTCCTCTCTTTTGGGATTGTCCATTGTTTTCACCCCTCCCTTCGGCCCCTTTGTTAATTGTTTGCCCAGCCTGGGTGGGTGTTCCTGCCTCCCTCCCTCCATCCCCCCACCCCTTTCCCAGAAAGGAGGCATCAAGGGAGTGATTGTTAGGTGCTGGGAAGCTGTGGCAAGGCTCTGACCCTCCCAAAGGTGCTCCAGAGACCCTGGGGCCTGGCACGGTCACAGCCCAGCCAAACAGGCTGGCCTTCTCAGGACTTTCCTGAACCCCTAGGAAAGCGGGTCCCAACCGTTTTTGAGCTGCAGTCTCGTGACTGCCCATCCAATGCAAGCCAGGGTGTGATAAGTGAGTTTCTGGGCAGCCCGTGACCCCACTTTGGAGTGCCCTGGGGCTGCTTCCCTTCACTGGGAGCCTCTTGCTCTACTTTGGGGGGGGGAGTTCTCCCACGCGCACTGGGGCAGGTCTGCCGGAGGGACGTGGGAAGCAAAACTGCAGCAGGTGATCTACAGGGAGGACTCAGTAGAGAAGAGCAGACTAAGAGGGGAATAGCAGCCTTCAACTCCCTGCAGGGGGGTTGCAAAGAGGATAGAGCCGGACCGTTCACAGCGGGGGCAGATGACAGAACAAGGAGCAATGGGCTCAAGTTGTAGGAAGGGAGATTTAGGTTGGATATTAGGAAGAGCTTTCTCACGAGGAGGGTAGTAAGATTACCCAGAGGGGTGGTGGCATCTCCATCCTTGGAGGTTTTTGAGACCCAGGGAGACAAAGCCTTGCCTGGGATGATCTAGTTGGGGCTGGTCCTGCTTTGAGCAGGGGGTTGGACTAGATGTAACCTCCTGAGGTCCCTTCCAACCCCCATTTTCTGTGATTTTGTGACTCTTGTGGATGAAGCTGCATCAATGGGCACTGTCCTCAGAACGTACCAGTGTAAATGCAGTGCCCATGAATGTTGCGTGCCTCCCAAGGCTGGTGGGGCATGGCAACTGCCCGCAGGCGGTGGTGGTGGCGGGGTCATGGTGGCGGCGAGCGGGGAGCTCCTGCAGGCAGCCACGGCGGTGTCGGAGGTGGGGGGGGCAGCATCAGTGGTGGCTAATATCAGGGGGTGCACGTGCACCCGTGTGCACCCTCTACGCATCACCAGTTGCAGTGCCGGAGGGATGCCTTCAAAGTTACCTGCAAAGGATTTGGCCAAGGTTGCATCTGGGTCCTTCAGAGACTGTTGCTTGAGGGAGGCAGTTTTGGTGGCTCTATTATAGAGTGGTTCTGCTACTGGTCAGCTGGGTGACTGATGAAATCACTTCTGTGTGCCTCAGTTTCCCCCTCTATAAAATGGGGATTAAGGTGCTGAAGAAATCTTTTGTAAAGTGCTTTGAAACCTGCTGATGCAATGTGCTATCTAGGTTCTAGGTTTGACTACTGTTGTATTAGCTGGGCTTCCAAAATGCCTTAGAGCAGCCTTTGCTTTCAAGGGTTGGGATGTTTGGTCTTTAAATCTACTTTGTGACTGGACTTACGGGATGGCAAACTCTCCGGGACAAGCACTGTTTGTGCAGTGCCCTGGGTATGAGGGCTCTGTTCCTGTTTGGGGCCTGTGAACGCTGCTGTAATATCATGTACTGTTAGCATTAACCATATCAAAGAGACTGCCTCGGGTTTAGTTACGCTGTTCGTTTCAGCTGGGATTTTCAAAAGCCCATCAAAATGGGATCTGGGTGCTTGTGAAAAACCCAGCTGTTCAGGTTTGCAAGTTTTGTGCCAGCTGGTACTGGCTTGATAGCAGAGATAAGCAGGAACTGGATTGTCTGTTCCCCAGGGGAAATTCCAGGAGCTTCCAGTTTTTTCTAACAGAACTTAAAAACTTTGTACGTGCCCATAGACCCAAATCCCGGAAAAAAACTAGTCCTTTCATATAAACAGAAGTATTCCGCTTCCAAAAAATCAGCACGAGCTTTCTCTCCCGTCAACGTTTTAATGTTGTGAACAGATATTCGGAATAGAATATACATTTCTAGCCAGAGTTGTTCTGCAGTGAAAATCTGGGGCCCTCCATTTGGAAAATGTTGAAACCAAGCACTTCTTGCGTCGTCAAAATGCTTTCTCCTGTTTCCTGTCAATGAAATATCAGCAAAATCAGCACATTTTAGGTGGAATATTTTTGCTTCTAACTGGCTTTTTTCCAATGGGAAAGCCTGGTGGGAAACCCCCAACCAGCTTGACCTAAGGGCTGCAGCTGCGGAGACTGAAGGTCTCTGGGTGGTAACAAAAGTTTAGGTCTCCTCCTCCACTCCATGATAAGGGGTCTGAGGACTGCTCAATCTCACCACTGCAATCATCAGCCTCTCTGCTGAGACTGAAAACAAGGCCATTACAGTAATGTGCCCTATTAGGTGCATACCTACTGGCTCCAAACGGGGTCTGTGTTGGCACCTCTTTGCCTTCCAGCAGGTAAAAGTGTTTTAATGGGGGCAGCTCTTTGGCCTGTGTTACACAGACAGGCAGACCAGATGACCCAGCTGTTCCTTCAGGCCTTTGTATCTATGGCTTTGGAAGGCAGCAGTGGAGTCTCCTTCTTTTCATGGCTTGCTCCAGAGATGAACCAGTTTTTAACCACTTTTGTAGCATGGAGCATCTCTCTGCTTAATCATCGTCTGGACACAGGAACCAGTTACTCATGAGATAGGCTCTGAAATGTGGGTCTTTTGCATGGTCAGAGAGGCAAAGCTCTACATTTAAGACCTTCCAGCTACTTGACCTAGAGCTGCCTGGGGCAAAAGGCTTCAGATTCTAAATAACTTTTAAATCCGTCTTGGGGAATTAAAGCAAAACTCACCAAATCCCCATTTTGCTGAGATATACCAATGCCTTAAGATGCCAAGAATATGAAAGTTCTTCCTGAAGCTGGCGGCTGCCTTGGTCAGACACCACTCCCTGTGCTTGCTGCCTTCTACAAGGCTGCTGCTGTGAAGGGGGAACGATGCCTGCCTTTGCAAGGCAACAGGATGAAATATATGTTGTCTTCATGGGCCATTAGAAGTTGGACATTAGGATGTGTGCCTGCAAGCCCCTGGGGGCGGAGGGCAGGTGGGATACCCTCCAGCTGGAACATGGAACAGAGAAGCCCTGCAAGGTCTTGCCCCCATCTCCTTGGCACAGAGGATGTATTGGTAAAACCAGTTAGGAATCAAGGACACGAGATACAGTTCACCCATGTGGCAAGGGTGGGCTAAGCCCTGGAAGCATGTCCACACCGCCTCTGACATGCCAGAGAGCGCTGAACTGAAACACAGCATGCCCACTGGGTCCTACTCCAGATGCGCCAGGTGTGGGAAAATGTGACGTGTCTGCTGTTAGAGCAGCTGGTCCTCACTCAATAAGCAGGCTCGCTGAGAGAGTGAGAATGGCACTGGGCACATCCTGGGCATGCACCACATGGAGGCTACCGCGGGCGTGTGGGGCGGAGTCGGCGGGCAGCATGCGTTTTCATGGCTGTGCTCCCTCGTTCAGCTGTAAAGGGTGCCAACCAGCCCTGCATACTCTTTTCAAATGGGCTCAAAGCTCCAGTAGTAGGTGTTGGGGGCCTGGTGAACATCATAACACTTTGCAAATGGGTGCATCAGAGTAGGGAACACCACTGGATAACAGCGTTATTGTCATTTTACAGATGGGTCAGCTGAGGCGCAGAGAAGAGGGAAGTGCTTGTTCAAGGTCGTGAAAGCCAGGGGTGCAGCAAGTTCTGGACCCCTTGGGATCAGTGCAGAAGTCAGTGTTTACCCTGCATCATCCAGGCGAGATGATGAGAACCGTCCCTTCCAGTCTTTGAGCCCAGATCTCTTGGGTTCCTCACGTACAGATGAAGCTAACGTACAGGATTAGGGCTCTCTTCTCCACCTCTGATTGGTTTTCCCAAAAAAGCAAGGTGCACGGGATGGGGAGCAGTGCAGAGGGCAGAGCACATCTATTCTGGAGTAGCTGCTAAAGCTTTTCCTCTCTCCTGAGTGCTCAGGGAGAACGCAAAGTGCAGGTTATGACTTCAGCCCGCTCCAAGGCTCGTGCAGCAACAGGGAACACATCTGTGCTAGATGTAGGCCTGTGCTAGGCATAACTCGGTTAGACGTATGCCTGTGCTGGATGTACGCGTGTGCGAGACAAGCATGGGTGCTAGGCGTGTAGCTGTGCGGTGCTAGACATCCGTTGGTGCTAGGCATAACTGTGCTAGACACAAATCTGTGCTGGGCATAACTTGGCTAGACGTACACGGGTGCTAGGCACAGCTCTCCTAGACACACACACCTGTGCTAGACGTGTCTTTGTGCTAGACAGCTCTGTGCTAGCCTGCCCGTCTGGGCGGTGTTGGCGTCTCTCCTCCGGACGCGGCCGCGCTAGGGCAGCTCCGAGCCGGTCAGCTGCCCCGTGCTAGGCGCAGCTCGGCGCGCGCCGTGCCCGCGGCCGCGCGGGTCTGCGCGGTGCTGGGCGCCGG
>NW_017728935.1:2040969-2086860 GCF_001723895.1 Crocodylus porosus | reverse complement strand
CCCCGTCACCCCTGGGGCGCAGCGCGGACGCCCCGTCACCCCTGTTGTAGGCAGGGAAACCGAGCGGCCTGGGCCTCCCCAGAGCTTTCCCCTGCTCCTGTCCCACTCGCACCAAGCCGGCGCCAGGGGCCCGTCCAGCGCGGGGCCTGGTTGGGACGCCACCCCCGGGTCCCCCGCGCGGGCCCAGCCCGGCCGCACCTAAGATGGAGGCCGCTCGCCCGCCCTCACCTGAAGCGCTCCTGCCCGGCCGTGTCCCAGATCTGCAGCTTGATGCGCTTGCCCGGCTCGATCTCCACGAGGCGGGAGAAGAAATCCACGCCCACCGTGGGGTCGGACACCTGGGCGAAGCGGCCCTCGGTGAAGCGGCGGATGAGGCAGGACTTGCCCACGGTGGAGTCGCCGATGACGATGAGGCGGAACTGGTAGAGCCAGATGGCCTCCATGCCGGCCCGGCCCGGCCCGCGCCGCCTCCCCCCATGAAGTCTCCGGCGGGGCTTCCCGCGGACAAAGTTTGCCCTTCGCTGGGGAGATTTGCAGGTGAGAAGGGACGGAGCCGGCCTGAGAGCGAGATCGCCCCGCAGCCCGCGGGCCGGCGTTTCTCGTCCTTTTTCAGCCCGGCAGAAGCCCCCGCGGTGGTTGCGGGCTGGCCTGGGGAACGCCTCTCCCCGGCCGAAAGTCCCTAGCCCGAGGGGAGGTGTTTCTAAATCAGGGTGCCGAGGATTTCAAATGGCCTGGCTCCTCCGGGGTGGTGGATTTGCAGCGGTGCTTGTCACCGAAACTGGGAATCGGCTGCTGCTGGTTACTCCCTGTCGTGGAAGTTAAAAAAGCCGGAGGGTAACTAGCTCTCACCTGTCGGTCTGCCGGGCAGCGGGGTGTAGGAGAGCGGCCGTGGGACGGGATCCACGAGGGAGTGTGGGTCCTCGGGGGAGTGTGAGTGACTCAGCCCCGTCCTGTTTCATTTGACCTAGGCTGGCATCCCGGTGATGCAGCCCCTTTCTTTGCTTGCTCAGACACCTAGGCCAGAAAATGTTCCCAACGAGCAAAAGCTGTTCTGACCCGCGGGGAAAAATAGCCCGACTTGAAGCTGAACATCCCTTATAAAGGGATTTGCCCATCCAGCTCTGGCATGTGGGCAGCAAGTTAAAATAGAGCGAGCCTTTCAAACTGTGGTTGGTTTGAGAGGTTTAATTTTGTCCAGGGGATCTAGCACGGGGGGCTCTGCTGCGAGGGGGGAAGGCGTAGTGGTGGGAGCACCGTAAATCTAGTCTTCCAGTGGGTTTATTTTTATGTTGGTTATTTGTTTGGGGGCCCGGAGCAGCGGTCCGAACTCCCGGGTTTCACGCTGCTTGGGATTGAGACCTCTCAGGCCCAGCGGCAGTCGCTAGGGTTAAAAGCGACTTGGGGGGCAGCGTGAGGAGAGGGGGGCTCAGAGAGTTGGTAACGTGCTATCGGGCTTTTCAGCTCATTCACATCACCCTTGTGTGACCGGTGGGTCCCCGCTCTCTTCCCGTGGACCCAGGATGCCACTCCGGTTGGCTCCATCAAGGCCGGGAAGGTTGGGCTCCTGTCATTCCTCCCCCCGGGTGTGTTGGTGGCTGGAGCTGTTCAACTCAGCTGTTCCCAGATTGTGGTCGGTGGCTTCCTTCCCACTAGATCGCCTAGTGAGCTATTTGGAGACGCACGCATGGGGAGAGGAGCGCTCCAGGGATCAGGGAACAAAGCAGCCTGCAGAACCCAAAAGCCAGCGCTGTGAACTGCCGAGCGTGCAACATCCTGAGTTCGCCAGTGCAAAGTGGATGGAGCCCTGCTTTGTCTGGATGCCGCGATGGCATGTTCCTGTTTGCTCTAGCTTATTGCAGTAGGAAACCTTAGGACTGGTTTTTGTTTGACTTGTTTTGTGTGTACATGAAATTGGAGAAATCAGACGGGCTTATATTACGTTGGAGACTGCCTTCCACAAAAGGGTGCTGGACAGATTGCTTTTCGAGTTCTCCTATGGGTTTTTTCCTTCCCCGTCTCTCAATACGAAAATCTTTTGGTTTCAGTTCCCACAAAAACGTAGTTATTTAAAAATACCCATAGAGGGGCATTATCATGGCTGAGACATTGACCCCTACATGTTAAAAAACATGGTTAAAAAGCCAGCGCTGCTTGCTTTTGCTTAGTTTGGACTGTCTGCTGAGCGCAGGACAGAGCTGGGTTGAGAGTTTTTTGATGAAACATATTCTCAGCTAAAAACATTAAAAATGAAACTTTTCCCAGGAAGTCTCAGTGTCAAGAACATTTTTATTCAAATAAGGCTTTGCAGGTCCAGGCTGGCATTTCTGGTGCAAGTGAAAGACATTGTGGTGGTCCGTCCAGGCACTTACCGTGATACTGGAAAGGGGCAGAAAAGGATTTTAAATGTGGGTCTCTTATACTGCACTTAGGTGGTCAAACCTCCAGGCTCTTGCCTGTCCTAGAGTTTCACACTCTCTTTTGTTTTGTTCTTACGAAAAAAAAAAAAGGGACAATGCAGCTTGGAAAGATTTTTGGTTTCTTTCCAATGCAAAATAAGATTTTTTTTTTTCAAGATTTTGAGTTTTTGCAACTTTCCATTTTCCATCCAGTTCTAGTGCAGTACAGATCGCAGAAGAGAGACACAAACGAATGCCCCCCAGCCAGCCAAGAAATTATCCCAAGGCAATGAGGCATTAGCTGAATTCATCCTCTCCTCTCCTTCTTTGGAAACCATCCCCTTATGAGCTGACTGTGCTCTCTGTTGTATGCTGTAAAGCTGCCGCTGACTTCATTGATTGCTGCGTATCTCGGGCCAGATTTTGTCCTGCACTCTAATGAGCCTCTCTCTAATCATTGGATCCTGCTCATGCCTGGCTGGGAAGCTGTGGGAGTGCTGCTGTCATTGCAAACGGGAGGAAAGTTGGCAGCGCCGGAGGCAGCAACTTTTGGAAATTTTGCTGTTGTTTGGAAGCCCTCCCTCCCACTCTGCGCTTTATCCACCTGCTTTAGCACCATATGTCCAGACCTGGAACGGGTCCAGTCCTAAACAATGGCCTTTGGTCTGCATGAGTTCCACCAGTTCAGGGATAAAGGCAGGAGCAATAATAATAATGAAAAAGGGCAGGGGTTGGGATTGGGGGATGGATGTCAGGACAGACTGCAACGGCTGCACTTCACCCTGGCGGGTCTCAGCAGTGTCCCGACCGTTTGGGTGGATCACTTTAAAAAAACAAAAAGAGCAGGAAACTTTGCGAGTGAATCTTATGGCTGACTCAGTAAAGTACGTGCAGAGAGGGGCTGTGCTGATTGGGACCTTGCCCTTGTGCCCTAACCATCACCTGGATACTCAAGTGATGCCCGTTTCTCCCCCGGCTTTGCAAAGCTGAGCCAAGCAATTTTTTCTTCTGCTGGAAAGCGGTGGCTACTTTTCCCTTTGATATGAGGGAGGCTGTATTTCCCCCTTTTCCAGTCCCCTCCCCCTAGCTGTGTTTTCTGCTCGGACCCTGGTTTGCAGCCTTGTCACCGCAGAATGCAAAGCGGGAGATGGAGCTGAAATGTTTGAAATTCTGCCTCCCCGTAATTTACTGCTCCATTAGCAACCAGCCCTGCCTTGGGCATGTGACTGTTGTAAATGGTGCCGTCCCAGGCTGCCTCCCCCCACCATGTGCCCCCGGGGTCTCTTAGGAGAGCCAGGCGATGACAGAATATGGCTGATCATGACGACAGCCTTGAACCATCAGGAAAATTTACTGGTCCACGCTGCAGATCTGTGCGCCTGACTTTTCATGAGGATTGGTGGCAGTGGTGAAAAAAGCCTGGTGACGGTTCCCTTGTTTGCTGGAGGGGGAGAAGACAGGCCAATAGAAGGAGCTGGAGGAGTATTGGGCAGCGGAGGGTGGAAATGGAGAACATCCCCTTACTCTGGCCTATCTCAGAAGAAGATCAAGCCGGAAGTAAGAACTGGATCTGCTGTGAGCAGCAGTGTGTGAATGAACAAACACCAGCCTGGGTTGGCTTTGCTTGCAGCAACTGGTGCAAATTTGAGTTGTTTATTTATACATGCAGTTCATTGCTGCATTTTCTCTGGTTGGAAGCAAGGGTCAGGAAGCAAAGCCGTTTAGACATTAAGTCCAACCTGCCCCGTGTGGTTTACCTGCGTGAGCAGAGCAGGACCAGGTGATGAGGTGGCCAGATCACCAGTGGCCTCTTAGTCCTGGCCGTTTCCCTCTGGTAGAGCTGCCTGGCTTGCTCCTGTGGCCATGCAGCTGAGGGCAAGCAAAACTCGGGGAGCATCCGAAGCCCAAGTCTCCGGGCTTGGGCCTGCACGTTGGATGCCTGCCAAAGGATTTGGCAGTATCTGAAGCCCCAGGCTGGGGTGGAGGGTACTTGCTGGTAGCAGGGCCACATAGGGTTCCTGAACGATTCAAATGGATTTGGACCTGATTTGGCTTATTGGACCTCGGACATGAAACATTTTCCTTAAAAATAAAATTAAAAAAAGATTGGCATGTACAACAGAAAGCAGACTTCGCATGACCGCGTTAAGCAGAATACATGGTGCTTTGGTGCCTGCTGTTGTACTATAGTGGTGGAACTTAGAAACCAATCAGGATGGGGCCCTCTGTGCTAGGTCCTGGACAAATAGTTAATGGCAGTGCCTTCTGCTCGGTCTTGCAGTCAGGCTTCCTGATGAGCTGCCCCGAGGAGCCTCAGCTGCCGATGGGTAGCTGGTCACTCGGGCTGGAGAGTCCAAGGTGTCTGGATGTAAAGTCAGCCCTTGGTGCCTTAGGCCATGGAGGCTGGGGTAGTTGTAGCGGCTGTGTTGCCTCGGAAGGCTTTAGACTGCCCACTTCTGACTCTGCAAGACGAAGGACTTCTCTGATCCACTCGGGGCAGGCCCAGGAGCTGGGAGATGATCCGTCCTAGTCCTGTTGCTTTCTGCACGAGGGTCGCAGTGCTGCTTTGGCATGAAGCCATGCCATGGACCAGCGGTTTTCAAGGCGTGGGGTGCACATCTCTGGTGGGGTGTGAAGGAACATTGTGGGGGTGCAGGGGGGCACGGACAAGAAATTTGCAAGTAGCTGGTGCTCATGGGGACATGCGGGGGTGGAGAGTGGAGGGTGCAGGCTCTGCCAGCGTGCCTACAGGGCCAAGGCAGGAGGTGCTGGAGCTGCGGCAGGTGGAGCCCGCTCGGTCGCGCCAAGCCAAGAGGAGTTGTGGCTGCTGCTAGGATGAGGGGCGCCCTGTGCCTGGCTGCGCTGCTTTTCTTGGGTGAGTGGGGTGGCGGGGTGCAAACAAAATTGTAACTCAAAGGGGCTCAGCTCAAAAAGTTTGAAAACTGTTGCCTT
Organism: Crocodylus porosus; assembly: GCF_001723895.1. Classification (NCBI taxonomy): domain Eukaryota; kingdom Metazoa; phylum Chordata; order Crocodylia; family Crocodylidae; genus Crocodylus; species Crocodylus porosus. Next base: position 2,081,512 of record NW_017728935.1, on the reverse strand, counting down.
AGACCCATCACTGGCCAACAGGCATGAGTGGCTTGACCTTCCAGATGGAGATGCAGAGGCTTGGAGAGCCTCCACTCTGTAACCAATGCATCATCAGGGCCCAGCTGGAGCATGCTAAGGAGTTGTGTGGCTAAGCAGTGAGTTGGCCAAGCCTGTGCTGGGCTGAGAGCTCAGGCCCCCTGAAGCAGGGCGAAAGAGTGAGCCATGAGTGAGCCTGCCCTCCTCGGCATCAGGCACCTGTTGAGCATAACTGTGCAGCAGCCAGCCAGCCGCGGGCACAGTGGCACATGCCTGGTTGAAATAGGAGCTGCCAGGCACCTCCACTGGCTCCCCAGGCCTGTCGCAGATTGCCCTGGTGAAGCACTAGAGCAATCAGTGGTGGGCAAAGGAACACAATAGGAGCAGCGGGGAGCCAAGGTGTGAGCCAGGAACCAGGAAGGAAGAGACACATCTGGGCTTTGCCTGAAGAGGAGATGGGAGATGTTGGATGCCAAAGTGTGAGGCCAAATGCAGGGATCTGGCTTGGGTAAGCCTGAATGGAGGACTTAGAGAAGGAGAGGTATGTGTGTGTACGTGGTTCTGGGTGCTGTATCGGAGGCCGAGTCTCCTGTCGGGCAGTGTGAAGCCCTTTTAAAATGGGAGAACGTTTATACCCATTTTGCAGGGGTGTAGGTTGTAGCAGTGTTTCTCTAAGGACATAGGCAGACACGGTTCTTTGGGTGAATCTGATATCTGTTATTAGACAAACTTAAATAGTTGGAGAACAATTTTTAAGCAAGCTTTCAGGTTCAAAAACCCTTCAATTTTGCCTATACCCATTTTGAGCTCTCTTTACTTTGCCGGTGCAAAGTGACCTGGGCATCACTGAAAAGGAGGCCCCAGAGCTGGAGTCGGTGTTGGCAACTCTTGATTTTTTTTTTTTTTATTATGACTCTCATAAAGTTGGAGGGGTTTTTCCTTCTAAGTCCCCTGGAACTCACGGGGGGGAGGGTCCTTAGCTGTCAGTTACAAAAGGAAAGTGCCTAGGACTTGGGGAAGTGTGGACCCTCTAAAGGCTTGAATGCTAAAGAGCAAATACATATTATTTTCTTGCTTTCTTTCTTGCCTGCCTTCTTTCTTTTCTTTCCTACTTTCCTGTTTTCTTGCTTTCTTTCTACCTACCTACCTACCTACCTACCTGTGTGTGTGTGTGTGTCGGTGGGGGTGTGCCTGCTCAGTGACCACAGTGAAGTACATGAGCACAGCGACTGTTGCTAGAAGAGGTGGAGGGCGGGTGCTGCACTGAGATCATTGCAGAAAGCTGCCTCTGTGGACAAGGCCAGGGGTTGCCTGGGCTCCTGGCTGGCGCTCAGCATTTATTACCTCTGCTGCACTGGAATGCCAGCGGCCCAGCGCGTCTCTGCTTCGCTTTTGTTCCAAACAATAGCAAGCCCTGCCCTGTTGTTCCACCTTGCTCTCCCAGCAGGAAGGACAGTCCCCTGGGGCAAGGGGTTTGCACACCAGCGTGCCTGAAGTTTGGCTACAGAAGGAAATTCACTGGCAAAACCCAGCGGCATAATTATGCTGCTGGAGCAAGAGCACTCTTGTGTGGACACCCTTAATCCGCAGTAATTATGCCAGGCTAGTGCTGCTGGTCAAGTCCTCTTCAATCCACCGTGTGGCTATTTTGGAATCTGATCTGCTAGTTGGTGCAGTGATACCAGCTTTGCAAAAGGTGATGGCTGTTAACGCCAGGGAGATTCTTTGGGCATGGCGAAGTCGGCTTTCTTTTCCAAATGAGCAAGTGTAGAGTTGAGGACACAGTCCCCGTGCATGCAGGCTGTGCTACCGATGGAGGGTAATAACCATTTTTGCCTGGAACTGGCACCTTTCTTTTAAAGAGCTCAGGATGCCTCATGAAGAAGTGGGGGTATAGGATGTAGCTCACGAAGAAGTGAGCATCGCACCCTCCTTGTGAATAACAGCTCCATTGTACAGGAGTCTCATCATGCTGTTGTAGAAAGGCTTGTTTGGCAGTATTGTCTGCTGGACCAGCGAAGTAGCTGAGAGAGAAGTTTGACAAGCTTTTGGACACAAAGGCACCGACTGCGTCATTGGTACGTTGAAAGATAGCACCAGGCAAACTTTGCTTCTTGCCATTTATAAGGGCAGAAGGTGAGGCCCAGTGGTGCCAAAGGACTTCCTCAAGGCAGCTTGTGGCAGGGCTGAGACAAAACCCTCTCGGTCCTGTCTCATTCACCACAAGCCAGACCTTTCTCACTTGTAGATGAGCTCTGAGAGAGACACTCAGGGTGGCTAGTGCAGATGGGGAAGCATCTTGTGGTGCCATAGGATGGGTGTCTGAGACCAGCAGGGTGCGAAACTATAACCACAGGCTGGTGTGTCTGGCTCAGCAGCACACTCAAAGCTGTGTGGGAAACGCTGCCTTTTGGGTGCACTGCTGCTTTTCTTGCTGAGCAAGAAAAAGGGCCTGTCTTGGAAGCGGGGGAGACAACTGATGGATGGGGACAGTGTGTTGCGTGGTGGTGTGAAGCCAGTTAAAGCGTACACCCTCATTAACCACTGATGCTCGCTGGCCTTGTTTGTAACCCAGAAAACTTCAAGCTGGGGGAGCAAGGTGGGGGGAAGCATTTCTTTTCTCCTTTTGGTCGGTAGGGCTGGGGATAGCCCTCCCCTCTCACATGCGCCCTCAGGACTGGGTTTAGGAGCTCAGCAGCCTGGAGTCTCAGGTGAAGGCGGCTGAGGCATGCAGCAGGGTAGAGCGTATCGTGCACATTGCAAACACACTGGGTGTGCGCACGCGCACGCATGCGTGTGTGTGCGTAGTTGAGCTGCACATGTGGTCTGAGGTTGGAGTGGGGCAGGGAAGTGGGGGGACACAGGCTGGCTCAGGGCTTTGCATAACTGGTGCTCCCTAGACCAGGGGCTGGCAATGTTTTCGGGCCAAATACCAAAAACACCTGCGGCCTCGCCTTGTTAAGATGTTGGTGTGCTGGCGCGGATGGCGGGGGAGACGCAAGAGGCCCAACCCTTGTTGTGACAGCGCAGCCCCAGCCCCTTCCCACCATCTGCCCTGAGGCATGTGTGCACTCGCTGCCGGCCGCAAGCCAGGCCAGGGCTCCCTGGACCCCGGTGCAGCTGTTTGTTGCCTGCCGCAGCCATCCTGGCCTCTGGACAGGTCCCTGCCGCCCGCCATGGAGCCCGGGCTGCTCACCGCAGGCAGCGAGGAGGCTCCAAGCAGCTGCGCCAGGGTCTGCGGAGCCCCAGCCTGGCTCGTTGCTGGCAGTGGGTGCACGTCTGCCTTGAGGCAGGCAGCGGGGAAGGGCCTGGGGCTGCGCTGCCACAACAAGGATCGGGCCCCTCGTGGTCTTCGGGGCTCCAAACCTCTCCTCCTGGCCGAGCAGCTCAGAGGCAGCGGCAGGCAGCTCGGCAGCTGCGGCATGACGGCTGTGGCGGCCAAGCGCGAATTTGCCAGGCTGGCGTTAAATGCCTTCACTCGCTCTCATCCTTCCCGGGTCCCTGCCCTCCCCACATCAACAACTGGTGTAAACAGAGCTCTGAGCGTGTGTGTGTGCACACAGAGCAACTGTGCCTGCCCACAGGCTCCACTCAAACAGTCCCCGGGCAGGAGTGCCAGGCTGAGGCAGGTGGAGGCAGGGACTGCCAAAGTCCTTTGCTGCAGGGAACAGGCTGCAGGCCGCACGGGGATAAATAAGGACACACCGGGGAATGGAGTGGCAGAGGGGGAACAGGTGCCTCAGGAGCCAGAGAGACACAAAGAGCCTCTTGTCTGCTAGCCAGGCCTGGGGAACAAAACCAGTAAGCGCGCGGCCAAGCCGTGGGCAAAGCCAAGCCCATCTCAGACAAAGCCGAATGGCTGCTTCCTCACTTGAAAGTCTCTGCGTTGTTTCCTTGTGCACGCTGTGCTGCTCCCCTTGGCTTCCCAAGGCCCCTTCCCAAATCCCATCCGGCCTGGCCGGGTGCACGAGGTGCCCAGCCTGCGTGGAGGCAGATAAGGCTCAAGCGTGGAGCCAGGAACGGAGAAGTCAGCAACGCATTGCAGCCAGACGCTGGCTAAGGATCTTGCCCTGTGTGTTCAGGCCCCGTTCACCTCCATGGTACAACTCCATTAGGGGCCAGACTTTCACACTAGGGCAGGGATTCCCAGCCCTCGGGCTGCAAAGGGTTGGCTGCCGGTCCGCCGGAGGGATGGCCGCCAGACCAGAAGCGACCACAGGTCAGCAAACTATGGACTAGAAGTGAGCGGCATACTGCGGACCGGCAGCAACCCTTTGTTATATTGCGTATAAAAAGGGCTGGCTGCCTGCTGACAGTACGCCCGTCACTGCTGGTCCGCAGCTTGCCAGTCCTCAGCATAAGCCCCCTTCCTACTTTTCGACTCCCAAACTCTGCACACCGCCAGTTTAAGTACCACTGGTAAATTTTTCAGTTCACCCTTCAGTACCACCAGCAAATTTTTTTCATATAAAGTAATTATAATAGATCTGTTAACACGTAGGTACCACAGATTGGAAACCACTGCTCTAGGGGATCTGGGGCACCTTTGAAACAAAGGGGAGGTAAGGGGCTGGGGAGGGATTTGTAGATGTGAATCTCCCAGCTGGTAAGTGTGAATCTTCCAGCTCAGGCTTGACTCCTAGCACCATTTCTGCAGAAAATCCAACACCTTTGGCTTCTTGGTACAGCTGGGGAATGGTGACACTCTGGTGCTAACAAACCCCGTCCCCCTCCTTCCCAGGCTCCCATCCTGACTCAGTTTGACCGTGCGTGGATTCCTGCTGGCTCCCGGGTGTGGAGGTGATGGGCTGATATGTGGGGGTGCCAGGAGGGCTGCAAGGGACAGTTCCCTTTGCAAACATGAAAGCAAATGCAAAGAATGCATTAAAAACCTTAGGGGAGCAGGGTGAGATTGCAAGGTTTGCAATGCAAAGGTGCTGTGAGCTGGGGCCAGAGCCTTCTCTTGCTGCTGTAGAGGGTAAGATTTTTATTGTGGTTTTAGCAGCCTTAGAGGGACTGTGGCACGTTCTTCCTTCCTGCCTGAGGTGCTCTGTATTTAGCATCCGCCTATGGATGGCCTGTACTGTCGTTGCAATGGAGCTGGGATAGCAGCACCAACTGTGTCAAGTTGTTGGGAGTCCACAGGGCACCGGGCTTTTTAGAGCATCTCCATCAAAGTGAGCTGGAGTTTGAAATCCCCAGAAATTCAGTAGCAACTGGCAGGCTCAGTCCCGAAATCCCAGCCCTAGCCATCCTGACCAGACTCTCGTAAGAGTCTCATGGACGCACGTGAGACTGGCATGCTAAGTCCTGCTGTTCCTTGAGACAGGCAGGGCTGCCCCTGGGGCATCGCACTGGCTTGTGGAAGACCAACCGGTTTAGCCAGGCAGTTTTGATTTGATCAGCTCTAAAGGCCATGGCTGGCATCTGTGTATCTATTATGCCCATTAGCAGCTCCCTTAACAAGTCTAGAGGTGGTTTTTAATAAGAGTCCACCTGCGAAGCTCAGGTGGGGACTGGAGAGCAAGAGCCATCCACATGGTGCAAGCCAAACACTCCCTGCATTGAACCCTGGGCACCTTGGGGCACTCGCATGGCTGTTCAGTGAGAAGGGAGAGCAAAGCCAGGCTTCAGGAGCTTTCCCCAGAGGCCTCCCAGTGCCAGCCCTGGTGTTGCTTAGCACATGAGAGCTAAGATCTAAAATCTTTCCTGCCCAGGGCAGAGAGTCGGACTAGATGATCTGCTCAGGTCCCCTCCGACCCTACTTCTATGAAACTATAAGAGGAATGGAGCTCAAGGTCTTCCTTAGCACGTGGGCAATGGTTCCCCCTGGATAACAGGTTACAGCTGAACGGACCCCAGTGCACTGAGCCACCATCACAGTTTTTTCCTTGGGTAAGAGGAAAGTTGGTGCATGGCAGCAAACCAGAGCCATGGCTGTCACGGCAGCTACAATCTGTTGTTGAAATGTCAGAGCGACGCAGCAGCTGGGATGTGGCATTATCCTCCGAACTGAACTTGTGCAGGGTGCCTCAGGACTGAGGCATTTGCCGCTCACAGCAGCTGCTTCGGATGAGCTTGCCTTTTCAGCCTCGTTGTCTCGGTCTCTAGGTAAGCGGGCAGCTCTTCAGGCTTGTAGTTTTACTGCCATCATATTGCTCTCCCTTTCTGCCCTCCAAAGGGCCCTGCCATCCCGAGTATCTTCGGGGAGAGCAGTCACCGTGTGTTGCGACGGGATGTTCAGAGGCTGTCATGAATGCACTGCCTGGGTGTCCCATTTGTGGTAGCCGGGCTCTGAATTTCTTTCAGAGGGTGCTGACAACCCCTGCTTTCATGAAGGACAGAGTTCAGGTCCAAGGCAAGCCAATAAGTGGAGGTGGCTGACAAAATCCAGTGGTGCTCCCTGGAAATAAATGGCTTTCCTGTCTCCTAGAGTGGAAGCCACGGATTTGGGAAATGGCTGAGGACAAGACCCCAGGAGAAGACTGAAGATGTTGGGCCTGGTTAGCGCACTTCCTCTACTTGGTTGACCAGTGCCATGTGCTGGTTTCAGACCCGGGGCTGCTTGTTGGCTCTGGATGATACCGTACCCACGGCTGAGCGTGGAGTCAGGAGCAGGAGAGGAGGTGGGGCAGACTGGGAGAGCAGTGCATTGGCAAGGACAGGTGCAAGCTTGAGTGCTGGACACCCGCTCAGTCTGTTGCTCCTGCTCCGTGGCTGTGCTCTCCATAGCTTTGCTTTCATGTGGCCGAGCAGCTGCTATCGCACCAGCGCTCGCACCACATAAGGCTGCAGGACAGGCCCTCTTTGTGCTTTTGGGAGTGTATCTGACCCGGGGCGTGAGGTGTTCTCTTTGCAGCTGCCCCGTGGCAGCCTCGCTCGAAGTGAGACCTTCTGGGGGTGACAGTAGCTGCCCCACAGAAGGAGAAGGGTCGCTTTGCAATGGCTTGGGAAAGGGATGCGCTGTCCAGCATGGGCTAATGGGGTGGGATTAAGCAGAGGGAAGTTCAGGAGGCCTGTCCAAGCGGTAAATCTGTCTGTGTCTGTAATATGTCCAGCACCTTTTGTCCAAGCTCCTCCAAACCCAAAGAGCCAAATCCGCAGCTGGTGGCTCTGTGGAAGCTAGCAGAGCTGTGTGTGTTTACCGTGCCAGAGAGTCAGCCTTTAAAATCTCACCGCTCCCTGGTGAGGCGGGTAAATAACATCCCCGGTGGGGAATTGAGGCCCGGAGGGGAAGTGACTTGACCAGGTCATGCAACAAGTCGGTGGCAGAGCCGAAGATAGTCCCCAGAACTACCTTCCCTGCTTACTTTCCGACTCCCAACCTAGACCAGACCCTACTGGCCTGGGAACCCGTGCTGCCCTGGCTTGTTGCGGGGGGTTGGGCATGGGTCGACTGACTTGTTACGTCTCTCCCAGCCACGACTTCTTTGCAGTAGAGTCAGGTCTTCTTGGAGCCAAGCTGACCGAGCTGCAGCGTTTGGTTTAAGCCTGTGCTTCAAGTTCTGCCTCATGTGGTGTCCCACGCAGCTGACTTCTCGCAGCGCTTAGCTAGCCCCGCCGCCCCGTGCTGTTTAGTTCTCAGAGGTGTGTGGGGTAGGAAGACATCTCTCCATCAGATGAGATTAGTGCCTGTGGTGATGAATTGGGTGAGGAGGGGGGCACAGGGGGAGGCCCGACATCTTGCCCCCTTCTTCGTACAATGGGAACGTAGTGTTTATGAACAGCTCGAGGCAAACCAGAACCTCGGTCTGCCTGGAAATGCTGAGCGAGCGCGATCGGGCGCACACACAACGGGGAGATTGGACTCTGAGATAGGTGCGAGCACTGCTTTTGGGTGGGGGAGTGGGAGGCAGCCGACGAAAACAAGGGTCGGCAATAATAGCTCTCTGTCTGCCCTCTGGTGCCCACATCACCCTTGGCGTCATTGTTCAACCCGTTCATCTCGCTGCACCGCCAGTGCTAGGTAAGTTGTTTTGCCGATTTCTTTTCTTTCCTGCGTCCCTTGCCCTGGCTCACCCCAAAGCCCGTGGCGTGTTTTGGCTGCTGCGTGTTTATAGGAAAGGTGCGTGTGTGTGTTTGTGTATTAAAAAAGCGGGGAGCCCTAATCCATCACTCAGCTCCAAATGGCCTGGACTTTCTGCAGGCTAGCACTGGGGTGAGCCATTGAAAGAGGCCAGAGAAAACTGCAGCTGGGAGAATAAGTCAGGAGGAAGAAAGGGAATTTTTTTTTTAATATCTGTTGGCTTAGTGAATGTTTCAAGTGCCAGATCCTTGGCTGGTCTAAGGAGCAATTGCTCCTTCGATGCTGTATGGCAGACGTTGGCCACTGTGATATAGATGTACGGTGCCTAACACGATGGGCCCTGAGCTGGACTTCAGGTGCTGCTGTAAAAGAAGTGTTCAGCGATCTGAGTTGGGGAGAACTTTTTAGATTATTTCTAATTTCTTTTTTTAATGACTGAAAAATATTCTTTTCCCCCTCAAAAAAGAAATTATATGCTTTTTCTTTTATTTTTTTTCTTCCATCAAAATTGGAAACCCCCCCCCCACGACAAACCAAACCTTAAATAAAACACAGCAGATCACTCCGGGTTTCTTTTTTGGTATTTTCCATATTCCCTTTCTTTCCCTTCTTCCTCGCTCTGTTTGTTTTCTGTCCGTTCTCTCTCTCTCTCTCTCTTATTATATTGTATTTTATTTTTTTATAGTTAAAAAGGCAGAGAGAGAGAAGGCAAGGAAAAGGAACACAAAAACTCATGCAAAATGTTTTCAAAACCTTAGAGAGCAGGGTTTGGGTTTTTTTTGGGGGGGGGGGGGTTGACTTTTGAAAACTTAGGATGCATTTGTTTTTCCCCCTCCCCCGTTAAAGTCCCATTTATTTTTCAAGCAAAAAGTTTTTCATCAGTAATTTTAAAGCTCTTTTCTCAGTAACCTTGGTTTTTGCAACAGCTGTCACCATGACCAACTTCAATGGAAATAAGGCCAGTTTATATCGGAGGAGGATCTGGCCCAGTTTCAGGGGAGAAGGGGAAATGTGCAAAACTGTAGGGCTGCACAAAGAACTGGGCATATTGATTCATCCATTCACATTTTATTTTGTGTATTTTAATGCCACAGCTCCTTCTCAGGTTAACGATTCTCCTTTTTCCCTCACTTTTCTCCTCATTGCTCATGAAGATTTCACTGAAAAAGTTTGTGAATTTTCCTTTTTTTCCTCTTTTCCACACTCACGGAGAAAAAAAGTCGTTCTCTCCTGGAGTCTCACAGCCCCAGAATTACATTCTCTGCTCGGCGCTCTGGCGTGGGGCCCGCCAACCCCTCCACTATTCATCCGTAGCGTTCTCAGGTTTTCGAAGACATTGCTTGCCTTCAAGGAGCAAACCTGGAAGGGATATAGACAAAATGGAGAGAGTCCAGCGGAGGGCAATGAAAACGGTTGCGGGGCTGGGGGACAGGACTTGTGAGGAGAGGCCTAGGGAACTGGGCTGATTTAGTGTAGAAAGAAGACGACTGAGGGGCAGCCTTCAACTGCCTGAAGGATGGTAACACCGAGGAGGGAGCTGGACTGGTCTCAGTGGTGGTAGATGACAGAGCAAGGAGCAATGGGCTCAACTGGCAGCAAGGGAAATTTAGGTTGGATATTAGGGAAAACTTCCTCACTGGGAGGGTAGCAAAGCACTTTCAGAGAGGTGGTGGGATCTCCTTCCTTGGAGGTGTTTAAGCCCCGGCTACATAAAGCCATGACTGGGATGATCTAGTTGGGGACAGTTCTGCTTTGAGCAAGGGGTTGGGGTAGATGTGACCTCCTGAGGTCCCTTCCAACCCTCATTTTCTATGAGTCTGTGATTGGGAATGTTGTTCCTGCCCCACAGAGGTGTAAGGTGCATTGACTAAATAGGAGCGAACCCGGCATCCCTTTTCACTGGTGGGGTTTGCTGTTCGGAAGATCAAGCTTACAAACGGTTTGTAACGGGCTGACAGTAATGGCAGGACGCTGTTATATGACCCACCTGATTGTGTGTTATAGAGGGTCATGTGCACAGTGTCTGAAGATGCCATCTCATCTCTTGGTCTCCTGGACCTTCTTATACACTTGATCTTTCCTTCCTGGCACCAACTCAGTCTCTCCCAGCTTATGAAGAACCCAAACCTTGGTCCTACTTGCCTCTGCAACTGGTACCCCATTTCCTTTGCCTCTTGCGTTTAAGGAGCTTTGATGGGAGCCGGCCTTGACAAATGTGGCCTTGTTCCACCCAGTCCTATGCAGAATCCCACTGCAAAGGCTGTTTCCTGGCCCACCGCTCTGACCACACCATCCCTCCAGTGCATCCCTGTTTCTCTGTTGCGCCAGGCTGCTTGGCTTTACTTTCAGGGCTTTTCCTGGCCTGCCCACGGCTTACTTGCCATCTCCTCCTTAGTTCCTGCCTCTGATCAGCCCCATCTACAACATGTTAAATTTTCCAGTGAGCAAGCTGGTGCTTTCTCCCACACTTCCCCTCACACGAGAGGAGCTCCCTGCATGCACGCAGAGCCCTCTCATTGTTCTCCTGCAGATCCTGCCATAAAACTCCCTTTTGCTCTGACGCTGACTGTAGCTGCCGGTGTTCTGGGGTTTCGGCCCATCAAGCAACCAGTATTGGCTTGCCTCTTCCTCGTGTCTGTCTGTCTGCATCCATCTGTCATCTCTGTGGGATAGGGATTGTGTTTGCCCGGCCCCTATTGTTCAGGATGCTGAGCTCTGAGATGCTCTGATAATACAAATAATCAGGAGATTTGAAAGCTCTGGCTTGTAGTTGCCTGTCGATGTGTTGGATTCTGTAATAGGCAGTTAGCTGCATATTAAAGCATCCTTACTTGCATGCTCGCCCTCTGTAAACTACTGTGTGTGGTCTCACCGGAAGGGTGACCTCCTCACATGCTACTTTAAAGAAGGTCTAGGCTCTTCAGGGAGAGGCTTGCTGCATCATTAAAAGGATCAATTGACTTCTCTTTAAGTCTTGTGCTGCCTTAAGATGCTTGTGAGCAGGCTGGGGGGCTGACTGGCTAAGTAGCAGCTCCGCAGAAAAGAACCTGGGGGTTACAGTGAACAATCAGCTGAATATAGTCCAACAGTGTTGGCCACTGTGCCAACCAACAGTGTGCCCTTGTTGCCAAGTGGGCTAAGGGCATCCTGGGCTGCATTAGTAGGAGCGTTGCTGGCAGACCAAGTACAGTAATTCTTCCCTTCTTTTTGGCACTGGGGAGGCCACATCTAGAGTCCTGTGTCCAGTTTTGGGCCCCCCGCTGCAGAAAGGATGTGAACCAGTTGGAGAGAGTCCAGCGGAGGGCAATGAAAATGGTTTGGGGACTGGGGAACTTGACTTGTGAGGAGCAATGGGCTCAAGGGAAGTTTAGGTTAGATATTTTTGTGAAATGTTTCTCACTAGGAGGGTAGTAACGCGCTGGAAGAGGCTCCCCAGAGAGGTGGTGGAGTCTCCATCCTTGGAGATTTTTAAGACCTGGCTCAATAAAGACTGGGCTGGGATGATGTAGTTGGGGCTGATCCTGCTTGGAGCAGGGGGTTGCACTAGGTGTGACCTCCTGAGGTGCCTTCAACCCTCATTTTCTACGGTTTGGAAAGGGAGAAGCTACTTAGTCTGAGCACAAGGCGAGGAGGTGGAGAGGATCCCCCGAGGCTTCTAGCCTTGTGGGGAGACTGTGCCGGGCTGTCTTCACTCCTTAGGGCTTTGTCCGGTTTTAAATAGCTCGAGTGATTGAGCTTCACCCACTTCCTGCTGAGCTCATTCCACTGTCTAATCAATCCCGCTGTCAGGAAGCTTCTCCTGATGGTCTGCCTCAGTCCTTCGCCTCTCAGTGCTACTGTATCGCACTGTCCTGGCAAAGGAAAAAGAGGTTGGGTCACATCCTTGACGGCCGTCTGGAGCTGTGCCAGTTGATGCTGTCAAAGGGATGTGTCCAGCTTTGGAACTGGATTTGATTCTCTGCACCACTTTTAAAAACCGCTGGGCAAATGCAGAACCAAGATCAGCTTGGCTTGTGTTTATCTCATGTCCCTTGTGAATAGGAGGGTCTCCTGCAGCAAAGGCATTTTGCTCTCAGGATAACTTCATTGTCACTAGGGCTTCAGGCGATGACCCACATGGGCACTAATGTCAAAAAAATCATGAGACTTCTTTTTTTTTAAAATAAATGCCGCTTTATTTTTCTCTGCCCTCTGCATTGACCATTCTCCCTCCTCTCTGTGTCTCACGCCTCACATTTTTAAGCTCTCAAAAAACCAGCAAAGCTAGAAACTCTCAAAAAATCCCTCCAACTCTCAGTTTTGATTCTTGACAATAGCATGGACCAGCAGCTGGTGCTTAACGGGAAAATACTAGAAACCCAGGAAGCTATAGCTGGTAGTGGATCGGAGCTGGCTGTCAGCACAGCTCCCGTGTGTAAAACATCCCTTGGCAGTGCGTAGCCTGTAATGAAGGCGCGCGCGCTGTGTTTAAGATTCTGCCTGGGTTGAGGCCGAGAAGAGTGATGTTGGTTTTGGTAAGGATCTTGATGGCGGTTCGCTGCCTCGGGCCACAGGCGTCCGACGAGCTGCGTGCAATGCGAAGCGGCCGCAATGCTGGAGTCTAAAATGGATTCTGACGCGCACAACGTGCACGGAGATCTCCTCCGGGTAGCCTGGGCCCGTCGCCTCCTGGTGTGGGACATCAACTTTGAGCATTTCTTTATGCACGTGAAGGACGCAGATTTAGTCCCAGCGTCTTCTGCTGACTCCGGAGAAATGTAGCGAGGGGATGTGGGTGTTTCCGAGCACACGTGGAGCGGGAACAGACAGTAAAAACGGAAAACGTGAGGACAGTGGAAGGCTGGGCTTAGTAAGCTATCTCGGTTGGACGGCCGGGCGGCCCAGCTGAAACGTGCTGGTGTGCTGGCTCAGATGCCAATGGGGTGAAATGGCACGGAGCTCATGCACGCTGCCTGCCTTCCCCTTGTAGGGCCAGACCCAGCTTTCGACTCCGGGGGGGCACCAGGCAGGGAGTGAAGGTGTGGGCTCTTCCCCCCTGCACAGCTGACCACGTGCATGAATTCAGTCTAGCAGGGCCTGGACGTGTGCTCTGCTCGTTGCCCCTAAACCAGCAGTGAAGTTCAGGTGAATGCGTGCGTCACAGGACGTGGCCTGCCCCGGTGTGCCACCCCAACCTGCCGCCTTCGGAGGCTGCTGGTTGCTGTATAAGCAATTCTCCTGGGCGGCATGCAGCATTTCTAACACAACACATGCCTCCCTGCCCGGTGCCAGCACTGAAATGATTGAATAATTCAGAGCAGGGACCTTGCCAATCTCATAAACTTCGGGAGAGAAAATAAAACAGTATCCGTTGCCAAATGAAATGGAGGGTCTGCACCAGCAGGGCAAGGTGAAGTGACTTCCGAGCTGTCCTTCGGGGTGAAACAAAGGACTTTGTGTGTCCTCAGGCAGGTCATTTAATCTCTGTGCACGTCATTGGAACTGGGGGCTATTGCCAAGCCTAGAGCCTCTTCTGGTGCCCATCACCGCAGCGCCTGGGCTTCTCCTTGCAATGCTCCCATGAACGATGGGGGTGCTGTAGTCCGGATGGGGACATGAGTCATGAAAGCACCGTGTGACGTGACTAAAGTCGCACAGGAAGTCAGGCGAGCTGGGGCCTCGGACTGGAAGTTTTTCAAGTCCTGAGTTGGTGTCTTAACCACCTTGCTGGGGTGTAATGCGGATAGATACATTCGTGATTAGGGGCTGTGTCAGGGCGATGGACAGATTGGCTGTCTCATAACTTAGCAGCCCATAATCGTAACCAGCAAGGACCCGAGGGGCAGCAAGCAACCGTGGCTTTGGGGGTGGCTCTTTCTGTAGTTGACTGCACCCTCCTCTGCAGGTTTCCCTTGAGTTTCCGTGACGCTCGTTCCACTGCCCCTGGGGTGTTGCTGTTCCACTCTGACCCCGCAGGAAAGTCTTAGCAGGGGCACGGAGTGGGTGGGGGGCAGCTCGCACCTATTGCTCTTGGGCTGATTCTGCATCACGGTGACAGATGGGGGCGTCTGCTGGGTTCAGGGTGTGAGGCCAGAGAGGATGGATGGCTCAGGCCTGAAATAGGAGACTCTCTGGAGCCATGGGTCCAGATTCTGGCAGTGTCACTGCAGGTTTTGCCCTTCACGGGGAGATAAGTCGAGCTCCTGGATAACAGGATAGCCCAAGGCCTTTCCCAGAGGCTCCCAGCCAAAACCCTTCATCCTTCCCATGCCCTGGATGGTGCGAAGTGTATTGTTCACATGGCTGGCTGCTGCCTCTGCGTGCTTCCCTGTCTGTTATTGCTGATGCTGGCTATTTCGAGGCACTGACGTTCTTTAGGATACTTGTGCACTTGAAGTGAAGTATCTTTTGTAACCATGGGGGGGAGAGGGGAGCCGAGTGCTGCAGCATCTTACAAGACGAGGCCTGTGGTTTCTCAGGTGGTTTGGACTCTCCCGGGCGCAGAGTTTTCTGCAGTGGCGGCAGGTTTGCTCAGGCAGGTGCAGGCGGGGAGCTCTCTGGAGACTCTGAGCTGTCAAGTCAGCCTGGGTCAGGCAGCAAGACAACCAGCAGCTGATGCTGAAGCAGGAAGCGTGTATTAGCTGACTTGCTGTTTTGCAGGGGGCTGCCCATTTCCCATTTGCCCTGGGCACTATGTAGCCGAAACAAGGACTTAGCAAGCCAAGACAGCAGAGGTGTCAGCCTGGGTCTGTACCGGCTGGATTGTTACCATGGTTAAACCATGCCAGTGGCATTTAACCGCCATCAAATCTCTACTTGAAAACCTCTTCTGCCCGCCACCCCCGGTGCTCAGCTAGCAGCTTTTCCATAACCCTTTATCTGCTTTTATGGTGGCACATGAGGCCGTTTGCTCCTCCCTGGGCCGTGTGCGCCAGATGCTAGAAGTCACAGTGTGTGTTAAGACTGGCTGGTTGATGGCAATGAAGAGTTTAAGTCCAGGTGGTATGTATAAGAGGCTTCTCCTGCTATATGTAGCATCCTGGTTTATGTGGATAACAAGGTTGTGGCATGTGCTTGTGTCGGGGAGCAAGAGAGAGCACAGCTTGTGTAGCTGGTAAAAGTCCTGCTGCTTCCACCAGCAGCTGATGGAGATGCTCCCTTCAGAGAGGGCAGGCCTGGGTTTCTAGAACTGCTGGTTCTGGTGCCATGTATATGGCTAAGCTGGCAACTTGTTTCCCTGTATAGCCAGTTTTGCTACAGAATCAGTTCAGCATCTGATGTGTCCCCGTCGAGAACAGGGGGACCTATATCTGCCCTTGCAGAAGTGAGAGGCTCTTCACTGCAGTAGACTTTGTCTTGAGCAACTTTAATCAAATGTATTCACAGCAGAGCGCGAGAGTCCTCCAAAGGCCAAA
Organism: Crocodylus porosus; assembly: GCF_001723895.1. Taxonomy (NCBI): domain Eukaryota; kingdom Metazoa; phylum Chordata; order Crocodylia; family Crocodylidae; genus Crocodylus; species Crocodylus porosus. Next base: position 2,066,074 of record NW_017728935.1, on the reverse strand, counting down.
GCCAAGCTTGTAAACTCCCCTGGATCTTAATTTATGGCTGTAGCCAGTTGGCAGACGTCCGTGAGCCTTATTGTTCGTGCTGTGAATTGAAACCTGGTGGAAAACAAGATGACTGTTTTCGGGGTAGTTTTGTGAGTCTGTCTGTTTTTTGTTTATTGGGCAGTGCTGTGCTTTTTTGGCCCACTGTCCTGTCCCGAGTAGCTAAGCAGCGCAACCGTTGCATAAATGGTATGAAATCACGGTGCGGCCTTGTGAAGAAATGGTGCTCCAGCCCCAAGCTTGGGCTCAGCTGGGGGGGAGATGATTTAATGTGGGTTTTGCTACTTTGGGCCCAAATCCTGCAATGCTGGCTGATGACACTTCAGCACTGCTGATCCTCAGTTGAAAGTTTTTCTGGATGGGGCCACCCTGCGTCCTCCTCACAGGTGTCTCCATTTACAGTCATTCCCATTTCTTTGCCAGTCAAAATATCCCCCCTATGCCCCCAAACTATTCGCCCTGTCGCCAGTGACTCTTAGCCTGGAGTCTGTTGGGGCTTGGCGGCTAAGAGCAGTTAATTTTCCCCGTTTCTTTCTGAACGGGTCATTTGTGTCATGTCCTATGGGGTGGGGTCCTTACTGCAGTCTTATCGTCTATCAGGCCCAAGACAGGCAGAAGCGTGGGCTCAGTTTTCCTTGACATCTTTGCTTTACTCCACAAAGGTCACCATTTCACTCAGCATGAGAGATTCAATGGTGATGGGGCCCAATGCTGCCCTAGTGAGACGCGTCCGCTCTCAGCAGCTGTGGCACCAACCCTGGAGAGTTCCCAAATCATGAGAGAGGCAAAAATTGCCGTCTCAGTAGCCAGGGGGTGAAGCGTCAAGCTCTTCCCTTCCACTCTGAGTGCTAGGAACTTGCTTTCCCATCCGCTGCGAGCCGAGAGCGTCACGCAAGCGCGGGGCTCCGGCGCTGAGAGTCCAAGAGCAACGCCGAACGTCGTGAGACTTGCACGATACCTGTGAGAGCTGGCAGTGCGCTGACCTCCCGGGAGCGCGGGGGGGTGCGATTCAACGCTCTCCTCCTTGGCCTCGCTGCGGTCATGAGGGGTGGAAGTTAGGAGGAAGCTGCCTATTCTTTTGTGTGCTGAGGCATGCCGGGAGGAAACGGTTGGAAACGGCCCCAAAAGGACATGCCTCGTCTAGCCGGAAAGCAGCCTGCTTGTCTGGCAGGATACGTGCTATTGTCTCCCCTGGTGGCCAGCGGGGATTCCTTGGGCTCTGTTTGGAAGGAAAAAAACTTGCATTTGTCCTATTTTTTCCTCTCCCCTCTCTCGTGGGGGGCGTTGAGGTTGCAGCTCGCAGGCCTGGAATGTGGCCCGGGGAGGCGTTTTAAAGGCACCCCACGGCGAGAAGTGTCCGCTGTGTGGGGCCCTGTGTACAGTGGGGCATTGTGTTTTGGAGGGCAAGAGATGGACACACAAGTTTGTGATGCTTCCTGTGAGCATGGCCCCCATCTTCTGCCACAGGAGGTGGTATTGAGTCATGTGTTGGTGGGGCCTCCAGTAGGTGCTCTGCTGCAGCCAGATGCAGAGGGGTGTCTCTGTTTGTCCTTGTCTGGGCACGTGGTTTAAAAATGACCTTGCAGGAAGGTGAGGGGAGAGGCACTTTTCAAAGGGCCAGACAGGCTGCTTTGGGAACCATCCCCCAGCAGAGGAGACTTTGCAGTGCTATGCCACGCTCATCTTTGCACCCCAGCATTGTCCCCCTTTAGAGCCACACTGCCCCTTGATACTCTGTTAGAGCCCAGCCCAGACTTGGGGTCCCAGGCCCAAGGAGAAAGCCGTGGACCTACATCTTCCATCTGGAATTTGTCCCACCAAGCTCCGGGGTGGCAGGAGCCAGAATGCCCACCAGTGCCCCATCAGCCAGCCCGCCCATGCTGTGGAGAACATTATTCCTGTACAGGGAAACTAAGGCAGGGCAGTGTAGCTATTTCAGCATCTTGCCCCCATTTGACGCTCAGGCTGGTGGCAGAGGTGGGAAACAAACCCAGGAGTCCAGCTCCCTCGCTGTTCTAGCCACCAAACCCCACTCCCTGCCTCCAAAAGCCTTTGGCAGGATCCAGCAAGGGCAGGAGGACCCACTCCTCGGGGATTCCTCTATTCTTTTTCCAACATTTCATGGCATGGGGCTATGAATGCAAACGTAGGCTAGACTGGAAGTGATGACAGGCCCCCTTCCCCTTTGGTCTCTCCCCCTTCTCTAGGGAGTCCTCCAGGAATGATTGGCATGGCTCTGGAAAAGGGTTGACAGTGTGGATCAGCTAGGAAGTAACCAGGAAATGTTCTCTGAGAGTGTTAGCACATGGGAAGAGCATCACAGGGACTAGGCAAGGTATAAGGACTAGGTAAGCTGTTCGGTCCATTGACTGCAGTGTTTCAGAGCAGGTGGAAGGAGAGCAGATGCAGAGCAATGGGAGGTGAGTGTGTCTAGGGGCTGACTCAGATCCCACTCACTGCTCTAGGCTCAATCCAGAGGTCATTAAGGTCACGAGGCTTCAGCTTCACTGTGCTTCACAGGCCACTAGACTAGAGCATCTTAGTAACAGGCTCTAAAGAAAATTCCCCTGCAGGCAGCTCCACTCCCCCTGCTACCTTGGGCTGGGACGTCTTTTCAGAGCATCTCACGTGAAGGGCCCCTTCCACCCCAGCCTACAACTTGTTTTCGGACATTAACAAAGCGTCCCAACCACCCCCTTTTTTTTTTCAACAAGCAACTTTCACCCTCCCTCTCCTGGGATGGGGCCACAGAGAAGTTAAAAGGCCAGATTTTGCAATAGCGTTTTGCACCCACAATCAGGGCCACATTTTCCGAGCAGCTTGGCTCGCCTCTGAACAAGTGGATGGAAGAGCCCAGCCTGGGGAGTGCAGAGGTTTTGCAAGTCTGTCTCTAACTGTGGCTGAGCCCTTGACAATCGTATCCTGAGATCTTTTAAAAACTGAGCCCCACACGACTTTCCCTGGGGCAGCTGGGGACAGGCTGAGGTGAGGGGGTGGGCATCCTGACTCCTAGTTGCCTGAAAACCTATTGCCACAGCAACAAATAACTGTGCTTGCCACTCCTTGGACTCTCTTCTTTGTCCCCTGGCTGCTTGAGACAGTTTGCGTGTTATATTTTGTTTCTGCCTTCTCCCCTCCAGTGCTTCTTAACCCTTCTAGCAAGGCTGGGTTTCGGGTAACTTCATGATTTAGTTCATCTGCCTCTGAGTTACCTGCAGAAACTTTTTTGCATTGTTGTGGGACTGAAGACAACTGGAAGGTGTTGCTGTGCCTTGAGGGGTGACTGTTCTCTTAGCCCGGATGTGATGGGCATCGTGTTAGTTGCAGGACATGGGCAGATGTAAGGTTTGTAGTGCTTTAATTTAAGGTGCTATAAAAATTGAGCAGACAGATGACACATGGTGCTAGACTGCTACTAATCGGCCTGAACTCTATAAAACAGAAAACAAAACAAAAGAACACATTTTGGATGCAGTGGAGATAGCTCTGAACTGCTTCCCAGTGCCCTTCAGCTGGGAGATGTGGATGCTATTGAAACACTGCAAACAAAAAGCACGTCAAAAAAAGGTGGGATTTGGAGGGCTTTGCCTGTTTGCCTGTCCCTACGCTCTCTAGAGCCTGAGACCTGTCTGTTGAAGGGAGGAGAAGGGCATAACTGCTTCAAGGTGCCTTGTTCAGCAGGTATCTCCCGTTGCTCCTGGTCCTGCATTTTCTCCCTAATCCTCAAGTACTTCATGCAGTTTGGAAGCTTGGCTGTCGTCTGTCACTTGTGCAGCCCAAAGCACAAGACTTGGCCTGAGCAGCCTCCTAGCAATGAAAGAGGGACTCTCACAGGCCTGTCCACTTCATTTCCAGCGGTTTTCCTCTGCAGTCAGTGATTAGAAACGTGGGCTGTTATAACCATAAAGAGCACCTTTGCAGAGAGCCTCCCAAGCCCAGATTGTGGGATCAGTTGCACTTTGAAATCTGCGGAGGTAAAGGTACAACAGGCATGGAAATATTGAGTCAGGTTTCTGTGATGTTACCCCCACACCTGACCCTGCTCCTCCTCTTCCCCAGCAGAAGTCCTCCATAGAGAGTAAGTCACTGGAGAGGGGTGGGAAGGTCTCAGCTCCATGCCCTCAACTTGCAGGGAACTTAATGGATGAGGCACAGCCTCCCTTGTCCTACTGCAAGGTCCAGTGCTTCAGCTGAAGGAAGGACGGGACCTCACAAGGTCTCTACCTGTGTGGTTTCATAGTTTCCAGGGTCGGAAGGGACCTGAGCAGATCATCAGGTCTGACCCCCTGCCACGGCAGGAAAGAGGACTGGGGTCAGGCGTGGGGAAGAACCTGGAGGACGTTTTTCCTATATGATGCTTTGGAGTTTCCCTTGGAAGAGCAGAACATCATGCATTGGACCAGTCTCCAGCATTTTCCCTCTTTCCCCTGCAAGGACAAGAGTGTCTGAGGCCTGGCTCCACTTTGGGTCCCGCTTGGATGAGCCATCAGGGTTTAATCCAAGCAGGTTCACATTTGCTGTCCAATACCTACAGTGAGAAAAACTCCACGTGTGGTCACGTGGCAACTTTGGCAAAGGCCCTAACCCCAGAAAAGGTGCCACTCCCTGAATTCAAGGCCACCAGAACGAAGCTCTGGTGGTGCCAGGCGTGGGTGGGGGTTTGTCAAGTGGCTGCTACTCTACTGGCCCTTTGAGCAGTCCTGCGATGGAGTAAACAGGGGAGATAGGATCGCATTTTTGCCTGGAAGGGTGGCACAGCGCAGGGGGAGAATGGCAGGATGTGCACAGAGAAATAACAACCAAGAAAGGAAAGCTGCACAATGGCTGTGGAAGAAAGCGTGTCGCCCTCCCAAGGTTTCTGCTCTTGGACTTACAGGGCCAGGTATTTAGCAAGTATAGATGGGCGTCCTTCCGTTGAAGTCCATGAGCATCCAGCCTCGAGGGAGGAGATACCCTAGGGAGCTGTTACACCAAAGTGATCTGATCCCTCCCAGCGCTGCAGCCAGTACCGGGGCCTGAAGGGGATGAAATAACCCTTCTGGTCAGGCTGGCTCAGGTCTCCTTGGCAAGACGCTGGCCCTGCGGGGTAAGTGGTCAGCTGCAGGCTGTTCCCTGCAACACGCAGCTTAGCCACGCAGCGGTGAGTCACGACCCCCAACTACGTGTCTCAGGTGCCGTGGCCTTGAGCAGGATTGTCCTTGTGCTAGCAAGGGGTTTAGCTGCTGCTCTCCTCTTGCTGTAGCCTGCTGACACTGGAAAAGGCTGTAGCACGAGATGTTCCTTGCAGAGGGGTGCACACCTCCCCAAATACCACCCAGATTTGCAACTGAGAGACCAGGGAGGAGCCCCAGGAGGTTGAATGCCCATGCATCCAGGGGAAGCTGCCTTCCCCAGCCCAGCCTCAAATCCGGCATTGGTTATGAACCAGCGGGCTGAGGAGAAGACGTAAGCCTGCCAGCCTGGTCCCACTCATTTGTGTTGCATTCAGTCCTTCCCCCCAGCCCGAGCCCGTCCCTCCACAAAAGAGGGAACATTAAAGGAGAAGATCTGTTACATGAAGACATTTTCCATGTGCCAAAGCCAATTGTTCCCGTTCCCATTGTCTGCTCAACAGAGGAGTCCCTTGAGCTGAGCACCTGAGACCGTTAGAACAGGCCTGTTACCAGAACCAACCCCGTAACAAGATAACTGGGTTCCCCCCCCCCATTTTTCTATCTTTCTTTCTTTTTTTTAAAAAAATGTGTTCGGCAAACCGTATAATAAAAGTACAATGAAGGCCTTTTCAAACAGGCCCCTATTAAAGTAACAAACCCATTTTAAGAGTAAACTTCCAGTGGCACTGAGAGGTTAAGTACAATGGAAATCTGACCTGCCGGAGGAATGGAACTTTCCTTTTGTGTGCTCTTTAAAACCAATACGTTTTCACCGCGCCACAAGCCGATTGTTCCCGGCTCCTCCATTGTCCGCACGACAAGCTCGCCTTCTCACACAGCCCTGCACCAGCCGGAGGGGGAGAGCCGGACCGGCAGCAAGAATGCACTAAGTAATAAGGACGAGAATGAGAGCTGGGAGATGCCCCCCTCCTCCCTCCTTGCTCAGTTCATTTCCATTTCTGGTCCATTGTGAGACTCCCGGGCAGGTCACCCAGGAGCTCCCAGTTTCTGCCCCTCTGACCTTTGCAGGTTATTTATGCTCTTCAGAGTATGCATTTTAGCTTCTGGGGGGTGCAAGTGAGTGAGAGGATTTTGGGTCCAGCGGGTGCATGCTGGACTGATAGTCCCTAGGGAGGAATGTGTCTCTTCTTGGGCAGGAGCGTTTTGCATGGTAGCCACGTAGCAAACCCAAAGCGGCTCATCTTCTCTGTGCTTGGAAGTGGTACCCAGGGCCAGCCATAGCTGTCTGTCCGGGGTCCAGCTGGCCGCCATTGTGCAGCCTGTGTTGGTTGCTCACAATCCCCCTGTGAAGAAGGAGGGGGCTGTGGTCTACCACCAGAACTTGAGGCTGAGCCAAAGAGGTGTGTGGGTGGTTGCCAGTGGCAGCTAACCACTGGTGGGGCACCAGTGGGCACCAAGGAGCCTAAAGAGCTTGTAGCATCTGGCCTCATGTGACTTGCCTGAGGTCCTGTAGGAAGTCAGTGGCAGAGCACAGATTGGAACCCGAAGCTCTTAGCCCCTGTGCCACCATCGGGGGGGCGGTGGTGTAGCTGCAGGTAAACCTAGGGACCATGCTTGGGAATGGGCTTAGGGGTGGGCTTGCTGCTGAGTGTCTGCTGTGCCTTCTCCAGGGGTCAAGCTGTGACCCCAGGTCTCATGGCACATTACCTTGGGGCCAGTCCAGCCTGTAACCCACAGCTCTCTCTCTAGGGGAAAGGCTAGGGACGGTGCCCTCCATGCTACTCCGTGCCATCTCGCGGGTGGACAGCAGCCCCTTCACGTCCTGCCAAAACGCTCATTTTTCCCTTGCTGGGAGACGTAGGATGGCACTAGGTCCACTGACTGGTTCACGCCATGAAATGTTGGAGAAGGAATCCCCGAGGAGTGGGTCCTCCTGCCCTTGCTGGGACCTGTGGAAAGCTTTTGGAGGCAGGGAATAGGGTTTGGTGGTTAGAGCAGCAGGGGAGCTGGACTCCTGGGTTTGATCCCAGCCTGAGGGTCAAATGGGGGCAAGATGCTGAAATAGCCACACTGCCCTGCCTCAGTTTCCCTGTACAGGAATAATATTCTCCGCAGCCTGGGACAGAAGAGGGAAGCTTTGAGGTTTCCCAAGTGCATGGAGCCCGACGAGGTCTGAAAGGCCGGGGGCGAGGAGGCGCTGTGGTGTGACCGTGGGGCTGCATGACGCAAAGCCAATGGGCCGGATGAGGCCTGGCCAACCCTCAACACAGCTCTCGATTCATCTCCCCCGAGGTTCTTACTCTCCTCCATTTCTGGCACAGTCATTTTCTCCACGGCTGAGGTGCAATGAATGCTATTGTGTTTTATGAGACGGTGTGGGGCTGTGGACAGACCCCTGACCTGGGACCAGCCTCCCAGACAGCGTCCCGTCTCCAGAAGATGAGGCTGTTGGGTCTCCGGTGTAGCGGTGGGGAAGGAGTGGAGGAGGGCCGTGTTGGGGACATGGAGGCTTCTACCGGGAGTTACTGTACCAGCCAAAAGGAAACCCAATCGCCTGGAAAGCGCAATGATTTGTTCAGAGGAGGGCAGGGAGCTGAGATAAAAAGCCCTGCTAAGATCAGAAACTCTGGCGCGCACAGTACTCCATTGTTGAGCTGTCACACTTCCCTTTACTTTATTGCTTTTGTCCAACACCCTATTGTTCCACTTCCTTTTGTCCCCTATTCAGAGCCCTGGCTTTTCATTACCCAGCCGGCCTTGTTGTTTTCGTTTCTTTTGTTTGAAGTTCCTGAGAGGAAGGTTTTATTTTCAGCGGTTTGATTAATTCACAGCTTGAGCCGGGCTTTGTTTGTTATGTAATTGCTGCCCTGCGCTTTTCCAGAGCTCGCACAAGCTGGAAGCCGCCATCGCTCCGGCCCCGCTCCCTGCCTGCTCCGGGGTGGCGCAGGCTGCAGCGCCCGGCACTGTCGCCCAGCTGCTGGGGGGGCTTCTCGGGGGACGGACCATCTCAACGGAGCCTCGTTTAAGAGGGTCCAACAGTGGTCCGTTTACTCTGGTCGGATGCGGCAGTCCATATTATCTGGTATCTATTGCTCTACCTGCCAGGCCGTGCCAGCCTAGCGTCGCTGCGCTGCAGCAGGTCCCCAGGTCTCCTGGCTTGGGATCCCATCTCCAGCCGCAGCCCATACTGGAGGATTCGGTGTAAGCATAAATCCCTCTCCTTCCTGCCCCTCAATTTCTATTATTCTCTGGAGGGAAGGGTTTGGGCAGGCAAATTTTTTCCTGCCCACTGTCTCCCCGCTGGTGACCAGGCCGGGCAGTGGAGCATGAGGGTTGGTGGCTTTCGTAGGGCAAATCCTTGCTGGAGCAGCTGCAGATAACCCCTTCCTCCATGTACCCGCCTCTGCCTTCGAGAGGCAACTTGAGACTGAGGTGCTGCACTAAAACGGACTCAGATCCCTGGTTCACAAGGCCAAATGCATCGGTGTCGTGCCGTGTTGGCCATTCGCTACTCAGGGGTTTGCAGATGAGGCTGACGGTGTTTCTCCCCGATGAGCCTGGCCCCAATCCTCAGCACCGGCAGAGGATTAGCCTGGCACTGCTGGCAGTGTGCTTGGCATCTCTTTCTGGCTAGCCCTCGGTGGACTCTTCCAGGACTTGCTCTCTGGGTGCAGGAGGTCCCTTCTGCATTGAAGCAGCCGGGTCTCAAGTCCGGGGGCAGGCATCCCTCGGGTCTAGTTCCAGAGTCAGGATGAGCTCCTGCCACAGCCTTTGCATTGGGCCTCGCTCCCAGCTGTGCTCAATGTCTGCAGCTCCTGCGACTTTGAGTGGGGGCTGTGGGTGCTCGGCTTTGAATAGTCTTGACCCCTGTGGGCCTCAGTTTTCTGATCTGCAGAATGGGGAGGATAACATAGAATGGGTTTGATGATTCTTTTCTCATGTAACGTGGGGGGGAGGTAAAGGTTTACCTATGCATGGTCACAAAGGCACGTGGGAACCCTTTGAGAAAGCTGGTAGGCAAATACAAAGTCCAAGATCCTCGTCCGACACCCGCTTTCTTTTCCCTTTCTTTTCAACTCTGCCTTGATTTGTGTTAGACTGGCATTGCTGCATTCTCTTCATTGATTGTAATGAGGAGGTTTGGGGTTTATTCTCCTGTGCGCCTCTCGTCAACAGGGCCAGTACCTGCAGTAGAAAAAGCAAAAGAAGCCACAGACAGCGGGGTTTCCATGAACAGCAGGATAATTCGAGACCTTTGTTCCTTCTGATCTGAAAGCAAATTGGTTATACAGAGCTGGCCCAGAACCTCCCCTGCTGGTCCCAGGGGGAGCGTAGGCCTGGAAGGTGTCTCCGGGGCCATCAGGTCCGGGCCTCCCAAATTGGGCAGGCAGAAAGGGACTAGCATGGAGGGTGTTGAAGCAGCACTGGGGGGTCAGGAAGTAAACCCTTGTTAGGGCAGGATGGGATAGTTGGTGTCCCATTGCTTTGCTGCCAGCCCAGCGTAGGTCACTGGGGAGTGCCCATCCTGTGCATTTAAATAGGCCTCAGTGCCCTGGAGGCGCAGTGCGAGCGGAAGGGGACCTGGACTGTTCCCGCTTCAAGCACGTTCCCTGCAGTTCTGCCTCCAGAAGACAGAGTTGGCCCCATCACCATGCTCAGCATCTCTCCTCCCACAGGATGTCCATGAGGAACCCCATCTCTCCCCATCCGGACCTCGATGGAGCCGGCAACATGGTGAACTGCACCATCAAGACAGAGGAGAAGGAGAGCTGCTACGAGTCCCCAAAGGGAGCAGCTGCCGGCCCCGGGTCCCATGCCAGCAGCTTGCACGGAGCGCCGCCGTCACTGAGCGACACCACTGACCCCCGGGCCCTGCCACAGGTGGGGCCAAATCCTCCGGTCCTTTCCATCCTCACTGCTCACAGGGCAGAAGCCAGGGCGGACCAGGGGGCACAGGCTTGAATGTAGTAGCACCTGCTGCCCCCTTGTCTGGCTGTTTGATGGACTCACCACGGTCACCAAGCACCTTAGGTCCACCAAGTCTTCAGGTCCCTGGCTAGTGCACTAACCACTGGGCCATTTTCCCCTCTGCATTGCCAGCAGCTGAAGACAGAAGCCAGGGTGCCCTCCTGTGCAAGGGCAGGCAATGGAGCTCCACAGAAGAAAATTGCTGGTCCTCTTCCTATCGCCTCCATTTCACTCTCCTCCCGAGGAGCCAGCACTGTTGTCTGAGGCTCCCCCAGACTTTCTGCCCAATGTCATGCCTGGGATTTGAGCTGTGGCCTGCAGGGCAGGTGGCCCCGTGGTAGCAGCAGGCAGATGTGCTGCCTTAGAACGGCTCCAGCTTCTTTGGGAGACCTGTGGCCACGCTCTCATTTTCCTTTTGTAATTGCTCCTGGGTTTTCCACTGTGCCTAGATAACTTTGCAGCCCCCTGGGTCCCCGCTCCCCTTCCCCACCCCCCCGCCACCCAGATCCCCCAGGCGATTGTTTTTGCCAAGAGAAATCTTTTGCAAAGAAATGTTTGCAACACAAAAATTGGAGTTGCTTTGAATTCTCCAGAGGCTCCTGGGGATCAGGAATAAGGAGTCTTGAGCTGAGAAGTGCTTGTCAGCAGTCACAGCCCAGGGCTCAGAGTTAGGCTGGGATGTCCAAAGCAGCCCCTAACTCTCCTGGGTTTACCCATCGTCAACACCATTCAGCCTTCCTAGGCTCTGTCCCTACCTGTTCTGCTCACTGAATCTGCCTCTTGACTCCCACAGTCTCCCCTGGCTTCTGTGTAGAGACCAAAGGCAGGTTGCTTACCGGTCCCCTTGACTTCCCCACTTCTGGGTTAGGCTGCCTTTTGGAGTGCATGGAAATCTCCTGCGAGGTTCATATCAGAAGCTTCTGTGTCTGCTGAGCTCAGTGTGCTGCTGCATCTGTGTCTGCTTGCCTCCCTGCTGCTCCATCTCAGGAGCATCCTGCGGAGGTCCTTGGAGCTTCTTTCTGCCCTCCCGGGTGCGCTTGGCAATGGGCGGTCACTCGAGTAACTCTCTGTCCGTTCCAGGAATCCCCGTCCCCCGGGAGCGACGCAGTAGACACCAAGAGCTCCACGTTCGAGCCTGCCGTGGGCATCCAGGAAAAGTTGGACTTCAATAGAAACTTGAAGGAGGGTGAGAAGGATTTTGGACATTCCCTATTCCCTAATTATTTGGTCTCTTGTCTCTGGCCTCCAGCGTGCAAGAAACCACGGGGGCCAGATCCTCAGCTTGCATTAATCAGTGTAGCTCCATAGACAATGGTGGCCACAAAGAATAACGATGACAAATCATGTTTCTCTTTCTGTTTTTCCTTTCCAATCTCTCTCTCTCACACCCCACTCTGCTTTTGGACACTTCATTGGATATAGTTATGCCAACCATTGAGAAGTTACTCTCCAGTGACTGGAAGGAAAGGCTTTTGGGAAGAAATAACATGGAATCCAAAGAGGTGAAAGGCAAGTTGTGCTCTTACATTGTCTCTAGAGGAACACCATTCCCTTCCTGTATCATGACTTCCCCATCACACTGTTTTTATCCTTTCTCTGGTGCTTATGGATGTCAACACTGGTGGGAAAGGGTGGGGGTAGGGGAGGGATTTTGTGAATGTGTAGCCCTCTCTTTTTGTGGGGGGGATGGTCAAAATTTGATGTTTTTGGCAAAAATGTTCTGTGAATCTTTTTTGCAGCGGGAAGATATAACCAAGTCTAAGGCCTGGTCAAATGGCCAGAGCTCAGATATGCGCCTCTGTAGAGTGATTGCTACAGAGATGAAATCCAAGGCAACCCGTGCTATTTCCCTACATATGCTTTTTGCATCCACATCCCTGCTTAGCTTCTCACTGGAGTCCTGAGGGTATCATCTGTGGAGAAAAAACAGGCATCAGGCACCCAACCCCAGTGGCTGACTCTGCTGCTTGCTTGGCCCAGGTACCCAGGAGAGCCTAGCGGAGAAGGAGCTGCAGTTACTTGTCATGATCAACCAGCTCTCCACGCTGAGGGACCAGCTCCTGACAGCCCACTCAGAGCAGAAGAACATGGCAGCCATGCTCTTTGAGAAGCAGCAGCAGCAGATGGAGCTGGCCCGGCAGCAGCAGGAACAGGTAGGCAGCGGGGGCTTGGCCCTGGGGCTTCCTTCTTCCCTATGCCACTGGCCCCTAGACCACGAGGACCAGGGCAGGTAGTCCAGCCAACCTTTGTTGGGTTTCCCACAGTTTGGGATCTGCCCAAGCCTCACTTCACAGTGGCACGGAGCAGCTAAACTGCCATGGGGCAAGATGGCCTTTGTCACCTGGCTACTGAGGTAGGGGCAGAAACACAGCAAGGGCTGGGGGAAGAGCTGGACCTTGCTGAAGTCAATAGGCCTTTTGGTTTGGGCTCTAATGGGACCAGGCTTTCACCTCTTCTTGAGCAGACAGCTCAAGAGTGACCTCCCCCCCCGAGCGCTGCCCTTTCTCGTGTCCTCCATGCCAACCCCAGAAGATGTCCAGGCTCATCGAAGAACTGGAGTACCAAGAAGTCTGAGGTTATCTTGGCTGCCGCTGACCTCCGTATCCCCAGATAACATCTCCAAGTAACGAGTGGGAGACGAATCCCGTTTCTGTCTGTGCTGAGCTCCCAAGGAGATGGCAGTGCCAGCCTGTATTAAAGTAGATACTTTAATTGAATTAAGCAGAGACGCAGGACAGGCTTTTCCTCATCTTTAATCATTTTTAAATAGACTTACATCTCTCAGACTCTAGTAGGCTGTCAACAGAGGTAAAGGCTGGCATTACAGTTAACTTGGGAGGTTACGTAGGAGATCTGGGCTTGGTTCCTTGTGTGACCGTGGAGAAGTCACTCTCTCTCTGTGTATCTTGGTGTTTCTAAGTCTGTTCTCCATGCTGAGCTGAGCTTGGGGGTTGCAGGGCTTTGGGGGATTACAAGGTGATCTCTCTCCCCACCTGTCTATCAGTCATGGTGGAAGGCTGGCAAGGGATAGCATTGCTCTTTCATGGCATCACCTTGAAAGGATGGTGACCATCACCTTGGCTGTCGCTAAGAACTGAATCTAGTTCCTCTGCACCTGAACTAGAGGCACCACAGCTTGGGTTCAGGACGGAGGTGATGAATGACGCATGCAGACACCTCCTGGCTTAGTTAAACCAGTTCAACACCTGTGTGTAGATGCTTTTTTATTTCCTCTTGGTTAAGCTTCAGGCCGTTCACTGTAAGCCTCTGGCATGGGTATAAGCTAATTGCCTTTTTGCTAAATCGGCCCAACCCTGTGTGTGGACCAAGCCCTCAGACCTTTGGCTGGTAATTGCAGCAGAGTCGCATCTCAGCCAGGCCCAGAGAGGCTGGCATACGGCCTGACTGGCAGCTTGCTGCCATCACCCTGCCCTCAAGAGAGTCCTTTGGTCCTCGGGGGCCCCACAGACCAACTGTCTGTGCTTTTGTTTTGCCAGTGCTGGGGGGCTGCCCCTTGGAGCTGTCCTGCCGGTGGGGGGGGCTCTTGAGGAGGCTCGCTGAGCGGGACCGTTCCCACCTTGCTATTAATGTCACTTGGCTCCATTGTCTCCCGCTCTGACAGATTGCCAAGCAGCAACAACAGCTCATTCAGCAGCAGCACAAGATTAACCTGCTGCAGCAGCAGATCCAGGTAAGAGGCAGCTTCCCCTTGGCCAGCCCCGGCACGCTCTTAGTCCCTGCTTAGAGCCCCCTTGATTCTCCATCCCAGAATCCTGGGCAGGGCTCCCACCTGCTCTGTCATGGACCTCTCTCTTCTCCAGCAGGTCAACATGCCCTATGTCATGATCCCAGCCTTTCCTCCCAGCCATCAGTCACTCCCAGTGGCTCCAGACTCCCAGCTAGCACTTCCCATCCAGCCCATCCCTTGCAAACCAGGTAAGATGGCGGAGGGTGGCAGGATTGCAGGGAACAGGGTGGGGAAGGGACAGACGAGAAAGGCGGCACTGGGGAAAAGTGACTGTCCTCAGAAACAGCCTAGATCAAGGCATTGACCCTTGTGTGCCATTGCTGGGATTGTGACCTTGGCTTTTGGGAGCTCAGCAAGACCTGGGGAGAGTTGTCCAAGAAGCTAAGTTGGGGCTGGGCAGGGGAGAGCCAGGAGGCTTCTGGGTGTTGGGTGGTTTCTATCAGGCGTTGATGTGTCCTTGCCCCCACACTTGGGGTCCTGGCCCTCCTCCCCTTTGCCACTGGGACTCACACTGGGGACCCGGATCCCTCCCTCTGGCTGGCTGATGGCATCTCTGCTGGACCTCGCTGGGCCCCTGCCTCTCCCGTCTCTTGATTACCTCTTTGAAGACCCTCTGCTCGCTGTAGCAGTTTCTCTTCTATAGAGGCAGCTAGGCTCAGGAGCCTGTACCCTAGCTCCACATCTGTAGAAAGGAGAGGGCAGTCCCTCCTTTGTCTGCTCAGGTTCTTTGGGGTAGTAGTGCCTTGCACCCTAAAGCCCTGAGCACCATTGGGGCCCAAAGGCACTGCCATGATAGCAACAATAGCAGCACTCCTTAATCATCAGTGCCGTGCTAGCGGGTCTGGGGAACATTTAGGTTTCAAGCAGCTGTTGTCCCCGCTGGCATGAGCAACAGCTTTGCCCATCTGCTGGGAGTCCCAAACACAGGGGCCTGTGCTAGCAGCGGAGGTCGGGGGCCAATTCCAGGCACGGGCAAGGCCAGCTGGCTCACGGCTGCTGTTGTGTCTTCACCCCCAGCTTCTCTTTCTGCAGTGGAGTACCCAGTGCAGCTCCTACACAGCCCTCCTCCGCCGTCACTCAAAAGACCCACCAGCTCCAGCCACCTCCAGATGCAGGTATTGCCCCAAATCTGCTGTCCTCGCAGGGCTCGGGGGTCCTGCTGGGACACACACCACTTCTGCCTTCTGTCTCCCCACAACCAGGAGTCTTCACAGCCCCTGAACCTAACGGCCAAGCCCAAAGGCCCTGAGCTCCCCAGTGCTTCCAGCTCTCCCAGCCTGAAGATGGGCAGCTGCCAGTCCCTCACGCCGAATCATGGGGCCACGCGGGACCTGCAGTCCAGCCCTTCCAACCTGCCCCTGGGTAAGAGCGCCGAGGTGCACTCTACAATGATACTGGGGATTGTATCCATGGCAGGCGGGGAGAAAGCAAGGATTTTTTGCCTAGACCTTAGGTACCAGACCCATGGCTCAGGGACTTGCTGTGTCTGGACCGTGGAAGGCTCTGGGGACAGGGATGATCCTGCCCCAGGCAGGGGGTTGGACTAGATGACCTCCGGACATCCCTTCCAGCCCTACTTCTCTGTGACTAAGACAGCAAAAATAAAGGATCCATTCTTTAGGAGGAAGCTTCGTGTCCACAGCAGTTTTAGGAGACAGTGAAGTCCCTCAGCAGCCAACTCCGGAGGGGATCCTTGCTGGGGGAGAGAGAGGGAAAGACTGGCCAGGGGTTGGTGGGGGCGGGGACACATTCTGTGTTACACCCTCTCACTTCCTTGCTTGCTGCTAATTGGAAATAAAACAAGTTGGAACTCATGGTGGCCTCAGATGTTCCTTAAATAGATGGTGGCTTCAATGCCTGGGGATCGGGTCCTTTCCAGAGGCCTGTCCCAGGGGCGGTGGGACCTTTGCAAGGAGATGGCGTTGGCTCTGACCTGTGCTGTCCTGGGGGTTTATTCTCAGGGTTTCTGGGAGAGGGGGACGCCATTACCAAAGCCATCCAGGATGCCCGGCAGCTCCTGCACGGCCACAGCGGGGCCTTGGAGGGCTCTCTGAGCAACCCCTACAGAGTGAAGGTGAGTGACACCTCGGCTGGGGAGCTCCTAGGCTCTGACCCCAGACTGGATGGGAAGGTCTTGGGCCCGACACTGCTGAGCTCCGAAGCCCAGAAATGGGCCTGTGTGGAAAGGCTGAGCACGTGCCGCGCATGCTCGAGATGTGTCACGCCGGACTGCGGCCCCAGTTGTCCCCGCCGCCCACTCTCTGGGTCTTGGCACACACTAGTGGGGAGCAGGAGGGTATGGTTGGCTCCCCCGGTGACGCCCCCCGGGTTCACCATGGACGTAGGCGGACGTGTCTGGGAGAAGCCAGCTCTGCACACAGAGGAGGATTCTTGGGGGAGGCTGTGCACAGGTACAAGAGGAGCCCAAGAGCATGGAGACCCCGGGCAATGGGTCCCAGAGCTGTTCTGCCATGACGCTGCAAGCCAGATGGCCTGCCTGTGGGTGGGCAATGTTGGACCCTCCCCTAGGGAAAAGGTCCCTTGCCAGTAACTCCACTGCCAGCCCACTTCCTTACATCGGCAGCTGGAAGTAACCTCCGCTCTCCGTGTGCCTGTAGGACCACATCGGAGCGGACTCCTCCCCGGCTAAAGAGCGGGTGGAAGAGACCTGTGCACACAGGCTGGACGAGGCCATGATAACCTGTGACATGGACGGTAAGGACGCCTTCCACTGGGCCTGAGATGTGCCACGTGCTTTGGATGCCGATTGCCACAGGGCTTCTTTGGGCCGAGGCTGTGTGTGGCTTCTCCTTCCCTCTTTTTTTCCTGCTCTTCTCTACCTTTCCTCCTCTTCCGGACTTTCCTTTCTCCACCTTGCTCCGTCAGCCTGTGCTCTAAAAACAGCTCCCAGTGGAGAACAACCAAGGCTGGTGCTTGTTTGGAGGGTGTGGCAATCTCCTTTGTGGCCAGTCGATCACCTGTTTTCTGCAGCCCTACTCTGGGGCTCTCCATGGCTGATGGAGCACTTGTAGTTTGCACCAAAGTGGTGCTTTCTGTATTGTGGGCCGTCCTGTGGGAGCTGTTGAGACAGCTCCACAAGCCCCACAGATGCGCCTTGCTCTGAGCTCCAGTTGTACACCTTTCGTGAAGGTGAGGAAGGAAAATACTGCTTTGGAGCTGAACTGAGACCTGTGCACTTTGTTTCATCCACGCTCGTTGGAGTGTGTCCTCCTGCTTAGCTCAGGTGCTGCCTTGTCCACCCGGAGACCTCGGGAGCTCGATAGTGAGAGCTGCTGAGCCCCCCATGGATCCAGCGAGGCTCGGGAGAGCTGTCAGTGCTAACACTACAGAAAAACCAGGCTCCAAGGGGCTGAGATTTATTTTCCTAGAAGGTCTGAGAAGCCACGGGTCCAGTCGGGGAAGCAGGTTGATGGGATCCTGGGTCTCTGTGGCTGGGCTGCTAAGAATGAAAACTTCCAAACTGTGAACAGACATTTGGTCTGGTCTTGCAAGTGAGGTGGGATTTGAGCCTCCGTCTCCATGGGGGCCTGTGACCAGTGCCTTTGCCCTCTTTAAAACACTTTCCAAGCTGGGAGAAGCACTTGGCTGCTTCGTCCCCTTGCAGGTTGTATTGTGTCCTTGCTTTCCAGGCCTCCTAACTGACTCTTCCTTGCTGTGCTCCCTCAGGCTCACGGCACTTCCCCGAGTCCAGGAACAACAACCACATCAAGCGGCCCATGAACGCTTTCATGGTCTGGGCCAAGGACGAGCGGCGGAAGATCCTGCAGGCTTTCCCAGATATGCACAACTCCAGTATCAGCAAGATCCTGGGTAAGTGCATCCCATGGAGGAGGCAGGTGTGGTGGAGCCCTCTGCCCTGGTGCTCAGGGAAGGGATGGCTGAAAGCATTGCCTGGAGTCTGGGCATGTTGGAGACATGCTTTTGCCCACTTACCCCTGCCTCTGACCTGCTGCTGGGAATAGATTACAGACTTCCTGACACGAACCATTTTCCTCCCAGAGCGCTTATGCCCCGTGAGATCTTCCTCTTGTAGATGCTTGTTTTGCACTGTCACGGTGCTAAACCAGAGTGTTCCTGGCACCATTTTGCCTTAAGCCATAGAGAGTGGATTGGAGATTTTGGATGAAAACACAGCCCATAGAGCGCAATCTTGTACTAGCATCCCCGGCAGGCTTGCACCCTTCTTTCTGCTGCCTGTGTATCAAACCCCTCTGCAGCAGACCTCAACTTCGTCTCAGCCATGGTCCCTGCGCCGCAGACTTACTGAGTCTCCACACCGTCCCAGCTTCACACAGCCCCCGCCCTAGCTATTTAAAGACACGTGTGCGGTCTCCAAAGAGTCCATCCCAGGCTGCTAGCCCGGCACGCTTGAAGCACAGCATAGGGTTTCTGTGGCCTGCCCTCGGCGTGTGCTGTCAATTTGGTCTCACGCACCTGTCTCACAGCTCCACTCTTGGGGAAAAAAGCAGCTCCCTTTGAAGGATGGCTGGGCTAGGATCTGATCTGAGATCAATGGCAAACCACAGCGTCTGGGGTATGTCAGGAGTAGACGCTTTGTGGTGTCCTGTCTGCTCACTCAACACCATAGCGGAGCTTTAAATAACTGGTGGGATTCTTGCCGTGGGGGGCCTGTACACATAGCAGGCGTGTGAGAAGCCGGCTCAGGCACTGGGTCTCTGAGTGGCCTTGAGCCAGGCACCCCATGTCTGGAGGCTCCATTTCTCATCAGTGCGTAAAGGCAGAGCAAGATCTGTTGTGTGGGACAGACCGTGCAGTTGCCTAGTGGTAAGGACAAATGCTCCATGCCCTGGCAGGGCTCTCGCGCTGCAGAGCACCCTGTGTCGGCCCAAAGTTAACAGGGGGAGGCACTGCCCGAGCTCTGGATCCATTCTCTCAAGCTGCCTGGCACTGCTGTTTGTGCCGGTGCAGACAAACGTCCTGATTTGGCAACTTCTCCTTTGCATGGGTGCAGGTGACTCCAGCCCAGCCATGAGAGAGCCGGCCCATGGTGTTTTGGCATGAAGGGTAATGGAGCAGAGGCACAGCAGACTGTAGCCTTGGCATTTCCAGCTGGTGGGTGTGTAGTGTGTGTGTGTGTGTCTCACACTGGTGTTTCAAGGCCGGTGATGCAGGAAGCTCTCCTGTCATGTCCCCCGTGCTAGGATCCCGTGTGTACTCACTAACCCCTTCCCTTGTTGTTGCATTGGCAGTGGCCTCTTTTGCCCTCCTTTTGCCTGTGGCCTGCTCCAGACTGTCCTCTGCAGATCTGGCCTTGTGCCTTGTGGTTGCGTGTGCACTTCAAAATAGGTCTGAGCTGGGGATTGGGGCTGCCAGTGAAAGCAGGGACCTAGACTCCGGTCCCTCCAGTCCTCTGTGTGTGGCCTTGCAATTAATGGTTCATAACCTTGCAGCAAAGGCTTGGCTAGACTAGAGACAGATATGGTCTTTTGTGTGAGGTCCACTGGCCTGAATTGGAAGAGGGACCTCCCTGGTCCCATCCCTTCCAGTCTGGGGAGCAGGGGAGGAGGCAAAGCATGAGACGCCTGTGGCATGAGCAGCGCCCGCTTGCTGAGATGATGGAGGGCAGAATCTTTCAGAGCCAGCTGAGACAATCCCGCACCGAGCCCCATCCCCGGCCCTGCCCGCTGCATGCACACATGCCTGTGGCTACCGTGAAGGTGAAGGCCAAGCTCTCCAGCAGGCCAGATGGCCACACACGTGTGTAGCTCCCTTCCTGCCCTGCTAGCATGCACTGGCCAGCAGCGCACCTGGGACAAGTGGCGAAGAGAGCCACGAGGCATCAGAGACACTGGACTTGGCTGGACTGCCTGCATCTGAGTGGAGCTACTGTGCCCAGGGACTGGGTCCAAAGAGCACTACAAGGTGTGGGAAGACCTCTTCATTTCACTCTTGCTTTTGGGCATAGGAGAGGAGGGCGGTACAGGCCTTTGGCCCCCGATTCTCCCATTCCCTTGCCATAGGTGATGCTTGATTGTTTTCCCTTCCCCTCCTGATCCTCCCTGCCCTCTCTGGCCCGCATTCCTCCCACTTTTTTCCCTCTGGCTCTGGCTCTGGGTGCTGCCCGGGATGACAATAAAGGTCAGTAAGCAGGAATGCACATCACATGGCAGGCCGGTCTATTTTAGCTGTTGCACCTGCTGGCCATACCTTCTATGAGGACAATGAAGCAGAAGTACAGGACAGAGAGGTGACCAGGAAAGGTCAGGGCTGGGGGAGGGGGTCTCCTTCAGGGCAGGTGGAGTGAGGCCTGGATGGCTGCATTTCAATGGGAATGAGCCCGTGGCATGTCTGGGAGATCCCTGCCACGTTACTTGTGATGGCTGTGTCTCTGTTGAGACCTGCCAATAACTCTGCACCTACCAGTCAGGGGCAAATCACTCAGGTTGGGTGGTACAGCTTGTTTGCATGGGTTGTATGCAAATGTAAAATGCCATTTGCATGCGTTTATCACAGCAGCGCCTGGGCACCCAAATTGACCTGGGAACGCTGGGTCAGTTTTCAGTTGGCGCAAGCTCCTGTGTGGACACTCGTATTTCAGTGCCTCTGGATTGTGTTATCTTGCTCCCAGGCTGACTTTTTGTAGGGACCTTAAGCAAATCACCCCTTCCCTCTGTGCCTCGGTTCCCCCACCTGTGAAATGGGCATGCAGCAGGTATCACTAATGTTAGCAAAGCACAGCGAGTACTCCCACCGTGGGACCTGCTTTGCTGCTGTTCAGGCTCAGCAGTGGAGAGCAGACACTTCTATGCTGCTTTCACGGGAGCTTGGGGAGGTGGTAAGACCCTTCCCTCCTCCTTGGTCATGGCCACAAAGCGCGTGAACCTTGAGTAGGTGATGCCTTGAAGGGGCTACACAGTGCGAAGTCTGAGAGGCATCCAACTGCAGCAGTAGGACAATAACCTACTACTTCTACCTGCCAACACTCTTTCAGCTCAAGCGTTAGCAGTCGCAGCAGCCCTGTCTGGTGCTGGTTCGTCCTGGTGGCCAAGGCTGTGATGGGAGTTTCAAAGGTAGCTCAGGCAGCCTGTAAATCTCCCCCCATCCCCTCCCAATATTGTATTGCAGGGTCCCGGTGGAAGTCCATGACGAACCAGGAGAAGCAGCCCTATTACGAGGAGCAGGCACGGCTGAGCCGGCAGCACCTGGAGAAGTACCCAGACTACAAGTACAAGCCGCGACCCAAGCGCACCTGCATCGTGGAGGGCAAGCGACTTCGCGTGGGCGAGTACAAGGCCTTGATGAGGAACCGGAGGCAGGATGCCAGGCAGGGCTTCTTGATAGCGTAAGGCTCCCAGCCACGCGGATGCATGCAGGGCTCCCCCTGCGTCCGGGAGCAGAGCGCAGAGAGCAGCGCGTAGCAAAACTGGGTGGACGTTTGAACAGGAAGTGACGGGCAGCGCTGCATCATGACAAAGCTGCACGGGGGAGTGGGGCAGGGGTGTCAAGGTGAGAATAGGCCCAGAGAGCTCCAGGTGGGTTGGGGCTTTCCGGGCATGGTCAGGCTGCACACCTCGCTCAGTTGTGGGGTGCGAGGCTGGAGCAATGGGATGTCAAGGAGAATCCCCATTAGCTGCTGGCAGTAAGGGCTCTATGGCATGAACAGAATGGGGCCTGGGCACAGCAGCCAGCTCTTTGCTGGTGCCTGGTGTCCTCTCTGAGACGGCGAAGGGGGATCAGGAAGAGCAGAAGGCGACGGTCCCTTCATGAGGTTTCTTCCCCCCCACCCCTGCACAGGAGGCTGACTGGCAATGTCCCACCCTAGCTGGACTTGTTTTTAATGTACAAAGGAGGGGGTGAGTCATAGAAACAGCCTTTCATGCATGGTCTTTGCATTCTGAGGAAAAGCCTTGCTGCGTGTTGGAAAATGACGCTTGAAAACCGAAAGGCTTTGATGTGGTAATACCACCGGGGTGCCTGACAAGAGGCCAAAGGGGGAAAGGTGCCCCGTGCTGTGCGCTCTCCCACCGACCCTGCTCCCACACCAGGCTACAGGGCCAGGGGTCCCATGACGTGATGGCCTCCCTTGCCCTTGACCCTGGTAGGCTGGGGGAGCCTAGCCCATAGAGGGGAGTGGGAGCATGGGGAGGTTGCTGGGGCTTTCCTGGTGTGTCCTACTTTTCCTCTGAGGTTTTTTTGGTCAAAATAGTTCTTTTTTTTCCAGCAGAAAATTGAATTTTCCCTGGGAAATTGCCCAGGATGCTATTTTCTCCCCAGCTGGTGTCAGCACTGTCCCCTGGGGAGGGAGGCCTGCGTGCCAGCCAGCTCTTACCCCCGACCAAGGTGACCATGTCCCTCTGCTTTTTAGACCCCAAAGCAGCCAGATGCAAGCCACCTCCTCAGATGTCCTGTACCCGAGGCCAGTGGGTTTGCAGCTGACGCCACCGCTGATGGAGCACTACCTGCCCCGCGGCACAGACCCCAACATGCCCGTCATCATCAACACACGCAGCCTCAAAGCCCAGGAGGCTGACGGCGCGGAGGACAGGCACTCAGTCGCGGATGGCGAGATGTACCGGTACAGCGAGGAGGAGGACTCCGAGGGCGAGGACAAGAGCGATGGGGAGCTAGTGGTGCTGACGGACTGAGCCGGGGCAGGCAGGGAGGGTGTGTGGGGTGGGCACGAGCGGAGGAGGGGCAGCACCTGGAACTGAAAGGGTGGGAGCGTGGGGACAAGGTGGGCAGGGGGAACAGCCCCTGTGGCTTGGCTCCCTGGGCTAAAAGGCTCTGGGATGCAGCAGTGCTGCAAAGCATCACTCCCTGGGCCAGGAGGAGCCTCTCCCGTCAGAGAGGCCTGGCACATAGGGCACCGCCGGCTGTGGACAGGGGACCTGGGGCGGACATGTGCCAAAGCATGGGGCACAGACTCATCCTCACGCCCCCTCTCTGGAGGGAAAGGGGTTGGCTTCACCGTGCAGAGCAGCACTGGGGTTCACTCACATGCTTCCTTGGCACTGGGGCGTGTTCCTGGGACAGAGAGGGGCAGCGGTGCAGGCTTGGGCTGGAGCACGGCCAGAGCGGGTGCCCAAGCAGGCAGGTGTCTCCAGGAGGTCTGCTGAGAGCAGAGCAGTGGCGGCCAGGCGGCAGACCCTGCTGCTGCCCTGTAAGACCTGCTGGCGCCTGCGTTCACGGGGCCTGCAAGAAGGTTCAAGGACCGGCTATGGGACCAGGCAGCGGGGAGGCCCCCATGCCCAGGACAGTGTGAGCAGTGCCCGGTGTGTGGAGACGGGCAGGAAAGCCTGGGACAGACGAGAAGCAGGCTCAGGCCGATGCTTCTGTCTCTTGGTCCACCTCTGATGCTCCAGCCTCTTGGTCCGCCTCTCCCCAGTGCGGCTTGAAGCGATCAAAATGACCTTCCCAGGCCTGGGGGTGCTGCAAAGGGGGTCTGTAGGGACTCTGCCTTTCCAGAGGTTAGACAAGGGGAGACCACCGTGGCCTGTTCCCCTGTCCCCCCCCCCCGAGGAAGTCAACGCCGGTCGTGGCGCCAGCCGAGGTGCATCCTCACCTGTCCAGGGCCCAGCCAGCTGCCCGGGCAGCTGTGGCCACACAGTGGCCCCGCTTCAGCCGGGCACTGAGGTCTGCGTTGTGCTCGGTAGCAACCGGCGTGGGGAACACTGGTTGCTCATTCAGGCGCCGTACCAGGCCGCTCGGCTCCCGCGCCCCGCTCTGCCCCCCCACGGGCCGCTTGCTTGTTCCCACTCGCTGGCTGCCGCCTGCCAGTAAATTCCCATGGAGTCATTTTTAGCTCTCGCCTAGCATGAGAAAGCGCCAAGGTCTCAGAGGAGCGCCCTTTTGTGCGCCTGACAGCTCTGGCCCCGTCTGTAAATAAAGCTGCTGCCTGTTTCCCAGCCCTGCTGCCTGTGGCCCCCACCCCCCGCCCGCAACAACCCCAGAAAGCTGCAGGGAAGGGGCCTGCCCGCACCCCCCAAAACCTGCAGCAGTGAGTACACGGGGAGCCCCTGGGGTTGGGTAAGGGGGGGGTCCTCTGTGCCTTTTCCCAGCTGACTAACCCTCCCCCCGAATCCAGCAGGATGGTGGAGCTCAGTTCTCCTGCAGCTTTGCAGAGCCGCTGCCAAAGCCGTGCAGAAAACAAACCCGCCAGCCAGCTCCATGCCCTGCACCCAGCACGACCCCAGGGGCCCGTGCACTGAGCCATGGGGCTGTCCTTGGTGCTTGTGCCCGGCGTAGGGGGCCAGCAGCCCCTGGCGGTGCACGCAGACATGACACCCAATGTGCAGCCCGTGTCCCAGCCAAGGGGCCGGGGGGGCGTCCCGGCATCACTGGGTGCTGCAGGACTGGCTGTCCTCAGGCTGCACGGCGGGGGAGGACAAACTGAAACGCCCAAGCCCCTGCCCCATCTGAACCAGACTGCTGGGCGTGGGGGGGCGGGCTAGTAGCCCCTCCCCCGCCATCCAAATCACTGTGTGCCAGGACTGCGTGGCTCAGCACCCCACCCGCAGCTCAGGCTAGCCCTGGCAGGCCTGATGCCCAAAGATGGGCCGTCTCTTTCCAAGAGGTTGCATGAACTGTTGGGAGGGACGCTGCCAAAGGCAGCGGGGTTGCTTTTATTTAAAATTTTTTTTTTTGGCAACTGGCCTGACCCTGGCTGTAGTGCTGCAGTGCCAGTGAGTGCACGTGGGCACTGCCTGAGGCTGCTTGGTGTGGCCTGGGCAGGCCCGCGGGACGTGGTAGGCCCTGTAGCTCCTTGCCAGCCAGGGCAAAAGGGCAGGAAATTAGGTTTTTTTGGTGGGGGGGAAAGAAGGCGGGGCAAGTTATTGCTGC
Source organism: Crocodylus porosus (assembly GCF_001723895.1). Taxonomy (NCBI): domain Eukaryota; kingdom Metazoa; phylum Chordata; order Crocodylia; family Crocodylidae; genus Crocodylus; species Crocodylus porosus. The sequence goes on along the minus strand of NW_017728935.1, from coordinate 2,041,384 downwards.
CATCTAGCTGAGGACGGCCTGGCCCTGATGGTAGCTGAGCATCTGCCTGCCTCCGTTAGGGAGTGATGACCCCAGTTCAACATTGTGCCGCCCCCGCAACAGTTCCCCAGCATCACCACCACCTGGAGCCCTTGGGATGGTGCCTCTGCCGGGGAGAGGGGCAGTCCCAGCCCTTGTACGCGGTGTGGGGGGAGACGTGCGTGTGCATGTCCATCCCTGTCTGTCCTGTGGTGATGCAGACAGCAGGTTGTCGGATGGGGGAGGAGGGTGGGGGGTGGCAAGGCTAAGCCAGGTTTGCTTACGGCTTAAGGAGGGGCCCAAGGTGGTCACATACTGGGACAACTGGGGTAGTTGGGGGGGGACTGGGGCAGGAGTGGCAATCACCCTGGTATCAGGCCTTGCATAGACTCAGCGC
>NW_017728935.1:2025002-2040958 GCF_001723895.1 Crocodylus porosus | reverse complement strand
CCGACCTTACTGTAGCCAAAGCCCTGCCCTGCTCCTGTTCATCTCTGCTTATAAGTGTTGCAGTGACCAATCATCTGGGTTCAGGTTCCAGCAGCCTGAGCTGACCCCCAGTTTTGGAGTATCCAGGCAGATGCAAACCCCAGGCATAGGAGGGCTGTCGCTTTCTTTTCTTCTCTGTATCAAAGGGGGCCACTGCATCAAAGGGGAAAGTTCCTCACACCTCCACACTCCCTGCAGAGGGTCCCTGGTACTGCCTACAAACATGATAGGCCCCTGCCTGCTCGTGGCACCACAGGGGAATGCACCAGGCCCCTGCCAAACACTAAGAGATGCAGGCAGCAGACACAGTGCAAAGACCCACAGGTGATAAAAAAGGCCAAAAGGGATCTCCTGTCCAGCACAGGCCAAAAAGCATCCTTATCTCATACCCATGGTAAAGCAACTTTCGTAGGGTAGCTGGCCTCAAGGGGAAGGCTCCAGGAAAGAGAGAAGCCACCGCACTTGTGAGCAAGTTGTTCCACTTATTTCCTGGACAACTGCCTGCCTGCTACTGGGCAGAGGGCTCTGAGTGTTGTAGCCACTGGACAAATGCCCCTTTCCCTTTGGCCCCTCCTCTCTCCTGCCTTAGTAGGACTCAGAGGTTTCACCATGAGAAATGCCCCTCAGCATCAAAGCCTTTTGCCTGAGAGCAGAGTTAAACTAGCCCTCAGCACTGGAGGCTATGTACTGCCGGGTGAATGCAGCCACCAACTGGTTGTAAACTGTGAGGGACTATTCAAGGCATCTGATGAACTGAGAGCTGCCCTGCCATAGCCGCTTGTGTAGCAAACAGTGGTTCAAAACCAAGAGTACCTCCCAGCTTAATGACACCCCTGCAAAATAGTATCTCCCTAGAGGGGAATTGTTCATGCAAAACCCCTGTAACAAATCAGAGCCATTGTAATGACAAGGGAGCCATGACCTGGGCCATAAGAGACAGGACCAGACAGCACTGAGTTCTCTGAACAAGCAGCTAACTCGGTGCTTACCTGGCTGCAAGGCAGAAACCTTCTTCCAGCTGTGCTACCCCACCCCCGTATCAGGCAAAGACCCACCATTCAGCAGGATCCAGACAGCAGCTTTTTATTACCGTTCTCTTGGAGACAACATCAATACACTGAGCAGTACAGGCTTCTGCAGGTTGAGGCCTCAGGACCAAAGCTCTGGTCCTGTTGGTGCCCCTTTAGAGGGCACCTGCCACCCTCTAATGCATCAGAGAAGGGCTTGGGGCTGGTGGGACAGAGGGAGCGGGCAGCCCAAGGTTGGGAGCGTGCCTATTCAGCAGGATGCACCCTCTCCCTGTCTGTGTAGCTCCAGCATTGGCGTGCTCTGCTTTGCAGCAGCCGCTAGGATTGTCTGGTACTACCAACGGCACCAGTGTCCACTAGCCTGTCGAGCTCCCCAGAGCTCAGGTTGGGGAGCCCGGTTCCCCTCCAAACCCCTGCATGTTCCCTACATGCTGCAGCTCATACACGAGCCACTGAAAGGGTTAAAGCCACCTCCTTGCGCCCCAGCTGACCCCCTGGGAGCATGGGGCAAGCTCTTAAGTGGGCACTGTGATGCCCCCACACCTGCCTGAGCTGCACACGAAACGAAGGGCAAGGACTGTTCTTGATGCATGGGACTATTGTGCCAGGACTGCTCCTTCCCCATGCACAGGGTAGAGTCCCTGAGGGACTCAGCTACCCACAGACCCTGGGGCTTGCCAGGAACAGGTCAACCATTTCTGGACATGACCCCTGAGGACCCGTACCCAAGAGAGAGGGGGAGTTCCCACCTTCAGGCTCTCCTGGCCCTTTATTCCCAGCATAGAGGTGCCAAAGGCTTGGAGAGGGTGCAGGCTTTAACCATGCAGCCACCAAGGGGGTGCAGGGTTAGGCCCCCCTGCCTTCCCACCTGCTTCCTTTACAGCTCTGCTCAGCGGCCACATCTGAGGTGGGTATAAAGCATGCTCTGGGCCCCAGCCATGTGCCAGTCCCTGCTAGAAGCCCAGAGATGGCAGCAGCTGGACTGTGAATCTGAGGCAAAGCAAGAGCCTGAGGCAAACACGTGCACAAGACAAGAACCCCGGCACACACCTGCAGAGCCCCTGGCACCATGAGCTCACTGCCTGGGTAGAGCCAGGGGACACTCAAACCCAGAGCCATCCTCTCTAGTTCCCAACATGCCCCGCTTGCCCCAGACCCCAGGGAAGGTTCAGATCTCAGGCTTCCAGCCCAAGGGCAGACCAGAGCAGAGAGCCCAGAGCAGCCACACGCAACCCTGGTTTGGTCTCCAGGGCCCTCGGACCACTTCTGGGCAAGATGCTGGATGCATGGCCCCCTCCTAGGCATGAAGGATCCCTTGTCCCCTCCTTGAGGCAAGGGTGGATGCTGAGAGCACATGGGACAAGAGGAGCCTCTTTGCCAAGGAGAAGGGAGTAGGGAGGCACACTCATTATAGCTACTCTGACCCCACCTTTAAGGCTCAGGGCTAAAGGAAAGGAAAGGCTCCCAGCCCCAGGGCCTTGGGTGCAGCAGCTGCAGGGCTCATAGCAGTGAGTCCTCCAGCCCTGTTTAACGTGGGAGAAAAGACCCCCTAAGAGTGAGATGAAAGAGGAAAGGGGAAGGAGCCTGGGCCTGCAGAGCTCCTGGGCTCAGCCCGCCCCAGGGCAGAGGGAGGCAGGGCCGTGCTGCCCACGGCTGGGAGCTGGGGGTGGAGGAAATTGGGTCTGGGGCCTGCTGTGCAGCTGCACAGGAGCTGGGGTGGCAGGGAAGGAGGCAGCCACAAAGATCCCGGTTGGAGAAGTCTTCCACTGGGGCAGCCAGCACTGACCCTGCAGGATGCGTCTGTCCATCGGAAGGAGAGGGCAGCAGGGCAGAGGGGCCCTGGGGCAGACGGAAGAGGTAGAGACAGACACCCCTCCCTGCTGGGGCAAAATCGATGGCACATCCCCACAGAGAATGTAGTGCCAAGCAGCAACAGTTCAGTCCAGTGAAGCACACCCGCGAGGCGGCCCAGCCCTAGGGCAGAGCAGGGCCAGGCCAGTGCTGACTGTGAAGGCGGTACCAGTCCGCAAGGCACTCCCCTGTCCAGCCCGGCTGAGCCCACGGGCTTCCTGCATCTCTTGTGGTCCAGTGTTTCAATCTGAGACAAAAAGCCAAGTCCTTTTCTGAACACGTTGCAGCGTCTCCAGCAAAGCCACCGCTGGGCCCTGGCCAGAGATGGTATTGCCATGCCCAGGGGCATCCATTTCAATTGCCAGCTCCGTGGAAAGCCTCCCCCATTCTTCCCACTTCCGCTCCCTCCAGAGTGGCTGCTCCCCCCACTGGTGGGTGACAGACTGAGGTCCGTGGACACGGCCGGAGAGAATGGCTTGCAATCTTGTGGACCGGAGGACTCCTCAGGCAGGCATGTCACTTGGACACGTGCAGGGCGGTCACCGCTGGCTTTGCCTTGAAGTACTGCCTAAACCTTAGCTTTGCATACCTGCCACGAGATGCACACACAGGCCGGCTTAGCACCAGGGAGCACAGACTGCGGCCAGGACAGCAGCTACCCTATTGGAGGTACCTAAAGAGAGCAGCTGCTTGGTGGGGTGCAGCAGTTTCCTCAGAAAAGATAATAAGGGAGCCTGGGAGCTTGGCTCGCTTATACCGGGGGGTTAGCTGTGTGCACCTAAGGAGAAGTTTGCTGCCTTTATTTCGGGAGTTTCTGGGCCAAACTTTTGAGGAGGCAATGAATTGACCAGCCCCTATCCTCAGTGCACAGGGGTGTTCATGTGTCTGACAATGAAGCACTGTCACCTTCTAGGGGTGGCCAAGCTCACCGCGGCCTCAGAGAACAGAGCAGGGCTCTTCAGCTCAGGCAGGAGTGATGCCCGTGTGAGGAGCATCTCCCAACATGCCTTGACGGGTGCTGCAGAAACAATGCACGCTGCCCAAGGCTGCCAGCTCAGAGCAAAACAGCAAAGGGCTTCTTACTAGCCTGCCCCAGAAGGGCATCTTGGCTTAGGGCCTTGCCCGAGGGGCTGCCCTGCCCACATCCACCTCTCCCCATTTAGGCCTCTGGCTTGGTGCAGGAACCCACTCACCTTAGGAAGTTAAAGTCTATGGTCGAGTATTTGTCCTGAATCAGGGCCCAGAATGCCCAAAGCAAATGGGAGGCCTGTAACAGTAAGAAAAACCAGCCTCAGTAAAGTCTCCCATACATTACTGCTGTCTCCACACCCAGGGCTGAGACCCTAACCTGGTGTAGAGCAGCGTAGCACCACTGGTTTCAGCACAGCAGTGCGGATCTACAGCCAGCTGGGGGTCCAGCTTGTGAGCAACCTTAATGCACTTGAGGCTGGCCAGTTTGTTCCTGTGCCTGCCTCATGAAGGACCTGAATTTGGGATAAGCACTGAGCACCCCCAGACAGAGCCCAGAGCCCCACAGCTTTGTCTGACCACAGCACACACTGGTGGCGCTGCCTTCAAATCCACCAGAGCCAGATAACCTTTAGGTGTTTCCTGGTACCAAAGATCCCAGCCAGACCCTTTGCAGCTGGAACAAGCCTTGGCTTTTGTCCTTTGCTGTCTGGTGCCCCATGTACTATAGCATGTCTAGGATGAATCTCCTCCCCTGCATGCTTGGAATAGCAGCAGCATCTCAAGGTAGAAGCCAGCTGTTTCAGGGGAAACCCCGCCGGCACCTCATTCCCCAGGCTCATGGTTTGTCCTCACTGCGGACCTATCTGAGGTTGTTTATGACTTGGCTTCTGAGGAAGGTAAATCCCCTCCCAGCTGCCAGGTACAAAGGTCCCTGGAGCAGCTCTGGCAGGTTGCTGCCCTCTGTGGGAGTCACTTACATAAGTAGCCTTGGCAGAGTCTGACAGCCTTGAACCCCAGGGCTCAGCAGGATCCGTCCCACCTTCAGCCCAACAGGTAGCTGAAGCTTCTTCCCACCTCCTGTGCATACCCCCTCCACTCACCGTCTGCATGCATCGCCCTTGCATTGGCCGTCTGCCTCAGAGCACCGGTGCCTGCCTCCGCCCCCCAGCCCAATGCAGGGTTATGTTTTCTTCTGCCCAAGCCCCTTTCTCTCATCTCTTCAGCAGGGCCAGTACAGACCGTCTGGCCCTTGGCAAACATGAGTAGGGTCCAGCAAGGTCAGAGCCACCTTTAAGCTTCTGGTCCAGTAAGAGCTCCGAGCCATATTTCCAAGCAATCAGCACTCAGCCTCTTCTGAAGAGGCTGACCCCAATGTGCTGATCTCCCCTGATAACCCAGCCACAGCACCGGGGCCCAGCTCTGCTAGACCTCAGGCCCAGGGTGACTGCATGGGGGGCTAGGATGACAGGCTAGCGCTGCTACTTGTGAACCAGTCCCACAGGCAGATGATCTGGAGAGAGGAAGCCATCTACTGCCTGGTCCACCTTCCCCTGCAGCCCCTCTTCAGAGCTGCCATCAGCCAGGGGCTAGGGACCTCAGTCTTTCCTGTGGTCACAAACCACAAAGCCACCCCCAGCTCAGGGTTACCTAGTGCTGCCACCTCCCGCAGGTCAAGCCCTGCTCTAGAGTGCTTCTCTCACCTGCCAGAGTCAGCAGATTGCAAAGGAATCTGAGATTCAAAAAATACTCTTGGGGTTGCAGAAAAAAAGCTGGAAACCTGGACCTGGAGGCAGCCTACAGACTCTAAAGCCCAAAGGCCAATGGAGAGAGCCCCATCTTTCTTCCTTCCTCAGCATCTCATGACTTTGAACACCTGTGGATGGCTAGGGGCTACCAGCTGGGCCTAAATGACAATTCATAGTGGAAAGCAGTGGAAATCAAGATCCCTGAGGGTGGCAGAGGAAAGTGGATGGGACAGCTCAGAATAGTCCTGAGGAAGGGGGCAGCACACTGCACTGCTGAGCACCTTGCTCCTACAGAGGACCCGAGAGGGACGCTTACAGAGCGAGGGTATTCCGGATGGGCTGTGCTGAAGCACACCTGGACTGGCTACCCTTGCTTCAGGGGTCCATCCTACCCTCCTCCCCTGCCTGTGCAGGGTGTACTCACTAAGGAGAACTTGTTCACTTGCACATAGAGGGTCTCCAGCTCCTTGTCAGACACAGCTCCACCTCCCTGGTCCTCTTGGTTCAGTTGCTTGTAGGCATGCAGGTAGTGCCTCAGCCACTGCAGCTGGGTGTCTTTGCTGGGGTACAGCCGGTAATCCACCTCCTTCACCCCTGCCAACGGGACCCAGGAATGAGGAGATGGGAGGATGGAAAAACACCATAGGGTCTCACGGGCAAAGCAGCATCATGAAAAGGGCAATCCCAGGGCACCTTTCCATGAGCCCTCTGGAGATGCCCACTCCCCCAGTCCAGGACAGCACTAGTGGGAGATGTTACTGCTACGCGCTCGTGCAGGGGAAGCAAGGATACAGGTCCCATACGCTCCTAACACAACCCTGTCTAGCAGATTTGTTGGGACTTGGGGCTGGGGAAACCCAAGAGCAAACTGCAGAAACTACGCTTTTATACTGTGATTTCTCCTGTGGTATCTGTGCTGATTCCTAACTCTTCCTGCTCTCTATAGGAAAACCCTCCCTATGGAAATTATGATTTTAAAAGTGACATCATTTGGACTGATCTCAGAGGGCAGGAGGTCCCAGCTGTGCTCGGCTATGGTTAAGTCTGGATTCAGTCTGCACTGGTCTCCAAGCTTCAGTCCTCCAGGACATGACACATCTACCAGGCCTTTTATCAAACCTGGCAGCCACCCCAGAGCATGCAGGAGCTCTGCTAAGCAGCTTGGAGCTGCCACGTGCTCCCAACCCTGCATTAGGAAATCAGCTAGGGCAGAATGAAGTGACCCCATGAAACCACCATGGCAACCTGAATGACCTCCAGCCCAGAGAAGCTCAGGTCGACGCCTCCCTCAAAAGCTGCTGATGCCATCCTCCAGCACGACCCACCTCTGCTGAACCAAAGAGTCCTAGAAGAGCACGAGGGATGACTACCAGACACTCAGCTGTCCACTGCAGTTACCAGAGGTCTCCCATCCAAGGGCTAACCCACCCCTTCCCAATCCCTGCTTAGCTTGCGAGGTCTGCAGGGAGTGCAGCAGAAGGCTGCAGAGACTGCAGACAGCACGCCAGGGCTCCCTGTCTAGACACTCAGTAATTGCAGAGCGATGCGAGGTTGCTGGGTAATTACACTCCAGCACTCCCAACGGAGGCTGCTGCTAACCTGCATTTCAGGCTCTCACTGGGGAGAGGAGGGAATTGAACCCACAGTTCCCTCATGCATATTCATGAGGCAATTAAAAAGCACCCTCTGTTACCTGTAAGTAAGAAAGGGCCTGAGGGGACTGCTCACCTGCAAACTCATTGAAGTGGTTTCCAATGTCAAAAGCCTGGTAGTTGTAACTTGTGTACTCGTAGTCTATGAACCGCACGTGCCCTGCGGAACCCAAAGGAAGGAGCCGTTAAAGCAGAGGCCAAAATGAAGCCTACGGTCCATCAGCCTGTTTGTGTTTGGAACAGCATTATGGAGTAAGGGCACACTCCCCGAGGTGTTCACAGCCCCCTTTGTGCGCAATGCCCAGAACTCACCTTCGGTTTCGTTGTAGATGATGTTCTTACACAGCAGGTCATTGTGGCAGAGCACAACGGGGGACCCCAGCTGGGACAGATACTCCTGCACCCAGGCAACCTCTTGTTCCAGCACCTCCAGGCTGGGCACATCCTGATGGAGGCTGGGGGAGGAAGAGCAAGCGATGTCTTTCCCATGCACAGCAAGCCTCCTTTATTTTATTCAAGCATGGTCAAATCATAAGAGTAAAAACACAGTGAGAGCCAGGGGTCAGAGCTGTAGGGCTCCCAAGGTGGGCCTTGAAGACTCGTGTACTTCAGGGGCTATTCAGAGCTCTTGGTGGCCCCAGAGAGCAGCATGCCCTGACCACAGGGCCGGGAGCCTAATGCTCTGCTCGCTACCATGTCTCCCTGCAATTAATACAGTCAACCGCACTGACACAAGGTCTTGGTTACAGTCTTTGAAAGGTCTATAACAACAAAGTGCCAGCCTTCTCACTTCATCTACTGCTACAGCCAAGCCCCAGGCCCCCAAGCCACAAGCCCAACAGGATTTAACAACAACCCAAAGAAGCACGTGTCCCATTAATAATCCCAAAAAGACCTGACTGTATCAAAGCCAGAGATGGTTAATCATTAAATCCAAGCAATCATTCAATACATGCTGTCTAGGCAGAGCCTGCTGGATGTGCAGCATGTATTAACAAAGGCTCCTGAGTTCAGCTAAGTTTTAAGGTAACACAGTTAATAATTTGCTGGCTATCTAGGTTATTCACCTTCATTATTTAAGGTGACTGGCAACATCCAAAAGAGTGAATCCAGACCCAGGCTGTGCCATGTTCTAGATTCACCCACCTGTACAAGGCTTGAGCCTCAACCTTAGATCTTAGGGTCAATCTTGGGCTTTGCCTGGGGCCTGTGTCTTGGTTCCATTTCTTTCCAGGCTCTGGCTGGTGTCACCCTTCCAACACACTGCCTGGGCTTGTAGTGGAGCCCCTACAAGGACAAGTGAAAGCTGCCCTGGGATGGCCCAGGTGGGGCGATCCTGCTAGGCTCCCTCTGCCTTTACCTGGGGTTGGATACCTTTGTGAAGAGCTCCGTTTTCATGATGGAAAGGAACTTGTGCAGCTTGTGCCACAGGCTGGGCTTGGGGAGGCTCCCGTTGGCATGGATGGCATGCATTTTGGCCATCTCCTGGGCAATCAGCCTGCAACAGATCACACGCATAAAACACATGAACTTGTAAAACAGGGGCTAAGCTTAGAGACTTCACTGGTTCCACCATGTGCCAGGGTGCTTGGCACCATCTGAAAACCTGTTCCAAGGTGTCCCAAGTAAGGCACCAAAAAATCAAGGCCCAAAACCAAGGCCCGTCTCATACTGATGGCAGCTAAGTCTGCTCTCCGCATAAGTCTCACACTTTCAGGATGTTCCAAGGTTTTGTCTGGGGGGAAGAAATCAGACTTAATGGGCCAAACTCTCTGACGGTGCCCAGGCCAATCTTGCCAGTGTCATGAGGTTATGTAAAAACAAACCCTACTGCATTTTTTTTCTTTTTTAAACCAATCAATTTGGGGCTCCTTTTCTTTGTCTTTTAGCTCCAAACTTGAGACTTTCAAATTCTTCTGGTCAAGGAGAAGGACTAGAAACTTGGCTTTTTACAATAATTAAATATGCAGATAAATAAGGCTGGGATTCTCATTCAGTTTCTGGATGCAAGAACCTGGGGTTTTAAGAAACATGCCAAATGTCACAACTGTTGGCACCGCTGCCATTAGCATCACTGGAGAATCTGAGAAGAAGAGAAATAGTCACACACAAAAAAAGCTGAAAACAAATCAGCAAGGCTCTTGTGTTCTGGGAAGCATAAAAATGTTTTGTTTTCAGTCTGATTTGAACCGAATCATCAGATTCCCAAGGTGTTTGCATTCATCGACAACGGGGAACCCTGGGGTTTCACCAGCTCTGCTCTGCAAAGGGGAGGCTGGTCTGCAGCAGAACAGTAAGCCTGTCTCCTCTGCCCCTGCGGCCCCACCTTTCAGTGCAGGATGATGAAGGGGGACAGGCCCCTTCTACTGCCCCAGTTCCCCTGGGTGCGCAGCCCACCAGAGTTTCTATGGCTGCAGTAGCCCTCCTCTGGCTGCGAGGACAGAGCAGCTCCCAGTACAGGGCTTTTCAGGGCATGGGGGTTGTATACACTTTATTCCCAGCTCTGGCCTGGCTCCCTCCAAATCCCATTCTCTGCAACACCCTAAGCCTGACTCTTGGTAGCCCCTTTGGAGTACCTACGCTACATCTTGTAATGAGAAAACCCAGACTGATGGAGAGAGGGGTTAAATCGTGTCTCTTGGCTCGTCCCAGGGGCTCAGAGCAATGATGCTGCCTCCCCTTGGGTCAGGGCCAAGGCCATGTTTCCCTCCTGGAAAACAGCTTGGCGGGCTCTTGGAAACAACCTCACAAAGATATTCACTTAGAGAGAGGCTGAGTGTCTTTGATCAGGCAGATTCCTTCCTTTCCTCCCATTCAGGCCTATATTCCCTCTGGGGAGGAGTCCTCACAGCCCCCACCTTCTCAGCCAGGGAGCGCCATAGCAGGAATAGGATTCCTCTAGGCACCTGAATGAAGCAGCCAAAGGGCAACTCCCTGCCCATCAGCTCTATCGCTCTCAAAGCGGGCAGGGAGGGGAGCTCTCCCCTGCTCTGTGGAGCCTGTGGTTTATAATCAGGCCAAACCTTGAACCCCAAAGATCTCAGCAACCAAGACCTGCCCTTTCTCTGCTTCCCCTCCCAGCCGCTCCCCACCACCCTTCTTGGGCCAGCTCTCAAGCCCAAGAGAGTCATCCTCAGTGGTACGGGGATTGGACCCCGGCTCTTCTCCCTTCCCATGGCAGCCATAGAGAAAGGCAACATGGCCCCACTGCCCCCACCTGAACATCTGGGGGTCCTGCACGTGCTCGGGGCCCAGCGCTATCCCCTGCATGAACTCGTAGCACAGGCCGTTCTGGAAGGAGCAGTAGAGGCTGGGGGCGCAGCCGTGGGCTTGCAGCACCTGGAAGTTCCTCAGCTCGCTCTCCCGGTCCACAAAGAGCTCCGTCTTCCTGCCATAGACACGCACCAGGACCGCGTCCGCCATCGCCTCATCCACGTAGCAGGCCATGAGCTTATTGGTGATGCCATCAGTGAAGAGCTGGAGGGGGTGAGCAGAGGAAGCCGTTAGTAGGTACCTTCACGGCCACGTGGGGAGAGAAGAGGGTGGCCAAGAGTCTGTGGACCTTACCCCTTGTCCCCATGGCCATCACACCTATGCCCAGCACCCCTACAAGCCAAGAAACATTCATGTCTCAATTTCGGAGAAATGAAGAAAGACGCAACAAATACGCCCAAGGCCAGAGAGGAAACCTGTAGTGAAACACTGCATGGAATTAACTCTCCAAAGCCCCTATCCTCTGAGCTGTCCTTCCTCTCCTTGCCCCTCCTGCCGGGCTGAAGTGGTGGCTGAGGATGGAGAGTGCAGGGTGATCAGACCCTCCTTCCCCTAGTAAACCCCAGTTTGCTATCCGGGCAGTGCCCAGAGAAGCCCTGGCAAAGGTGGGGCAGGTCAGACAAGTCCCCGCCCCAGGCTGGGAGCCGGTGCTGCTGGTCTCAGCTGGCAGGCTTTGGTACCCACTCAGCGCTGCTGTGAAAGACTCCACAAGTTTCATCCTCCCCCAAAAGATGCACTGCAGCAACAAGGAGGCTGCTGGTGGTACGGAAGGGGCACACTTCAGCAGCTGCTGTGCAGGGAACAGCACACATTTCCTGAGGGCTTAGCTCAGTGCACGGCTGTTATCAATGTGGTTTCCGATGCCTTCCTGGGGGATGCGTCTGACCGGAGGGTCCAACGGACGGGATGGCAGGGATCCCAGTGATCCAGAACAGGGCAAGGGACTGGGGCCAGTGCATAGGACAGGAGCAGGAGGAACGGTTTGAGAGGCTGTTGGCGCTGGGCTGCCTGGCCAGACGTACTCAGGGTTTAGCTAGAGCAGCAAATGACAGAGGGGAGGTGGGACGATGCTCCAGTCACAGGCAACATGAGGTAGGGAGGTCTCAGCATAAATGTGTTGTGCAATGACTACACAACCCAAGCTTAAAACAAGAGCGGCATGACTCTAGCAGGACTCGGTCTGACCCCAGGGTCAGTTCCAAGCCTGGACTCAATCCAGGCTCACCAAGGATCACGGGGACCAAATTCTCAGCTCATCCGAGGTGCCGGTGAGGGACCCTGGCCAAGCTGGGGTGGGGAGGGGACTGGGCTGAGGTTGTGGGTCGGGGGCTCCCAGGGGCCGAACCCAAGGATGAATCCCTCACGCAGCACAAAGGATCTGGCATAAAAATACCGCAAGGAGCAAATGAAATAAACAAACCCACCCCGTGGGGCTGGGCGGCACCAGGCAGCGGAGACGTCTCTGCTGGGACGCCTCTGTCACGGCACTGATGGCTCCCCGCAGATGGAGACAGGGTGTTGTTCTCTCTGCTCTCGAGCTTGGCCGTGTGCCCAAGCACATGGAGTACCCCCTGCCTGCCCCCTCCCCTGCTGCAGGAACACGCTGTCCCAGGCCAGGCCTCTGCTTGCCCCAGCTCCCTCTGCCATGAACCCTCCTATGTGCACTGGAGCAAATGCAGGGAGGGGTATTTCAAGGGGTCAACTCCAGGAAATTGTGGGCTGACAAGCACTTCCCTGAGACGGGCAGGCATCAAAAGGAAACACAGCAGGCTCATGTTAGTGCCTGGAAAAAGGCTACGCAGCTCCCTGGAGCAGGCACTTATCCCAACTAAATGCTCGGTAACTCTGGAGCACTGAGTGCTTCATAAGCATTGCTTGCTGTTCACTACATGCTGTCATATTAATAACCCCAAAATGACCAGCTGTCCTCATTTCGAAGCTTCTGATAGCAGCCCTCTGCCAGCCTGGTCCCCGCGCCCAGCCCTGTTCTCTGAACACCAGGGCTGCAGTGCACTTCCATGACTCATGCAGATCTGATCCCAGCTGACTTCCTGCCCCTTGGGCAGGGGGCTGCATCCGTTGATCTTCAGAGGTTCCTTCCAGCCCTAATGTCTATGAAATCTGTGTTCCTTACAACATCAGCAACAAGCAGGAGTAACTTTGTGGGCTCAGCAGACAGAGTACAGGTGCTGCAGAAGAGAGACCAGGCCTGTTGTGCGGGAATGAGGAGACTTGTCATTCCTGTTGGGATAAGGCAGCTTCCCAGGGAAACCATTTTACTAGCATCAAAATTGGGAGATTTGCATCCTCACGCAAAGAGGGAGGACCACAGCTCACAACTCAGGTTGCAGGCACCAGCTGGGCAAGGTGCCCCCCAGAGAAAGCCCTCCTCTAAGAGACGGAGGTTCAGACTCGTATGCCGCTCAGAAGGCAGCTCTCTGCCTAAACGCAGCTATCTGGTGCTACCTGAGTACTGGTCCAGCTAGGGTGCAGAGAGCAGTGACATGCCAGCTGCATGATGTGTTCCTGTGGGGAGCAGGGCTTGCAGCGGGAACAACATAAGGTACAGCTGGATGGCGCTGGTCTTGCAACCTCCTACCCCTGCAGGTCTGACAAGCCAAATCCTCGGCAGCTTCATCACGGTCAGTGGACCCGCAGCTTCGAGCCAACAGAGCGAGGCTGATTTATTCCCCCCGCAAGACTGGAGGAGGCTGTGGGGTGACGGAGGTGGAAGAGACCTCAGGGATCATCTCGTCCAACCCCCTGCACAGGTGCAGGATGCACAATGGCTAACCCATCCCTGGCAGGTGTCCATGCTGAGCAGTCCCCACTCGCCCAGCCATGCTGGCTTGTAAGCTGACCCCCATCTCAGGCTCCCCTCGCCAGGTCCAGTCGGAGCTCTCCCCCAGGTGTGAACAGTATTCATGACCTTTACCCTCTTTGCATACCACGTCCTGGCTCCCAGCAGCTTAGGCGTCACTCCCTGGTGACGCACATCAGCGGGAGCCCTCTGGTTGCACAGACAGCGTCTTCTTCAATTTCCAGGAACAGGCAGCTGTCCAAGGGATGTCCCGAGACATTCCCAGAAGATGAGAGTTATCAGCTGCAGAGCTAGCTGTGCTCAGTAGGCTTACAGCCTTCTCACCATCCCTGCCTGAAAGGTCCAACATGCCTCACTGAGATGACAGGGGCTGGTATTTCTGCCATAAGATGGATGGGCAAGTAAAAAAGAGGGATTTACTGCAGCCAGGAGGAGAGAAAGAATAAAGTCAAAGACGCAGGACCAGAGGTTTTGGACGCAGGCATGGCTCTGAGCAGTAGCATTGCGAGCCACCACGGACCTGGCCGAATGGAGGAGGGCTGTGCTGCACTGAGGCAAACCCTTCCCTGCAGGCCCAGAGAGCAGTCCTGGTACTGGCTGGCATGCCATGTGCTGCCAAGCTTTTGAAATGATGCCGGGCTCCCCTTAGCACAGGGACTGCAGGATGTGCACGCACAGGCACAGATCCCCCGGCTCCCACCTGCCATCTGCTCCTGTCTCAACCCACCTGCGCATTCAGCACCCAACTGGCCCTACAGCTGCCTGCGCCCCCCATCAGCGCACATGCAGCACGACCGCACACCACATCCCGCTGCTCTCACCCACATCCCAAGCAATCCCTGCCCACACACGGGCTCTCACATCCATTCTTCACCCCACGAGGCTCCTGTCGCCGCTGCCAGATGTACAGCTCTGCAAGCAGAGGCCTCCGGCTGCCAGAGTCAATCTGTCCGGAAAGCGCGGAGCTCAGCCCGGCTCCCCGGCCCACTGCGGTCTCGACTGGGCTTCCCTCTGGATTCATCGCTCTTGCTCTCCTCATCACGCGATGGAGCAGCGCACGCTTCTCTGGCAGCAGGATATTCACTCGCTCGCTAAGAGACAGATGCCACGAGACGCTCCTGCATCCACATGCTTTCGTGGCCGAGTCTATACAGCAACCTACAGACTTCTCTTTCTCACTCTGGGAGGTGAACTGCTCTTAGGTGGCCTCAGAGTTGGGGGCCAGAAGGTTTGGCAGACATCTGCAGTGTTGCACATGCAGTAAGTAGCTGTACCCTGACAGCATGGGCCTGTTCATGCCCTAGCAAGTCACTCCAAGTGATCCTCTGGCCCCAGCCCATCCAAAGCACCAGTCTTAGCTCCAAGGAAAGAAGGCCTGCGGGGAACCAGAGCCCCTTACCACGGCAGGGACACACTGGAGGAGAGGGGCCGATGGAGCCTCATTGATATCAATACAGCTGGGGAAGGTACAAGTCCTCCCTGAGAAGAGAGGTCGCCCATGCTAGGTGCTGTGCCAACACATGACGAGAGGCAGCCCCAGCCCAAAAAAGTTTACAGCCTCAGCTCCGAGTTTCCTGCCTATTAGCATCTGCCCTTTCCCGACTCTTTTCATGCAGCTTCTTGTATTTAATTACACTTGGCTATTAATACATTTTTAATGGCGCTCCAGGCGCACTGGAAATGTGCTCCTTTACAGGACACATGCGGAAATGTATCCAGTACAGCTGCTGCTCCCTCCCACCCACCCAGGCCCAATTCCAGGTGGACGCTGAAGACGAGGCACGTTTCTCTTTTTAATCTGATCAAGAGCGGAAGTGCGTGCCCAGGTGCACAAGGAGCGTGCTAGGGCAACGGGGTCTCCCCTACTGCTTTTTGAGCACGCTTTGGGGTTGCTGTGCCAAAGAGCAGGTGTGCCAGGGCGCTCTGTGGCTGCGAGGGGCAGGAGCACTTCTGGACAACTCTTTATTCCACAGCTGCCTGGGATGCAAAACCCTGTGCTACATTCCAGCGAAGGCAGGGCAAGTAAATCTGGCGCTCAGCCAGCCCCTACCTGATCCCACCTTCATGCCCTTCAGCCTGTCCCTACTTTTACTGATACTCAAACCGACCCACACCCAGAAGCCGAATGCGACTGCCACTCAAGAGACCGAGCCCCACTTCCCCAGCCCACCCAGCCTAGCAAGGGACCCAATCCTGCACACAGTCCTGGGGAACTTCAGTGAGGGGGGCAGACACACACGCATGGGGAGGGCAGAGCCAGGCCTCCAGGCTGCAAACCGCAGCAGGGTGCCTGGCCTTCTCCAACCCGGAGAATGCAAATATTGCACGTTGGCTGCGGCTCCCTGCGGCAGGGTTGAGAGAGTTCAGATTTGTTGGGGCTGGTCCTGCTTGGAGCAAGGGGCTGCACTGGGTGATCTCGGGAGGTCCCTTCCAAAGCTCATTTTCCACCATGGTACAGGGCTGATGCTTCCCCAGGCCTGCAGCTCCCTGCCAACCCCACGGCTCCAGGGGTCTCGCTCTTTGCACCGGGTGCTCAGAGCTGATGGCAGATGCCGCAAGTGCCCCCTCCCCTGTG
>NW_017728935.1:2021378-2024727 GCF_001723895.1 Crocodylus porosus | reverse complement strand
CCGCCCGGTCCGGCCCCATTGTGAGGTCAGCGCCGGCCGGACCCGCCCGCTGACTGCGGCGCCGCCGGGAACCGCTCGGGCGGCCCGGGCCGGGCGGGGATCCCGCGCGGAACAGGGATCCCTTACAAGGGATCGGGACAGAGGAGCGATCCGCTGCGGGGAGCCCGAGCAAAGCAGGGATCAGGACAGAGTGGAGATCCACCGCAGGGAACCTCTATGGGGATCCCGGGCGGAGCAGAGATCCTTAGCAGAGCAGGGGTCAGGACAGGGGGGAGAGCCACTGTGGGGACCCTTCATGGAGACCCGAGGCAGAGCAGGGATCAGGGAAAATCCTCTACGGGGATCCTGGGTGGAGCATGGATCAGGACAGAGGGAAGATCCACTATGGGGATACTTTGTGGGGACCCGGGCGAAGCAGAGATCCTTTGCAGGGATCCTAGTCAGAGCAGAGATCAGGACATGGGAGATCCACTGCAGGGATCACCTGTTGGGATCCTGGGCAGGGCAGGGATCTGGACAGGGGAGAACCACTGTAGGGATCCTCTGTGGGGGTACCAGTCAGAGCAGAGATCCACTGCTGAAATCCAGGGTAGGGTGGGGATCTTCTGTGGGGATCCAGGGCACAGTGGGGATCCCCTGCACGGGCAGGGAGACAGACACAGCAGGGCTGGCCTTGCAGGCACTGCAAGGATCGTGGCAGGGGCTCTGGGAGAGGCAAGGACTGCCTGTGCCAGGTCAGAGGGAACTGGGCAGTGCCCCAGGACGGAAGCAGGGCACATGTAGCACTGGCAGTGGCCCCAGGCCTTGAATCTCACAGCCCAAAAGAGCCAGGCCCACTGCTAGAAGGCCACTGCACCACCCTGCCTGCTTATTTTGGGATCCTGCCATGGGGGAAGGTGCCTTTCCAAGGATAGCAAGAGGCTCATGGCAACCGTTGCCTGCACGGAACGGGATAGGAAAGGCTAGGCTTAGTGACAGCTGAACGACAGCTAAGGATCAGCCTCCCTTGGCCTGGGCCTCTGTCGCGGGTCGGCATGTTCCAGATTGGCATAATTATCAAAGGCAATAACGATCACTGGGAGCCAGAGGGGCCTTGGGAAAGTGCCAGGCCAGTGGAAGAGGCCGGACAGCTGGAGAAGCTGCTTACGGAAGGAAACAAACCAGCCAGGTCCCTGAGGTTTACCCTATAAATAGAATCCGTCCTAACACTGCAGCAGGATGGTCATAATTGCTACAGCCACTTGGCTGGACTGCATTGGGCCTAATTGCCTCATCTGTTACAAGCAGAAGCGTTAATACAAGGCACTTGCAGATCCCCAGGAAATGGCCTTGTCACTAGCTATTAGTGGTGTTAATAAGCTGCCAAAGGGGCCCAGGGACTTGCTGAGTGGCTGAGGCCTGTGCCTCTAGCCACTCAGTATGGTTGTGTCTAATCTGGATGGCCGCTCCAGGCACAGGCTTGTGTTCGGCGTTGATGGACTCCACAAACGGGGCCCAACCCTTCCCTTCCTCCCTGGCTCCCACCAACCCCAGCAGAGGCTTGCTCATCACCTGTACTGTGGTGGCGTGAGCACGCTTTGTTCTGGGAAGAGCTGTAGGAGAGGTCTCCAGTCACAGCTTCTCTGTGGCAGCTGGCTTGGCTTCCCCATCTTTCTTTCAACCCATCCAACCTCTACCCCCCTGCCAGGCCAGGCCTCTCTTGCTCTGCTATCCGGTACCATGTAAACCAGCACAGATTGTTCCATGGTTGGGTTGTCAGCAACTAAACCAGCACCCCCACCTGGGCTAGCCTGGGAGAGGAGGGTGTGTGGACACTCAGCAGGACCAAAAACAAATCCTGTCAAAGGGCAAATGAGTTCCCTGCGAACCATTGACCATCCGTACCTGGAGAGATGGGCACCACCAGGTTGCTCTTCCCCAAGAATTACCAATGATGGAACGCAACTCAATTAACCGGAAGGTTGTTACAGCACCTAAGGTACCACAACAGTCACAGTGGCCTCAACAAGAAGCAGGGTTCCCCGAGCCTCAACCAAGAACTAGATGAGAGGGGCCCCTTTATCCCCCACAGTAGCAGGAACTACTGTTTTTTTCCTCGCGCATGCCCACAGCTTCTGCGCTTGCCAACACTCACATACCCACACCCATCTGCACGTGACCCTCCTGGGTAACCCTTGTTGACTTCTCGGTTTCCAAGCCCTCCCCAAGCTCACTGTTTGGCTTTTGAGCTCATTCCCACACAAAACGCCCTTTTGTGGTTCAAAAGCCCGATTGTTCCTTTCCTGCTGCTAATACAAAAGACAGTTGATGAGTATGATTCTCAAAACCCAGTGTAAGTCATTCAACAAGCCACCTGCATAGCAATTGCTAATTGCACAACATGGGAAATGATCAATACATGCAAAGGGTGTCCGTAAAGAGCGAAGGTAAAGGCATCTGTGCACAGAGAGAACCTGTGGACTTCTTGGACATGAGCCTTTGAAGCAGAGGAGCAGAGACCTGGACCTGAGTTACAGGAAGGTCACTAAGCCTCAGGGTCCCAATGCACTCAGTATCCTCCAGAAGCCTGCAACCTTCCCTGTAAGCCGTGGCTATCCTCTCTGGCCAGCCTCACCAAGTGGAACGAGACCCGACCTGGAGAATCAAGGGGACCTGGGCCCTGCTTACAGGCTGCAAGCCGGCGGTGGGGCGCAGAACGACAGCTGGCCAAGTACTCATCCTGCAGCGACTCAGGTAGGGAATACATAGCCAGCCCTTAAGAAGGGCAGTAACCCAGCATGCGAGCTACCAAGTGGCCAAAAGGACATACTAACCACCCAAAAAGAAGGGGTGTAAGACCTGTCCCCTGAGATACAGGGAGGTTGCATGCACAATAGTAGTGGGGGGGGGGCCTAACACTCCCTGAGGCAAAAAGGCACAGAAGCATATACCAGTGCTTATCCCCCTAGGTATGGAGGTGGGAGGAGAAGGCTACGAGGACACATCTCGCCCCTTTCCCAGCACTGGGAAGAAAATAAAGTACGCTGCAGCGGTTTTAACAACAAAAAGAAAATAACAAATGCTCTCATTCCCAGGTGCTCCACTCTCTTGCTGTCCACACTCTGACAAGGGAAAAAGTGTTCCCAGGCCAGAAAGGAGCTCCATGCTGCAAACTGCTTCACCTCCAGCCTTACACTGGAAAATCCTCCTCCACTCCCAGGGGGCAAGAAAGCTGAGACCGGCACCCTCCCTACAGGGCACGGTCCGCCTGACTAGCCAGACTGCCCGCAGGGGGTAAAGGGGAAAGGCCCAGAGCCCTGCTTACAGGGAGGGCCCACAGCCAGCCAAAGGACACAGCTGTCCCCAGAGG
>NW_017728935.1:1993203-2021043 GCF_001723895.1 Crocodylus porosus | reverse complement strand
GGAGCCCGCGCCGTCAGCAGCCACCTCTGGCAGCTGGCCTGGACCCCGCTTACAGGGTGGCCGCGCTGCACAAGACCGCCAGCCAGATGCACACCCTTTACAAATGAGGTGGTGGTGACACACGCCTTGCTCACAGGGTTGTCCACCTTCCACCCGACTGCTGCAGACATGAAACAGCATCAAGGGCAGAGAGCCCTTTCTGGGTTTTAGTCCTGCTGGGTGGGATGTTAATCAGAATTTGCCAAACACATTCAGAGTCTGTGTAATTCACGGTATATCTTCCTCGCAGGCCGGGAGGTCCCACCATTCAAAACCTCCCAAGGCTCGTAAATCCCAGGGCCAACAACTTAATGATGGAACCCATGGAGTGGACACTCCCCATATCAGAGTTCTCTTTCCCTTGCCTTCTGTTTTGCTGGCCTGGTTTTCTTCCCCCGACCCCCAGTCAGCTGGCTTCTTCTTGCCTGCTGTCTTGTCTGCTTGTTCATCTGGGCCGATGTGGGTTGAACCCTGAAGGGGACTCGTTTCAGGCTATTTGGGGCTGCAGCCTCACATGGCTGGTCCAATCTCCGACACTTTACTCCCAGAGAGCCAAGTCAAACGATGTCTGCCACTAATCCCTTTTCAGCATGGGATTCAGCATCTTGGGTGAGCAGCTCACAGGTGTTCAGCACACAGTGGTTACAAGAGAACCACTGTAGAAATGGAAAAGGGTAGTGGGTGGGGTAGACTTGGATGTGAAATGACAGAAGAGAGGAGAAACAGCGCAGTAGGGGAGCATAAACTTGGAGGTGAAAGATATCAGGAACCAAGGAAGTTTCTGGGACATGAGTTTTATTATTTTATTAGTCCATAATAGGCCAGTTCACACCTGCCTTTCTGTCTTCTCCGGTAGGGCTTGCTACGGGTTGCACAAATGGTAGCAAGGTGCTGCCCCACCTGGTTGCACTGCACACAAGATCTGAATGCCAACCCTCATGTCAGCCCACAGCGGGACCCCTGGGATCCATCCTGCTGTGACCTGCAGCTAAGCCATCACCTCTTCAGGAGCTGCCTCCCTGAGTCCTAGTTACTCCCGCCAACAGCAGACACCCAGAAGCCAGGCCTGCATGAAGGACAGCTTATTCTGCCTTTCCTCCACCAGTTTCTCTGAGGATGGCTGCTGTTCTGTGCAGCAGTCCAGCCATGCTCACAGGTAGGCCTTTCCCCGGGACACCTGAAAAGGAAGTAAAAACCAGGTTGGCGCACTCAATAAATCTGCCCCATCTCGGCACAGCTTGGGCCTTCGCTGTTTGGCAGGCAAGCCAAGTGATGCCAGGGGGAGGCTAAGAAGGCTCTGGCTGCAGCTGTTCTCACCAGCGCAGTACAAGGCAAGTCCCCGCTCAGGGCCACGGTCCCTCCTGTACCTTTCTCTTGGGACACCCTTAGGCTCAGCTCTTTCAAACTAAACCCCTGCAGGCTCCGCTCTCCCCTTGCCTTCACCCAGGAGCCACTGGAGGCTGCCTGGCCCTGGTGGTCCCTGCCCAGCTAGCCAGGGGCAACCCCTCCACCCATTTTGCCTCAGCACTGGCGTGGCCCCGCCCCTTCACCTCAGCCTTGCCCTGGCCCCGCCCCCTCCTCCTCCGACCAAGCCCGTGGCCAGCTGTGGTCTCCTCAGCTCTCCCCGCCCTTTTTGGCCCCGCCCTGTCCTCAGGCGAAGCCGCTCTCGCCCCTTTGTGCTTCCCGCCCCTCGCTGTGCCTCGTGGCCCCAGACTGGGGAGGGCCGAGCTGCTCCCGCTGTCAAGGCCCGGCTCCGCTCCAGAGCCGACACCGTGTCCCTCGGGGTCTGCTGCGGCCACGCCTGGCGCCTACTGGTTCCCACCCTGCCCCAGTGCCACTCGGAGCATCTCGTCGTCCTCCCCCAGGCCTGTCTCGCCACGCTAAGGCCCGGCCCGCAGCCCTCAGAGGCTCGGCTCGGTCCTTTTTCCGCAGCATCAAGCCGCTGAGGCACGTGGGGGCTCTGGGGCCGGCACCTCGCTCCCCTCAGGCTTCCGCCCCCTAGCCACAGGCTTCCCGCCCGAACTGCACCCCTGGCCGGAGCAGCCGGACACATTCCCAAATCACCACAACATGCGCCACAGTTCTCCTCACCGCACGGTTACCAAAGCACCACACTACTTTTCAACTGAGCAGAGATTTTGGGGGTTGTTTTTTGTGGTTAGAAATCTCATTTATTGAAGAGTTTGTGTTTTCATTCTTCCAGTTCTCTCCCCTCCAGCAGGCAGTCTCCCAGTGCCCTCCCCGCTGCTCCCTGCCTGGTCCCAGAGGGTGCGCAGGCCTGTGCCACGGTGGTGCTGGGCACTGCTGGGGGGGCTGGTCTCAGACCTTCCCCCCAGTCCTGTCCAGAGACCTCACCAATAACCACACTGCCTCATTCTGCGCTGGCATCTGCCTGCACTTAGCACCAGGGATCCTAGTTTTCTCTGATTTAAAAACATCCCCAAATTTTAGTTTAAAAAAAAGGAACCCCAAGTCCACATTTTTTCCAGGAGTAAAATGAAATACCGCTAATAGATATATCTATCAGTGGCGTTTCATTTTCTGGAAAAATGTGGAAGAGTCATCACCCCCGTGCTGCATGAAAGCAGGGGCCTTGGGCACAAGCTTGTAGTGGAGCCCGTGCATGTCCACATGGATGGACTCAAGGGGCTCAGAAGTGAGGGGCTGAATCAGGTTTCTGCGGATGCTGAGGACAGCAAAAAGCCTCCTTAGCTGCACCTGTTACCTGATCTACTCACCACTGGGTTTATGTGGTGCAACACATTTGGAATAATGACATGGGCATGAACTCAATGACGGTTGTGTCTGTTTATTGCTGAAAGAGGGTGTACAGGTAGCTGATTACTGCTTCTTCCTGCTACAGCGTCATTTCCCTTCCAACCAGAATTTACTTTCCCCAGAGTATTCTCCTCAAATAACTTTGTGAAGGCATCAGGTGAGGCCACATGCTTTGGATATCAAGGTGCCAGGGCACCCGGCCACCCATCCAGCATAGCAAGTGATACTAGAGCATCCTACTAAATTCCACATAAGGTCTTTGAATTTCATAGAAGTCCATAGAATTGCTCGGTATTTCCTGCCTATCAGAGGTATTTCCTGCTTACCCTTTAGCTTGCAGGGGGAGTTTGGAGAAGTCATTGCTGCTTTTCTCCCCCATTTCCCCACTCTCTCAAGAGCAAACACCATGTTTGGAAAAAATGAGACAGTGCCAAGCCCACTGCAAAGACCCAGAAAATAACACTGCTGTCACATCAGTTGAATTAACCTGATTTTGGCCATGCAATTAAAAGTACCTGTAGGTCAACTGACCTCAGCTGCAAGAAAGTCTTGCTGTTGCCTTTCATTGTACCATGAGTTACACAGACTCCGAATGTGTTTGGCAAATTCTGATTAACATCCCACCCCTCCAAACTTCCTTGAGTCTGTCTCAAATCTGCTTGACTTCTGTTGCATCCGAATCAATAGACATAAGCCATTCAGAGCCTTGGTTGCACTTGCAGTCTTTGTTTCATACAAACAGGGAAAGGGAAGAGTTCAAACAAGCTAAAACCACCACTAAAGTGCATGTGAATTCTTTCCCTATTGCTTTGATAGTGTACTGTGAGGTCTAACGCAGCAGCTCCTCAGTTTGTAAGCAACCTGACGACAGCCCCAAGGCTCTGTCTCTGCGCAGTTTGATTAGCTGTACACTACGAATTAAATTAATGTAAAGCTGATTCCCTACACTGTGTTTCTGCTGCGTGAAAGATGTCTGCAGATGGCCTGCTAGAGAGCTGTGTTGGCTCCACTGCTGCGAGTGCAACATCAAATACATTCAAGTTAAAAGATGTGGGGGGAAAAAAAAATATATAAGCTAACGTGTGCTCTCACTTCCACCCAGACCCCCTCCGTTGAAAGCAGAGGTGGAGTTGGCCTACCCGTCTGCTGTCACTCCAAGCTGTAAGCACCCAGCTGCCGATATGAAGGGCAGGCTGGTTTCCATCAGACTCATGCTTTATGCGCAGGGTGTAATTCTGCCCCCAGTTATCCCCCTGCGTCTTTTGTGGCATTGCAAAGCAGTGTGGTAATGAAAGCCTGTTTGAATGTTTCTGTTGGTGATGAGCCAGAGCGGAGTCCCGTTCTGATGTGGCATTATCAGCGTTATTTTTGTCATCGGAGCAAGAAGACACAACTCTCACGTATACAGGGAGGGATTCCCTGGGCAGCCCCTTGTAAATGCCACCCGGTCAGCCTGGTTGTGTGTTGCCCTTGCTGCTACAAATACTGCACACAGGCTTCAGGGCAATGGGGAATCACACGGAAGGAACCGACTGGCTGAGTAAGAAGGGACCTCTGCAAAAGGGACCCATACTTCAGAGTTTTAGAGTGGAATGACTGAGGACACCTGCCTATAACCTACTACCTGATGAGGGGGAGTATCTGAAACAACATCTGTTAATGATGCTTGGAGGCCTCTTCCTAGAAAATATTTTCTAGCTCAATCACCAGATCTGGGCTTAACGCAGAAAGTTCCTGGGCTTGCATAATGCCAGCAATCAGATACTATAGCCCTGGGTGGCCCTAAACTCTTTGCAGTGATCTAGTTTCACTCCCTTACAGTCAGTGGTTGTTCTCCTCTCTGTTTCTCCCAAATATCTGCACATTCTTGCAGGGTGAAGACAATCTGAATTTTTAATGTTCAAAAAACCCATCCTAAGGTACGGGAGGGAAGGAATCTTCCCTTTAAAAAAAATAAATAAATCCCTGGGGCTTTTCTACATTAGAAAGTCAGAGTTTTGTTGCACATTGCCCTTCAAGAAAGCTTTCCTCTATGTGTTACCAATGCCACAAGTGTCCCATGGCCAGATTTCTGGCCCCAGGTCACCCATAGTGAGAGCTAGGTCTTCAAAAGGTCTCAGCACCCAGTCATGCCCTAGTTAAGGGAGAGATCTTGCCCATCTTGGAAATCTGGCCTGAGTAAGTGCCTCTGTCAGCTGTTCTCTAGGTAAAGATGTCCAAGCAGGAACAATACAGGCAACAGGGAGATGGGCTACGTGGAAACCCGACAGTCTGGAAGGATGAGATGGGCCTGCGGTGAGACTCACTCACCAGGGCAAAAGGGACTGCAGCTGTTGGGTGAAGTGGAGTGGCAGCATCCTGGCACGGAGGAGATTAATCCAGAGGTTTATCCCTGACGTGTAGCATTGCTTTGTAAAGCAGATTAATTAGGAGGCTTTGCTTAAATACAGGCAAGGCACTGCTGAGCTGTAGAGGAGACTGAGTAGCCTCAATGTTGCTTAAAGTTACTCAGTGTTGGGTTCCCCATGTCATTCTCCTTCACAATTTCAAGCACTTCTCTTTGGGAGTCGCTCCTTCCCCAAACCCACCCCCTCATTTCCCTCCTACCCCCGGCTGTCAGAGGGATGTGGCAAAGCCAATCCGGTTGTTCCTCCGATCAAATGTGGTGTAGTACTGCCCGATGAAGCTGGCTCCCAGGATCCAGAAGGGGCCGGCGGGGGGCGGGATGTCCAGACCTACGAAAGCCACGCTGCAGATGTCTTCTCCATACTGGGATTGCTGCAAAAAGGGGGATCAGGGGTGATGTGGGGAATCAGCAAGACAGTCTCCTGCTCTGGGTGGTTATGAGGGACCCTGCTAAATTCCCCCATACCTCTGCCTCCCCCAGGTACTACTCACCGCCTCAACCTCTTCTCCTGGACATCTGATTCACATTCCAGCCCCAAACTCCCTGTCTGGCTATCTCCAGGTCCTTGTCCTCCTCCCTGGGTTCTGCCTGTGAAACACTGTCCCCCCCACAGTCTCTACTCTCACTCCCCAGCAACCCTCACCCTAGTTGTAAGCTCCTGCTGCAAGGATAAGAAGTGTCCAGGGATGGTTTGGGATGAACTGCAACTCAGAGGCCACTCCTGGTTTATCCAGGTGCCTCCACAAAATGAGTGGGCTTCAGGAGAAAATACTTCTGATTCTGAAATTACTATGGGGCCTGAAGTGCAAGACTGATACTTTCCCAAATGGCAGCTCTGAGCTGGACAAAGACTGAGGCTGGAAGCAGCTGCTGAGATGATGGGCTGCTAAATGCCACGTCCTCTTGTCTGCCCACAGTGGGCACTTGTCAGAAGCAGCTGCTCCTTCCCCTACCACCCCCTTGTGCCATAGATTATAGAAACGAGAAGTCTTACCCTCAGGATGTAGGCTGGGCCATTGAGCGTGTAGGCCTTCTCTCCGAGGTGGAAGGAGATGATGGGCAGCTGGGGGACTTTGTCACAGTCAATCATGTACTGCAGCGCAAGAAAGGGAAGAGGGAAAAGGCTCTTAGGTCTGTCTAACCCGTGCCCAGGGTAGGACTGGCCAGTAAGGCACATACTTCAGTCATAAGCAGGTGGGAGGTGACTCAGTGGCCAGTGTAACCCCCTCATCTGGAACAAGAGAGAGTCACAGATGAGCCAAGGACAGCGTGGCTTCCAGCGGTCCCCTGGGAGTCAAGTGCAACTCCATCTCCAGTGCCCCCCGCCCCCCGCCGTATTTCCAAAGCCGCAACCAATTCCAGGCCAGCTGCTCGTTCTGTAACGTGCCGCCGAGTGACCAGAGAGTGAGTGTGAACGGTGGGTTTGCTCACCCCTCCTTCCGCCAGCTCGGTCGCCCCGATGGCTCTCATCAGCACGGATATGGAGCCTGCTGGGCCGGTGATGTAGGAAGCGCCGGTGTCGATGGCCACTGAACAGCCTTCTTTGCAGAACAAGAGTTCAGCCCCGACAGACACCCTGGAGAGAGAGGGAAAGAGCTGGGACTCCCCTCGCAATAACACTCCCCCCCTCCCTTCATTAGCAACCTCTTGTCTCCTCTCTGACACTTTCCCAGATAAACTATCTACTTCTTGGGTCCTGACAACATCAGTCTGCTAGCTCTTAAACATCCCCTCTATCCAAGCCAGGGGACAGAGCCCTGGGGCTGACAGGAGGGAGGTAGGCAGCATCTAGATGCATTTGTAAAAAATGGGTTCTAATCCTTATGCTACTGTAACCTTGGCCTCAGTCTTTTCATCTGTGAGATGGGGATAGTGGCTCTTCCATTTCTCTGCAGACCACAGTGAGGGCTACACCTGACAAAGGCTTTAGCAGAAACCTATTTTTGGCAAACTAAGAGTGCAATCAAGCACTGAAGTTTGCAAATTTCCATCAAGCTTCTTGCATTGTTTTGGTTGGAAAAAAAGAAAGTCTAAGAAAACTGAAATATTTTGATTATTTTTTTGGTTGAAACTGATAGCTCATTGTGAGGTGTACTTTGATCTCTGTTCATGAGAAGTTTTTAAAAGTTCAAAAAAGAAGCCACAAGTTGCATTTGACCCAAAATGAATTATTTTCAGTTTAACAAAAACAACTGCAAAAAATGTCTTTTCTAATTGACCCCAGACATTCTTTTTCCACAAGGCAAGAAAACTAAAAAAAAAGTTATTCACACAACTCTATTGAAGATTAGTGCTGTTGCATTTGAAGGAGCTTTGAACACAAGGAAGGCTTCTTAAAAACTGAGCATCATTACTGTTAAAGTTTCTAAGCAAGCCTGGCTACTTTTATCACTCGGCAGCCCTTTTCCCAAATGTTAAAGGCGTTAACCCCAGATTTCAACTTCAGCAATCCCCTTGTCCCTCCGAATGCCCCATGCATCCTCCATATCAAGAGTTCTTGTTCTAAAATATCTTGGCGCTGCTGTGAGCTGCTACTCTCTACTTCAGCAGCAGTTGCTTTTCAGCAGCGTACAATTCCTATGAAGATAAAGGGAATTTCCTCCTTCCTATTCAGGAAAAAAACCTTTCCTGGGAATCTTGTATAGTCATTCAAGGGAGAGATTTTGCTTTCTCCTTATATACAGTGTGTAGAACAAAAGGCTCCTTATTTTTCAATTGAGACTGGAAAATCAGCCCTGAAATTTATCCTTAGGAGCAGAATCTATACATACAGGCCAAACAGCCTCCTTGTTACTGACCCCTTCATGCTGATCTGCCAATACCCATTCTTGATGACATTTAGGTAGTGGAAGCTCCCGGTGTAGTAAGCTGGGTCACTTCCTCCAAGGATAATTTCCCCTCCAGGTTGCAGGTGAGAGTTCCTAGGACACAAAACACAATAGGGGAGCTTTCTTCCTTGGCCATTGCCTGGAGCAGGCTGCTGGAAGTCCTCTACAGGTAAGGCCCTGCCTTGTAGGTCCCCATGTGCAGCAGTGGCCAGATGGCAGGAGTGAGAGGAATACAGGATGCTGTGGAGAGAGTTAGTGCACAAGGGTGACTAGAATTGGATGCAAACGGTGGGAGTCTCAGATTAGAGTCTTCCTGACAACCTCCAGCAAAAGCTGCCACTCAGGATTGCTTGCAAGGGGCCGTTCTTTAAAGGTGGAGTCTGCCTAAGCTCCACAGTCCCGGCAGATGCAGTGGCACAGCTGAAGCGCGCCCATTTGGGGCATGATTTGGGCAGAGCTGGCAGAGCTTACCACCCAGAACCAGTGTGCAATTGTGATTGTTAGTGTAGTGACGTCCCAAAGAAAGTCAGGGTTTAATTGTCTTCTTACTTCGAAGCTCTGCAAAGAAAAAGAGGCATAATAAAACAATGATCCTGGCTGCATTTGCCCTCAGGCAAATGCATAGCCGAGTGGCCAGATCCTTAGTTGGACTCAAGTGGTAAAAAAGTGACCGTGATTTTCACCAAAGCAGGACACCCTAAAAATGTAGGACTATGGGGAAGGAGACCTTCAGATGCACTCATCCCCTGCTGTCACATCACTGTGAGCAGGCACGAGAGCCAAAGCTTCAGCTTCTGACTCTTATCTGTAGGTTGTTTCGCATCCTTCATTAGCGAGTGTAATTTGACTGTTCGGACATGCCAGGGGCTGGAAAGAGCCAAAGGTTTTGTTCCCACCAATCTTTTTTTGCTAGGTTTTAATTTTTCATTGACAAACTGATTTTCCTCTATACTTCTGGCTGCTGAAAAACTGAAACTACATTCAGTTTTCAGGTTGTTTAGGTGGTGTGTGTAGGGGTGATGGCAATGGGATTTATGAAGACCAAGAAAGTAATTTTTCTTCTGGAAATGTCACTTTTTAACAGAAAGGCTCTTATGCTAGGAAAGCATCATGCGCTGTGAACCCAACAAGAACTGAGTTCTGCATGCTTGCAGGGTTGAACACTAGGTGCTCATACTTTGCAAGACACACACACACACCTGAAACTCTCCCAGTTCCCCCAGCATAGAGGCCTTTTGCTCCCAGTGTTACCCACCTACTATAGTAGACAGAGAACTCCTCCTCCTTCAGGATCTGCTGGGAAAGGATCCGGTCGAACACTGGGGTGATGCCGTCGATGGCTTGGCTGGGGTAACCCATGCCCAACACCCCATCAAACCTGGCGAAGATGAAGGGGAAGGCTGGCAGAACCGTGGCTTCTGCAAAGACCTGGATGATGGGGATGTCTGCCACCTGGGGAGGGGGGCACACGTGACAATGCAGCCTCTGGTAGGAAGCCACAGGGTCACACACACGTCACACTAGTTCACAAACACACAGGCTCGCAGGGAATGGAGCTCTGATGAATTGTACTAGCTGGGGACACGGTTACCCAGGCCATGGAGTTAAAGCCTGATGCTAGGGAGTCTTTGAACTGACTTTGAATGGGTTTGGAGCAGGCCATTCACTAGACCTCTGTTTACCCCAGCACAGCATTGCTGGTGCTTACTGCTTACCATGACAACGTCCTGGCTGAGGAAGCCCTTCACGCTCCCTGTTCCGTACTGGATAGCAAAGCCTGTTCCGTTCGCTATGTACGTTCGGGACTTGGACGAGTCGTAGCGGTTGTGAGAAACTGGGAAGAAGACACATATCCAAAAGGAAAGATGGAGGGAGATAAAGTCAGCTGGCCTGACACTCAGTGAAACCTGCCCACCCGGCTTCAACACAGGCTGAGTAGTACGCCCATTTCACAGATGGAAAAATGACCCAGAGCCCATCAGTGTCAATGCTCTCACAGGGAAGCCTTTAATTGCCATGGACTGTGCACTATGCCCAAAGAAACTTTAAAGCTTACTTGAGGTTTCTTAGGGAATCATTTCCAGGTCTACAAATAGACCCCACCTCTCCTGGTTCACCATTTAGTGGCTTCACCACAAGAGCAACCTCCCTCCACAGCAGTCTGCAGCATGCACCAGGTCTCCTACATCCTAAAACCCAGGGGATCTGTTCTGAGATGACTTTCCAGCCCTTCCCATCTCCCCTCCATTACCTGGCATGTACCATCACTGAGGGTTTGAATCCAGAACCATTCCCTGATCTCTGAACTATTTGGAAACTGCATTCCCCAAACATTTCACTCTATGTGATGGTAGTGAAGCCTCCCCTCTGTGGGAATGTTTCATAGATTCGTAGATGTTAGGGTTGGAAGGGACTTCAGTAGGCCATCGAGTTCAACCCCCTGCCCTGGGCAGGAAAGAGCGCTGGGGTCAGACAACCCCAGCTAGGTGCTTGTCCAATCTCCTCTTGAAGACCCCCAGGGTAGAGGAGAGCACCACCTCCCTTGAAAACCCAACGGAGGTGCTGTTATTGCAGAATAGACTAGGTCATGGATATCAGGTTCAGTGAGTATCCTGCAGTACCACCCTGCTATTCTGTGCTATGAGTGCCTTTGTGCAGCATAGTTTCATCCACTTGCAAGCTAGTTCCCTCTGAAGACAAACCCTGGTTGTGCACCCACAGCTTCCTCCCCTCTCTGGATCTGACATCCCTTTCCTTCTGAAATGGATACAGGGCACTGCAGAACCCACAGGAAATGGGGTCTGACTCTGCTCTGAATCCAGCGGGGAAAATGGAGCAATTCTGGATGTACACCACATGCCCAGAAATCACAACCAGGCCCTGCTGTGCCCCATGGCTCACCACAGGCGCTGTAGAGGGGGGAGCATTTGTAAGAAGGCACCCAGAGGTTGGCCGAGCCAGTGTCGAAGACTACTTTGAAGGTCTGCGCTGGTGTGCCGATGCTGATCTCTCCGTAGTACTGGGTCTGGAACATATGCAACAGATGGGAGGCAGAATGAGACTGGAGCAGAGGGGACACTGCTCTGTACATGGGGAGTGTCCCAAAGGGAAAATGACACATGTCCCTGTCAAGGTATCCTCTGAAGAAGTGGATCCTCCATTGAGGATCTCAGAGCCTTTAGCAATCATGGATTATTGAAGCCAGCGCCAACCATGCTAGTAGATAATTCTCATCCTCCCAAAGGGGAACTGAGTTCAGTTTCTGTTCCCCCACAGACATTCCCACTTGGAGGGGACTATGGCGGATGCAGTGGCAGAGCTGAGCAAGCTATTTAAACCTAGATCTTTAAATGTATTTTCAGGCCTTGACTCCTTGGGCATAAGCTGAGTGCTTCTTTGCAGCTCAGCTGCATCAAGAGTTAGGAGGCTCTGCACATGCCAAGAGGAGGAAATTTAGGGGAGAAGATAAGTGCTGCCAGCACCTGAGAAGGGGCTGTGAGTATCTCAGTGGTGTCTGGTCTCCTCAAGTAGCAATTGAGGCCCCCTGTAGGCCTAATCCTACAGAGTTTCAAATGCCCTTGTTCAAAGGGACTTAGGCACATATGAGCCTCAGGGTATGTCTGCAGCACAAAGCAATGCCAGGATGAGGTTTGCTGCTCCAGCAATGCCCCTGGACCAGAGTGCAAGGGGGAACTCACATCCAGGTAGTTAGTGAGGATGGTGGGGGCCGTCCCGTTCCGTGGTCCCGTGGCACGGGCATATCTATTCTGCTTCAATTCCGGAAAGACGTCCACCACACTCACGCCCATCTCCTGCAGGGTCTGGCGAATCGAGGGCATCTTCTTCAATGGGATCCTGCAGGTTAGGGGAGAGAGGAATAATACCTGGTGCTTCAAGTGGGGCAGGGCCAGACTGGTACATCATGCCTGGCAGTTTGTTACACATCCTCTCTCTGCCTCTGGACAGACAGAGCCAGATGCTCTGCAGGGATTGCCGACACCCATGGGTGCACACCGACCTTTGAAAACCCCATGATGCTGTTGTTGAGCAGGGCCTGCTCCTGCTCCTGCTCCTACCTGGTGTATATCGAGAGAGATTCCCCTGGAGCTAACCAATCCCAGCACCAGATGAGCGGAGAGCAGAACAGAGCCTGGAGAAAGCACCGCTGGGATGACAGCGGCTTTCCTACCCATCAGTCGGTAGTGCCTGCCTAGTCTGGGCAAAGGCATCTCAGTCACTGTAGATGGCAGCAGATATCTGCAGCAGAACAGCTGATGGGCCCAGCAGCCAATCTGCCCGGTGAGTGCCTGGCGAGAGTCTAAAACCCCCGACTACTCCTGAATGCCTCACTTTCCCGGAGCCTAATGAAGGGCGTGTGAGCCCAAAAACTTGCAGAAAAAGAAATATTTTTTGCAATTTCTCAGTTGATCTAATAAAAGGTATCATCTTTGAACCAAGAGTTCTAGATTTGTGCATTTTCAAACAGCCAGGCCATTCCCATGCTTGTCCCGGTGCAGACTGGGCCAGGCAGAGAACTAGGAGACAGAGGCCCCAGGGGTCCAGAGCACAAAGTGATGGGGCTTTGCAGACTTCGAAGGGCAGCCAGAGGGAACGGAGGCAGCTAGATCTGACACCTGGCTGTCCCCTGTCAAAGGGGCAGAATGTGCCGGTTTGACTTGGCATTTGGCTACTTTGGCAGGTCATGCCCTGAGACTACTCAGAGCCTCAAGCAGGCACTCAGGACCTTGGCTTGAAGCCTCATCCACAATGACCCGCACTTCTGTGCCCCGAGAGTGGTATGGGGGCATGGGGGCAGCGCCCATGGGGAGGGAACAGCACTGCTTCCTACAAGGCCACTTCACCCTGAGGTACATGGGTGACACCCAATGACAAGTCCACCTGGGACTGGACAGGTTCACAAGCCTCCAAGGGTACAGAGCATCATTTGCATCTTGTAGCTGCTTTTTCTTCCCCGTGCTCCCTGGGTGCTGTGTCCACTGCAGCCCATGTGGCCCAGATTCCCATCCTGTCTCTAGATGCTCATGGCTAGAAGTTTCTTCTTCCCCCTGAGGAGGAGATCAGGCCGGACCAACGGTCTGTTAAGCTGAGACTATTTCTGCTTCCTTTGGCACAGCCTGATTGCAGAGAGGGAATGCCCCCAAAATGCCTGCCTAATGGGCACTGGTCCTTCATACTCATTTTCTTCCCTCCACTCTCCCCTCAGGCCTGTCCTCACCTCCAGTTCTCCCATCTTCTCCTGCCAAGTTAATTCTCCCTCTCTTGTCTCTACCTCAATCTAAAACAATATCTTTGCCTTTTCCCTTTCTGGTAGTGTCTCTTTTCCCATGTCCGTTTTGTCTCATTTCTTCAAGCCTAGGATTTTCACTGATTTTTCCACACGCAACATTTTTGTTTACAACCTCCTAAGTGCCGGCTTGGCTGGCAAGTGAGGTGTCAGCTGCAAAGACTGCCAATGCAGTCACTTAAGTGGAACCGTTGCCCTTTGGCTTTGAGCTGAATTACTTCTCATGGCCTCAGCCCATTGTCTAGAAATAGAGCCCCAGCAAGGAAATTCCCGTTTCAGCCCAGACCAAGCTTGACCTCTTAGATAACCTCCCCTGCCCTACTGGGGCCTAATGTCATCTCCCTCCAGGCTTCTGCAACAAGGCTAAAGAAACACTCATTTCCCAGTGACCTGGCTTGAGTTCTCACTTTTGTCATCGCATTTGCACCTGTGGGGGGAATCGGGAGTTAAGCCATTACTTTCAGTGGAGCTGCTCTGAATTTACCAGGCATCTGTAAGAGCAGAACCTTCATCTAGAGACAGCTCTCACGAGCAAGGGACTACACTGGGGTGGAGATTCAGGAAGAGGGCCCCCTGCTAATAACCTCACTAGGGAGGCCTTAGAGGTGCCAGCGTCACACCACAAAGTCCGGCCTTGAGGACTCCTTGATTCAGAAATCTAGGATTTATATCTAAACACTCTATCTTCCTCACGTTGTTTTTTAAAACAAGAGATGCTGCTGTTCAATGCAACCTCCCAGTGGGCACGAGAGCAAAGAATATCCAGACCTGCCCAAGATCGATGCAGACAAGAGGGGTGGGATAAACCGATGCGGTGGTCCTGCTTTCCACCACAAGCCACAGCAATGAGAAACAACCTGGGACTCTCTCTGTCTCACTTACACATACATACCCGCCCTCCCCAAGCCATTAGCACTCTGCAGCATGGTACCTCTGTAAGGCATCCACTGTACAGCAGAAGAAGCTGGCCATCCAGGTAACCATCAGAAAGACCCAGCGTTGCTGCATCCTTCTGCCTCGTTGCATCTGTGCAGGCATCTCTCTCCCTCTCTGAGACAGCAGATTCCTTCTCATGCCCTGGGAAAGGAAAAGCTCCTTGTGCTTTTATAGCATAGTCTCTTGACTGCTCATTGGTGGAAGGCCGGGGGTGATAAATCTTGCCCATGGGGGCACTCCTGATGCCCACTGAGTTTGACCTCACTTCCTGGCCAGGGCAACTTGGCTGGGGACATGTACGCACACACAACACAGTATATACTGGACGCGTCCCAGCAAGGCAGGTACATCCTGGCAAAAGACATTATGTAGAAGGATTCATAAGAAAGAAACAGCTCCCTGGAGATACCATGCACGCTTCTCTCTAAATAGCCCTTCTCAAGCTCAGCTCCAAATGTCTGGTGATGATGGGTGTGCATGGGATGTGGGCCAAACCCCTGCTGGAGTAAACCAGGATTGTGCTACTAGAAGCAGCAGAGCAAAGATGACTTGCCCCATTGTGGGTGTATTTGATCATCTCCATGCTAGAGCTGGAGGAAATGAGGCAAGTGAAGGAGAGAGATTTCCCCCAAACCTGGGAGCAGAACTCAGGAGTCTTGGCTCCCAGCTCCATTTCTGCTGTAATTGCTCTGTGGCACTACTGCCACTGAAAGCATTAGGCAGTGGGCCAAATCCACTGGCAGGTGTAAATCAGTAAAAGTGCACTGAATTCATAGAATCATAGACAATGAGGGCTGGAAGGGACCTCAGGAGGTCACATCTAGTCCTACCCCCTGCTCAAAGCAGGACCAGCCCCAACTAGATCATCCCAGCCAGGGGAGGTCATTCCAGCCATTCAGATCAATGGAGAGACACCCTTTTACACCACACAAGAACCTGACCTTCCACCTTTTTTAATGCATAACATCATGCACAGAGCTAACACCCTTGTAGGTGTCACATATTGGTGTACGTGGCTTGAGTATTGGTACTGAGGTGGGATCAGCACCTCTGAAAACCAGGCCACCTATTCTATTATCAATCATTGTCATCAAGACATTATAATTAATTAATATTACTACTAATAATATTAATTTGCATTATCAGATCATGGGGCACCCCGGGCAGGAACTCCACGGTGCTCGGTGCTGAACAAACATGGATGATAGACAGGATCCCAGCGTGGCACCTGTCCGACTGTATAATCACCTGTATCGTGCTTCTCTGGCCCCACGCCAGTGCCTGTTCTAGCTCCCTGTACCTACTAGTCTGGTCTTGGATAAAGCAGGAGAGATTTCAGATGGGCCTTCAGGAGTCAGTACAGGGGGCCAAGTGTCTTTATTTATGGTAACTGTATTTTCCCACAGGCTGCAAGCACAGGGATTTTCCAAACCCAGCGGTCTCCCTCCTTTCCACACCCCCACCCTCCACCCCAAGGGCATTTCAAACCCTGATAACTATGAGCCCGGGCTGTCAGCTGGCCTTTGAGCTGTGTGTGACATGGCCATCAAAAAGCAGGGTGTGGGAAGTGCTGATTTAAACAAGGGGCTGGGATTCATGGAAAGCTCTGGGAGCAAGGGAGACCTCAGTTAACTGCAGGTGATGCCAGGAAGCCAGGAACCCTTTCGCGCCACCAGGATTGGGGCACCCACTGAGATGGTATCACTGGCACATAGCACTCAGGAAGGGGACTGGAGTTTTATTAACCTTTCCTTGTACCCTTACAAGTCAACACAACCGCTTCTACAATAGGAACTGGTGAACAGGGGCAAATGCACAGTCAGGACTTCCCAGGCACTACCCTGCTTTGCTTCTTGCAGGGAAATGTTTAAGTGCCTTTGAAGATCTGGGCCAAGGTACAAAGCAGTGGAGAATTAGGGCTAGGTCCCCCACTGCCAAGGCAGGGGGTCGGACTAGATGATCTACCTAGGTCCCTTCCGACTCTAGCTACTATGAAACTATGAAACTTGAGCAAATATTCCTAGCTCCATTCACTGACTGAGGGGCTGACCAGCTTCATCCACACTTGCACCTTGTGCTGTTAATTGCATGGATGCAGAGCTAATGGCCAGGATCAATGTCATCCCCTGGGGAAGAACATTCAAGGGGGCTGTTCATCCAAAGGTGAGCAAGCCCCTGATCTGCTTATTCCTTGAGGTCATTGCATGCACCAGTAGCAGCCCCACAACCTGGTCTGAAATGCATGACTCCAAAAGCAGTTGGAAGACAAGCAGGTCATGGTGGGATCTGTCTGCAGGCTCTACTAGACCCCTCAGCTAAAGTGTTTGGTTGCTGGACACCCCAGCCAGCTGCATGGGGCACAAGGGTACTGATTAACCCTGCTGGACACAAGGTGTGGCAGAGAGCGCTCAATAACTCCCAGTCTAGTTTGCATCTACGTCCATCGGAGTCCCTGCCTCGCACTCGGTGGCTGCTCGCTCAGGCCCTTGGCAGGCTGAACCAAAGCAGTGAGCTCAGCAGCCTGGGGACCCCAGTGGGAAACTACTCTGTAGGCAATAAAAAAAAATGTTCTCGGAAGGAAGCCGGTTGCATAACAGCTCGCACCATGACATGCCCAGCTAAGTAAACAGCCCCATGCCTGCCCACTTCAAACCACATCACTGTCACTCTGCTCACACTGGGAATGGTGCCAGTGGCAGCAGGGAAAGCCTACGGGACTGCAGGGGACACTCTTGGCCCCAGCTGCCCTGACTAGGAGACCAAACCATGCCAAGAAGGAAACCAACCCGTTCCTTTGTCATGGACCATTTCAGAGGTCCCAGGTCTGTACTCCCCACAGAAGCAGTTAGCGTGCAGGCCTGTCTGCAGGGCTACCCCACAGCCCAGAAGCAGTCAGGGATGGGCTGGGAGTTGGGGTCTGCTTGGGATGCAGCCCAGACTCTACAGACATGGTCCCCCAGTCCAAACCTGAGTGTTTAACCACTCCACGGATGCAGTCCATGCCAAGTTCGCTGCTTGTTTCTGACCCCTCTTCTGACCTCTTGTTTCTGGCCCATGGGACCATCTCTCGCCAGACTGGTCCTGCTCAGGGAAAGCCACTCTCCACCCCTCTCAGCACCTCCACAGGCCAGGACTTGGCAGGGTCACTGGCGGGCTCCCTGCTTCCACAAGCCAGTTGTGCCTGACGTCTTTTCCCACACAGGGACACGAAGCCGCTGTCCCCCTGGGACCGGGGGCAGTGGGGCTGCGTCACAGCGGGGCGCCCGGTGCCCCCTCTCATCAGGTTGCTGCAAGAAAAAGGTCACAAGCTACCAGCCCCTGCTTGTGTATGGGATCTCCAGGAACATGAGAAAGAGCCGGGCAAGGAGCTGGCGGATATAACCCCCCTTCCAGGGCATCCCCCAGGCTTTGTTTATACTGTGGAGCTGAACGCCATAAAGGAGAGGCCTCGAGCTTTCATGTCGTATCAAGAGAAAGGGGCTGGCTAGATTGATGGCTCTTGGAAGGGAAGGCGGGTGGGGGGGGGAGGGGCGTGTCTCATGGTCCAGGGGAGACAGGGCTCTCCTGCATCTCATGGTAAAATGGGGGGGCCTGTTTCCAGGGTGCTCAGTACCCTGGGGAACATTAGATGCTGAGCTCCTAAGATCACCCAAAAACTCCAGCCTTAAGCTATTGGGTCCTGCTGCACCCAGGCTCACACCAGGTTCAGTGACTCTCTGATTGATACTGGGGTAATGCCTGGGTGCCCCGTGCACGGAGTAAGGCCCCATCTACCTTGGCACTGTACAGATGCGGAGGCCCCCAAGCACATGGCTGACTGCATCTAGCTGGAGCTCTGGAGGAAGGGAACCGGGGAGCCCGAGTAGTGCTCTTCCTTGTGCCAGCTCTGTTCACGGCTGTATTTCTCCCTGGTCGTATCCCAGCCGGCGTTGCTGCATAACCCATGTGGTTTAGCTTTCCCAGGGTCCTGGCCAGCTGCGGTCAGCTCCACAGGTGACTGCCCCCTGAGCACGACCTCTCATAAGTTAGTCATCCCCCCCCTCCCTGCCAACAGCACCCAGCAGCTGTCAGATCCTTGGGTTAACACCCTCGCAGCCCTGCAGCAACGTGTTAACCACCCTTCAGCAGCACCCTCTGGACTCATTAGAGCAAGCTGCACCCCAGTCCTGCAGCAGAGGTTGTCACCCCACCCTGCCAGTGCTACCCCTGGACCCCTGCAAGCCCATCCCCTCTCAACCAGTGCCAGTGGTTAACCCCATGCTACCCTCAGCATGACAGCAAGGAGAGAACCCAAGAGTCCTAGCTCCTGATCCACTGCTCTAACCACTAGGCAAGCCATCTTCCTGGTCACAGACCAGCGGGGCCAGGGTTCAATGGCTGGTGAATCAAAGGGATCAGTGGAGCAGGTGCCCCCAAAAGCTTTAAATTCGAGTTTCATCCCTGTCCCCTTCCAACACAGTATTAGCTCCTGGCACACTTGTGAGCGGATGTTACCTGCCAACAGGGCTCCCACTGAGCTGAGTGGGTCCAGGGGCTTTGCGTGCTCATCGCTGGATGTGATGCACGTTCCCTGCAGCCTGCCCCAGCCCTCGCCTGTCCTCTACCTTTGCCACGGCAGCTGGGAGCAGCTGCTCTGATGCTCTCCAGCACCCCTGAAGGAATTTTTCAATCACCTCTTCCGATGCCTGCCAGATGCGAGCAGCTGGGGCTTGAGATGGAACTGAAAGAGCTCAAACAAGGGCTTTAATAACCAGTGCAGGGCAAGCTTTGTTTGTGATGCCACAGAAACCCAGTGGCCTTGATTAACTGATTAATGAAAAGGGCACGGCTCTGGCCAGAGGAGGAAAGGTTGGAGGGCTGGAGTCTCTCTGAGTGCAAAGATGGCTGAAAAGCAGCACTTGGAAGGCCTCAGCTGGGGCACTGTGTCCAGTTTTGGGCTCTGCTCTTCAAGAAAGATATGGACAACCTGGGAAAAGTAAAGCAGAGAGCAGTGGAAATGATTAGAAGAAAGGGTGGAAGAACTGGGCTTGTTTAGTCGGCAGAGGAGAAGACTGAGCAGGGATTTGATAACAGTCTTCTGGTACAAAAAGGGATGATACAAAGGGGACCGTGATCAGCAGTGCTCTATATCCACAAGGAACAGGACAAGGAAGAACAGGCTCCAATTGCGACAGAGGACATTTAGGTTGCATATTCAGACGAGCTCTGTCACTGTGGGGGTGGTTAAGTGCTAAACAGAGACCTGGAGAGGCTGTGGTGTCTCCAACCTTGGAGGTTTGTATGAGCAGATTAGACAAACACTTGGACAAGACGATTTAGAGAGAAATGATCCTGCCTGGAGCAGGGGGTTGGACTAAACGTGACCTCCAGAGGTCCCTTCCAGCCCTGCTTTTCTAAGATGCCAGGATCTAATCTGATCTCACCATGAGGCAGAGCTCTGTAACCTCCACTGCCAGTGTCCCTTTGCCCAGTGTCCTCCCATCTTTCTCTTGGACAGTGATTTTGACTGCCCATATAATACATTCAGCCATCACACCAGTCCAGGACCACTCCAGGGTCTGTCCCAGAATGGGCTGCCCTGGGTGGGTGTGTAGTTGGCTTCTGGGCTTCCTTCTGTCCTGGGCCTCACAGCTTTTGCTGCTGATCAACAAGCTGCTTTTTATAAAACAGCTAACGAATTGCTGCCAACAAAGCCCTCAGGGGACAGGATTCAACAACAAACAGGTGAGGAAGATGGAGCTGCCTTTATTAAACAAGGTTGGGGAATCACAGGCATCAGCAATAAAACTGCAAGTGGAAGGGCTGACTTCCCAAAAAGCCTCTCCTCCTTCTGGCCTCCTGGAGGTGGGGAAAGAGCTTTGCACAGTGTACAACCAAGCATCTATATGAAAATTTATTTACATCGTTACTCAGCTTGTCCCTGGGCTTTATGTAGCCAGTACAACCGGAGTGATGAGTAATAAGGATTCAGCACAAGAACAAGCCAAGGGGCACAATATGTTTGATCCAAGACAGCTTTGAACCTTTCAGTGCCAAGGTTTGGTTGTCAGGTTGGGCCTGATTTTCAGAAGGGCAGAGCCACTGACTTCAGTTGAAGCTGGCTGCTCTCAGCACCTCTGGAAATCAGGGCCAAGATGCAGTTTCATAGTTTCTAGGGTCGGAAGGGACCTGAGCAGATCATCGAGTCCGATCCCCCGCCATGGCAGAAAAGTGTACTGGGGTCAAACGACCCCAGCAAGGTGTTCATCTAACCTCCTCTTAAAAACCCCCAGGGTAGGAGCCTGCACCACTTCTCTTGGAAGTTGGTGCCAGGCCCTAGCCACCCTGACTGTGAAATAGCGCCAGTTGTCCTGGGCTGGGAAGGAATCAGAGGCTCTAGAGTGCAAATGCTTTGGACCTCTAAAGATGGAGATAGAGCTTCTCTATTTATAACTAATGGTACTTCACACAGGATCAGTGTCTGGGTTGGGGGGGGGGAATGGGGCAGAGAGCAAGAGGCCCATGAAGAGGGTATGCAAGGCCTAGAAAATCTCAGGCATGTGCACATGGAGGCCAATGGTTGTTAATGGCACTCGGCTGCTCTCAGGAAGGATTGGACCTTCTGACCATGCAAAATGTAGCACAACCTGGGTCTACCAAGCATGTAAACTGTTGGCACAGCACCATCAGGGCCAACTGGTATGAACTGGTGCAGCTCCACTGACTCCAGCAAAACTACTCTGATTCATACCAGCTGGGGACACTGGCTGGTGGTTTCTGATAGCGTTCACATGGGTCAAGCATGGAGTCCATGGGATGGCGAAGGGGGAGTTCTGGAGGCACCGTAGCCTTGTAAGGGGTTCAGGTATCTGAATGGTTTCACCTTGGGCAGGTGCCACACACCCTCTGTGGGTAATGTGTGAAGCCAGGGGATGGCATTTGCAACCAAACCCCTCCAGACCATGCTGAATGTTGACTCCAAGCTAGCTACGTTCTTGGGACCAAATATGCCTAGAGTGGCCTCTGTTTTCTAGGTGTCCCAGGTCATGACACTGTCGGCCTGATTTTCCCTAGGCAAGGCCTGAGCATCTGCAGCCACCCAAAGGCACCGTGGATGCTTAGCACCTTTGGAAATTAGATATCAGCTCCCTCCCAAAACAGAAGGCCCAAGAACCCCTTAGGGGAGATGTGGCCCTTCCCTGTCTATCCCATGGACTCCCCCTCCCTCACCCTTGGCACAGAAAGCAGAGGCTGCTTAAACTTTCCCCAACTAGTACAGCTCCGTGCAGTTCACCCACAGCCCTCCCCAGCTCTGGCTGCTCCTTGGCTTCACCATATTTTCACATTGGCTTCCTCCACGCCTGCTTGCCTCTTGCCGTATCGCAGGCCAAATGAGTTCCAGTTGTAGGTGGAGAGATCCTTCTCCCGGTCCACCAGCAGCGACCTCTGAGGTGCAGCATTCCCTCTTCTCCGGAACAGAGAGATGCCTTCCCACAGCTGGGCTGGGCTCCCCCGGCGCCGGCATGGGACAGCTGGCATGGATTTCAGCTCTGTCTTCCCAGGGCTGGGCTTTCTCTCCAAGCAATGAGTGGGGTTGGAATGGACACCTACAGCGAAAGGGAGAGAGGGAGCGTTAAGAAGGGAACGGGCCTCACCGTAGATGCAGGGTTTTTGGTTGTAGCCATGTTGGTCTAAGGACATAGGCAAAGCTTCTTTGGGTAGAAGCGATATCTTTTATTAGACCAACTGAGTAGTTGGAAAAAAGTTCTCTGCAAGCTTTTGGGCACAAGCACCCTTCTTCAGGGAGTCTCTGCTCTTCTGAGATGAGCAAATGAGCACTGGGCAGGACCTCTGAGGTAGGGCCATCTCTTTGCTGTGTGGCTGAACGGCCCCTAGCTTAATCCACAATGTGCTACCCTAGTACAGCTAACTCAGAAGTTTCCATGTGATTCCAGGAAGATTTAAATCTTCTTGGCCAGGTTTTCAGAAGATTGAACCTCCTGCTTATCATCATATTGCTTATGATAGCATCTAAGGGCAAACCAAGTGGCAGGCCTCATTGGGTAAGGAGCTGCACAAACACCAAGGAAAACCATTAAAAAGAGTTTGCAGATGCCTAAATAAGGACCCATTTTTCAACAAGTGCGGAGACCTGTGTTTCTGAAAAGTGGGCTCGAATGGTGATAATCTAGATTCAAGGGCAGTGGTGCCCAACCTCTGCTGGCCCATGGACAACACTGGGCAAGTGCCATATTAGAGGAACATCAGGCTGAGCTCACTTTAAAATTACCCTTGAGGCTGTGGGTAATGTTGGAGGGTCTTGAGGGCAGCACATTGGGACCAGTAGCTTAGGAGCTCATTTTTCATGGGTGCTGACCACCTGTAGGTCCCATCGATTTTAACTAAAATCAGGATGCTCAGTACCTTTGACAACCAGGGGCAAGGGGAGAACATGAAATCAGAGCAGACAAGGTAACCATGTTAACACATTTTCTAATTTTTAACTGCCTGTTTGTTCAGCATCCTCCTCAAGCTGGCCCTAGCTTCTAGTGCTTGTCATAATACAATAATAACAATATACTGCATCGACCTTTAGGCTTCAGAGTGTAAGAAGAGCATCAAGCTTACTGTAGCTCCATTAGCAACAACCTTTCTTCCTCTAAAGCACTGCAAGCTAAGATAATTGAGCCCTATGGATGATTACACTGATAATGTCTGTGATCTTCAGCTAACCCTCTTGTCTAAACATAGAGCAATTTGGGGGCATGTTATCCCAGAAGTGTGAAGCAGCTTCTCCATCCTCTTTTTTGGAGGGATGGATAGACAGACAGATACCCTTCTCAGTTTGTTAAATAACTCACATAAGCCCTTGGGGATATGTAACCCCTTCAGCTCCATGGGGGCACCTTTAAATGCAAGAAGTCCAGGGGCTGCAATGCTACCTGCATCCTGGGGGCTCCAGCTGGAGACGTATCTTCCCATTGGTTCCTCAAAGAGGACGGTGAAGAAGAACAGAAGCAGCAGTGTGGAGCTGAAAGGATGCATCCTGGGAGGGTGCAGACCTGAAATACCAGACAGGGATGAAAAGAGCACAGAGAAAGGGATTATGCCAACCCAATGGGTGCTTCTCCCAGCCCCAGCATTGCTGTTCTTGACTTATTACACAAGGTTTTTAAAAAGGGCAATGCCTGGCCCGATCCTCCTCTTGGTGAAGGAAGGGCACTTGGGCATGGTGTAAACAGGGATGATGAGCGTCTAACTCGCACATCTGCCAGCTGCCTCTTGCACCCATTTCACACAGAATGGTGAGTAAAATAAAGCATTGGGTCCAAGTGACAACATGCTCAAACACTGGGGTTAGTAAAAAAAGGAAAGAGAGAGAGATGCACAGAGAGGGAGAGACACAGAAGGAGAGAG
Source organism: Crocodylus porosus (assembly GCF_001723895.1). NCBI lineage: Eukaryota > Metazoa > Chordata > Crocodylia > Crocodylidae > Crocodylus > Crocodylus porosus. Next base: position 1,997,354 of record NW_017728935.1, on the reverse strand, counting down.
AGAGAGATTGCAACAGGAATCTCATTAGATCAACACCAGGGATGATCCTGCCTTGAGCAGGGGGCTGGATAGCCCTTCCAGCCCTACTTTCCTATGATCCTAAGAACCAGCAGTGCAAGTAGCCATGCAAGCCCTTAATTATTCTTGCCATCACTGGAAGCTGTGGATCTTTATCACCATGTAGGGTCAGGTCCCAACACACCTTATCATTTGGAGCTGCACGAGTGCAGGACTTCGCTCTTCAGCTAACACACCTGGGAGGAGAAGGTTCCCTGCGCAGCCTTGTTTCAGGTGCATACGCACTGAACAGCGAGTGTCCTGAGTGCCGCTGGACTCCAGACATAGCTTCCTGCTGGCATTAACAAGGAGACTGACCTGCATCCCATGAAAAGTGGGCCTAGCTCATTGCGTTGGAGAGACTCTTCCACACAAAACAAAGCTAAGCAGAGACAAAAAGGATGCTGCGACCCCTCATTCCCCGGCTATTCTGTTCCACTGCTAATAGCGGATAAAGAACAGATCGACTAGGCGCAGCCGACAGTATGCTGAGCCTGTGAGCGAAGGACGGCAGGGTAGGGGAATGCCGGGGTCAGCAATGTGCCTGGCCAAACCTGAGAGAAATGGGAATCAAACCCACCCTGCATCTCCCAGACTTGTAGGGGTGTGATCAGTAGTTCAACAGATTAATGCCAAAGAAAGCTATAAAGAGCTTCCTTCTTTTGTGAGATTCAGGGAAGGAAGGAGGAGGGAAAGGCGACAGTTGTGGTGTTTCTGTTGCCTCTGTCCCCCTCTCAAAGGGTGCTCACCAGCCCCTGCTACATTAGCCTCCTGGTAACTTGTGTGCCCAGATCCTCAGGTGATACCTAGTTCTCTGAGCCTGGGCATTTGCTGCACTGGTGAGCCCAGTGTGGTTTTTCTTCCACGACAAGGGCTCTTTGCTGATACTGCTGTACAAATAATAAGTAACACCAATAAGAGCAATCACACCCCAAGTTTTCAGTCCAGCACTCGCTGCAGGCACAAACGACACCCAGCTCAGCTGTACAAAAGAGCCTCCTTCACCCGCAGAACCTCGCCAGGCTCCAGGAATGAAGTTAATATTCTTTTCAAGTCACTCCGAGTCCTCAGGTCCAGTGTCATCAGGCTAATACTGTAATTTCCCCTCACACATTTTATCTCTAACCTGCTGCAGGTCACAGCAACAGATTACTATTATTATATATTTATAAAGAGCTGCTTATCTGGAAATAGCAGGGCTCTGCACCCTTTTAATTTATTACCCTTCCGCTCTCAAGAAGTCAAATGATCTATTCAAGCTTCAATTCCAAGAAAATGGCCCTCCTTTCCTGAGAAGAGTGATGCTTTTGCTCCCAGTGAAATATGCTTACTTTTAATGTTGGTCTGATCTGAGCAAGTTCATTTATTACCGGGGGGAAAAAGAGCCTGGAGATATAAAGTAGTTAGGACAATCTCTTCCCGTGCAAGAACACTCTCAACTTAACTTACATGCTTTTATTCCTCTTTGGGTCTTTTTGTTCCTGGAGAGTTATAATGAAATTCATTAGCAGGATAAATGGACCTGAACAGAGCTCTGCAGGTTTCTGGCTAGGCTGGTTTTGGTACCCAAGATAGCTCATTGAGAACAACATATTTATATTGTTATCACACATACACACACACCTCTGTGAATTGGATGTTGGAGACATTTACTGGACTAACAGACCCTGAAACATGCAGTCCTCTCCTGGCCTGTTTAAGTACTGGAGGTGCAACTGGTGATGCTATAAGGAAAGACCTAGCTGCGAGTGAAATCCTGGCCCCGCTGAAATTAATGGGTTTTTTCTCTTTACTTAAACTCATCTAGGATTTTACTCAAACCATTTCATTTTAGACCTGGATTGCGTCAAAGCTGCCCGTGCAGTTGCAGTGCCTCGATCCTGGTGGAGAGCATTACACTGAGATAAACCGGAGCGGCACGGGACTGGGACCCAGGAGACCCAGGCTGTTTACATCTCTACACTAATCCTAGGATTCAGATTCAGTGGCCTTTTCATCTCTGCTAATGGCAGCAACACAAGGAGCCTGGGGGACATGTGCTCCCTTCTGCCCCGGCAGCATTAAGCCCGGTTCTGAATTGCCTTGCTCTGAGCAGTGTTAGATGCCGTAGCCACTTAGCTACCACAGGTACACAAGAAGAGGTGTCAGAATAAGTGGGTAGACAAGGATCAAGGCAAGCTCCTGTCTTTTCCTGTGCCTAAGTCTTCCCATCTTTTGAATGGCTTGGGAAAACCTCCGAGAGGAAACAATGCCCGCTGCAAGAGGCACGATTCCTCCCCACCTGCCACTTCAGCGGTTATGGTTTTTTGACCACGTGGTCTATTCCCTGGAACGCAGTGAAGCATCCCCCACAATGTAGGGCACGTTGGGGTTTCAATGCCTCTGTGAAAAGCTAACTAAAGTTTCCAGCAGGAAGAATGGAAAAGAAATAACTGAGGCTGCCCACTTACCTCAGCTTCTCTTGGACGTTGGTGCAAAGAAAAGGCAAGCAGTCACTCTCTCCAGTCGTCCCACTAGGCAAGCAGCTGCCCGGCTGTTCAGATCTCTCTCCACTACTGTACCAACTTCTCTGTTTTATTGTATCAGCCGGCTGTGATGTCAGCCTCTGCCTTCCCCGTCGACCCTCCGCTGCCAATTTCATTTCAAAAGATTCCCCATTCTCCTCCTCTCTGGATCGCTTCTTGCCACAATGTGCAATTAAACAATAAAGCACTTTAAACAGGGGAAGACAATAGATCCATCTCCAGGCTTGGTCTTCAACTGGGGTCTTGCCATTTAATGGGGTTACACTGATTCAGCCCCAGCTGGGGATCTCTTTGTTTCTAGTTTCTTCTCCATTTCTTTTCTCTTCCCTCTCGCAGGGCTTGGCCACATGTCGAGCTGCAATAATTCGTCATAAGCTGCAATTTTCAACCACTGCTGCTCAACTCTTGTAGAAGGCTGTGTAGATGCTCTTATTGTTGTTCAACTGAAGTCAAGCATCCTAAAGCTAAAGTGCGATAAGCCAAAAGGAGAGTGTCCACACAGAGCTTTGCACCAGTTCACAGGAACATAGAACTAGAAACGGCCTCTTGGGCTATTGAGTCCAGACCCCGCATTTGCTTGTCTGGGTTAATGAAACAATGACCAATTTTATTTATAGATTGAAGCTTCCTTCTCCCACCTCTTGTTTATCCTGTTGTTTTCTCTCTCATTAGGATCTCCATGTAGACTTTTACCAGCTTAGCCTGGGGTATGAATTTCAGCTAAACTTCTGCAATCCCCTGGATGATCCCCTAACCTTAGGATCCCCTAAGCTTGTATGAAGCTCAGTCTACACTAAAACCTTTACTAGCATAGTTGTGCTAATTAAGAGTGCAACAGGTAGAAGATGATTCTCAGCTAGGAAGGGAGGTGGGGTTGCTTGTATAGTCCTACAGATACCAGTACAGCTTTGCTTGTAAAGCTATTTCAGAAAATGCTTTTAACTGTGGACAAACACTAAGAATGGCTTATTCTAGTTCAGCTTAAACTCAATTGGAAACAGAGGGCGTGTCTACACAAGACGTTTACTGAGCTGTAGCCTAATAACACTGCGCAGTAGCATGCTGGTCAACAACCATGCTAATAAGCTACTGTGCAGTGTTATTAGGCTACTGTGCCGTAACCGTCACAAAAAACCACATGCTGGCGCTACCGTGCAGTAAAGGTTAGTTACTGTGCATTCAGTTATTACTTCATTAACGAAGTATTAAACTAAATGTGCAGTAACAACAGAGCATCAGTGAATGGGCCAGCAGGGGAGATTATGCTTAGGGGCAATCAACACGGGTTCATTAGCGGCAGGTCCCATCAGACCAACCTGGTGGCCTTCTACGATCAGATCACCAAATCCTTAGATGCAGGGGGAGCAGTGGACATCGTCTTCCTGGACTTCCAGAAGGCCTTCGACGCTGTCTTTCACCCCATTCTCATCAAAAAACTGGGGGACTGTGGTGTCGACACCCACACAGTCAGATGTGTCGCCAACCGGCTGGAGGGCCACACCCAGAGAGTGGTGGTGGATGGGTCATTTTTGACCTGGAGGGAGGTGGGCAGTGGGGTCCCCCAGGGCT
>NW_017728935.1:1981996-1992686 GCF_001723895.1 Crocodylus porosus | reverse complement strand
GGGGGGATCAGCAGGCATTGGGGGAGTCCCTGTTCCCCCGAGCACCGCCAGGAGTGACCAGGAATAATGGTCACGAGCTGGCAGAGGGGAGATCCAAACTAGACATCAGGAGGCGCGACTTCATGGTCAGGGCGGCTAGGGTCTGGGGCCAGCTTCCAAGAGAAGTGGTGCAGGCTCCTGGCCTGGGGGTGTTTAAGAGGAGGCTGGATGAACACCTTGCTGGGGTCGTTTGACCCCAGTACTCTCTCCTGCCACGGCAGGGGGTCAGACTCGATGATCTGCTCAGGTCCCTTCTGACCCAACCAACTATGAAACTATGTGTAGACGTATCCAGAGAGTGAAGCGGAACTGGAATAATTCATTTTTACATTGAAACAAAACTGCTGGCACTTGCTGCTCTGCTTCAGCCTGTTTAATGCAGCCCAGCCAGGTTTGCGTACAGCTATTCTTTTGTTGGATGAAACCCAGCTTATAGGCACATAGCTTGCACCTGAATGTGCAGGCACTGGATACAGTCAGCTTTAAACCAACAATAGAAGTCTCTATATACCATGATTGAATGGGATTGATTTTTTATACCAATGTAAATCCAACCAGCTGTGTGCAGACCGGCCCTGTCCCTCTTTCCCTAAGTGCTTCTCTTTCTTCCCTCTCCTTCTTTCCTCCCTCTCTCTGTCTCGCATAAGTATTTTCCTAAAACACTTTGGTTTGTGGCTCACTCTCCTTCCTGTACAACCTAAGGGCCTGCATTCATTACCTTTGTGTTGGACAGCCATGCAGAAATTAAAATCACAGGGCTCCCTGTTAATAGCATCTGTTAACCCCACGTCCCAGGGGACTGTTTTCCTCTTGTCAAGGAAAGCTTGTGTTTCTGTGGGATTTAACCAAGCCAGGTCAGGGATTTAAAGCTGTGTTCCAGCTAATGCATTCTAGCTAGCCCCTTCAAAAAGACCAGCTCAGGGTGGCTTTACACACATGCTCTAAGCTTGGGCTCTGCCATACAAGCACATTGGAGAGACCCATCTGTCTCGTCGACACTGGAATTTTACGACACCAGAGCTCTTCAAACACACGGCGAGGCGAGATGCCAGCGTGTAGCCTTTAGTGCTCTCCCTTGCCTGTGCGACATACCTGTTCATCCTGCTGGAAGGTCTTCAACCTCTCTGCAGAGCTGATTGGAGCTGTTAAGTCCTGTAATGACTCAGATGCAGAAACAAATGACTTTTCCCATTACACAGAAAAGCCTCTTAATACACAATGGCCATATTTTTTAGCTGATGCTTGACACAGTGTTTCCTCCCAAGGAAGTCCAGCATCTCACTGCAGTGTCTCCAGCAGGTTGGCAACCCCAATGGGAGTGCAAGAGCAAGAGTGTGGACAGCTGTGAGACGGGTGCATGGGCTAAGGTGGTCCATGGTACCCTTCAGACAAATACATGTGATCTTAAACCCTGAGGGACAGTGAGAGAGGGTGAAACCCAGCCCTGTGCCTACAGCCAGGGATGTCATCATACAAGGCAGAAGTGGTGCCTGGACTTGTTAAAACATTGAGCAGACGAGCAGGACCAGAGCCAAGTTCCCCACTTATAGAGGCAGAAGCAGGCTCAGGGGCAGCCTTGCTGTTCAGCGATATTCTCCCACAAACCGATTGCATTTGCCATGACCTGCTGCCCCATGTCCCTGGCTATTCTCCAGGAGGCTGCAAGCACAGTGAACTGAGTCAGGGTCTTGGCATGCTCACAGCATCTCTCCTCTGTCTCCTCCTTTCTCAGGGGGGGCACTGAAAGAAGGTCAGCATTTTAAAGGCATCTGGAGGAACAGGGATCTTAACTGAGGCACAGGCGAAGCAGCTCCGCTGCCCTTTACATGACCCATAGCTCCCATTGTGCTATGTTCAAGGCTGTGGCATCCAGCCCCCTCACAAGCTCCATGGAGAGCGGATTTCAAAGCTTCATTAAGCTAATGCTAAATTAAAATCTTTCCATGAGATGGAAGGGTTATGAGAGGATCACCGTCCCATGCACAGTAACCACAGCGGTGCATAGTTGTAGGGTGGTACGGCAGTCATAGGCACTGTCTATGGAATAAAGGGGGTGTGGGGGGGTCTCTTTTAGTCTACATCCCCCACTCATTTCTGGCAGGTGGTGTTGGCTGGCTCTCTTCAGGCTGGTGATGGCCAGTAATAAGGTTAATACAAGTATCCCATGCCCATCTGATGGCGTCTGACACCATGAAGCACCTCATCAACTCAGAGTAGCCCTGGGGCATTTTTCAGGCAGTCAGGATGGGCCTCCATGTGCTGAGCGCCTCCACCTTTAGTGCCCACATTGTCACATCTTGCCCCTTCTCCCTCAAGGTATCAGCCCACGGGCTGTACTAAAACAGATATGGATCTATGGAGACGTGCTGTCTGTTATTTGTTAGGGGCACTCGAGACGGACTCCGGTGCAGCTCTCGCCCCAGTCCGTGGGAGCTGGGCTTGGATGTGAAACCAACAGAAGACAGCAAACGCTGCTCACAGCTCCTCACCTTGGGCAAACGGAGGCTGCGGGCTGAAGACGATGCCTACGACGGCTTTACCACCCTACAACTATGTACCCCCCTGGCTGCTGCAGGGCTGTGGAGCACGAAGGGCTCCACAGGGACCATCCTTCTCCCCCAGTACAGCTGGCAAGGGGACCTGCTCTGGCTTGGTGCAAGGGTTATTCACAGCCCGCTCCTTGGTGCCAGGATCATCACAGTTACAGGAACTGATGCAACACACTCACCTCGCAGGTGGGGAAGGTGCCAGCAGGATGGCTGAGAGAGCAAGAGCAGCAAGAGCTCACCCTCTTGGACAGAGCTGGAGCAGCGAGGGGCTTTCCTGCCAGGCTGCGCCCTGCTTCGAGGGACCCCAGCATCCTTCTTTGGAGCTGGTGTCACAGCAGCATGAGAGGAGGGCAGGCTCCAGCGGCCACACGGCAGAAGTCGTTCCTCACCACTGGTTTTGGAAGGTGGCTCCACGTCTGGCAGGACCTTGACGCCTTCACAGACATCTGTGGGGCGGAGGCAGCACTGCAAAGAGCACTGGCTTGCGCCTTAACTGCCCCCATGGCTTAGTGCTCTTCACATGCATGATGCATGACTGAAATATTCATCCCTGGGCCACTCGCAGAGGACATTTTTCCTCATGTTTTATTCCAGGTAAGTAAAACAACCCCCAGCCTATAACGCTTGGCAAGAATTAGCAGCCTCTTCCTGTACAGCCTTCTTTACTCCTGACCTGCCTCCCTCTCTCTCTCTCTCTCTCAGCAGCTCTTTATTAATTAATAGCCCTAAATATTGTTTGGTTTTCATGGTCAGTGAACATGAAAAGGTGGGGAACTCGGCCCCCCCTGGATCAGGTCATGAAATGTTAATGTGGCTTAATGGGAGTTTTTGTAACCTGTGCACCCTCTCTCAGAGCTTGCCAGGCAGCTGCACTACCTCCACCAGAGTCAGCACCTCCAGGAAAGCAGCCCAGGTGGAGGGGACACCAGGGTGGCTTTGCAACGCCATTGTCTCCCCAAGACCCCACTTCTCCAGGGAGTAGAGCAGGGCCTCGAGCAGGGTGTGAGCACCCTCTCTCCCTCTGAGTAAGGCCTTTTCCTCCATCTACCCGCATAGTCCTTTGTAACCCAGAACTCCTGCAGCATGGAGCCCTCCAGCCTTGGCCCCAGACACAGGACTCTTTCCTACTCCCAGGTCTGATCCTGCACCATCGAAGTCAACCGTGGAGTTTTGCCACTGACCCCACTGGGAGCAGACGCCAGTTCAGGAAAGCGTCTTGTGGGCACAAGCTTGTAGGTGTCTCCGCCAGAGCAGCAGGTCTCTGTTTCACATGAAAGGCACAGCAAGCAGAGAGGCAAATAGTTTCAGGTGCTGTGGTTTGAGCACCTGCTGCATAGTGGTTTTTCAAATGGTGAAAAGCCAGGATTAAAACAATAGTAACAAAGACATTTCCCTCATGCCAAATCCTTTAGCAAATCAGAGAGAGGCTGACATACTTAATGGCTCTGCAGGGCTCCCTTCCCCCTGTCGCTCAGGGCTTGCCCGGATGGGGAGAGGCGCATGCAGCAGGCTAGGTGCGAATGTACAGTGCAAGAGTCATTTGGCACTAAGTCACCATTTGGACACGTGTAGGATACGTCTATGGGTGTGCCACTGAGGGATGCACCTTCTGTCTCCCCAAACCAGGTTAGACAAGTGAGACAGGGTGGGCAGGTCTGTGCAATGTAACACACTTCATGTATTCATTTATTTGTCCAAAAGCACTCAGGGTGGACTAAGAGGGCCCACACCGGGAGTTCGGGTAGAGTACCTAGTACTAGATACCTCAGGCTTACTGTGCAATAGCTTCCCTGTTAGCAGCAACCCTCTGCAACTCCGCATTTAACTGAGCGGGTATCAAACCTGACTGGTTGCAGTTCTCTAGGCACTTGGCACCCATTTAAATCTGCCCCCCTCTTTCCAAGGCCTCTGGTTCGTGCTGAGCTCTGTCAGAACCTTGCAAAGGCTGGAAAGCCTGTCTGCTAGTCCACATCACCACTTCTCCAGGAAAAATAAAACCACTCAGTTCAAATCTCCAATAGCTTTGCAAGATGCCATTTCAGCTAGAAAGATTCAGGAGAGCTGCCCAGACATGAAGCCAGGAACCCATTCCTAACTCTCTTTGATTTGAGCTAAAGGAGTAACTCCTCTGACTGATAGCTATAGGAGTCCCCTGTGCTCTGTGGACTTGCTGTTGGAAGACGAACAACATGCACTGGGCAGTGAGTGCTCATGAGACAGGGCAGCATCTCAGATGTGCTTTTAATCCACAGAGAATTTTATTCTCATAAGAACATGGGCAAAAAGTAGAATCAAACTCGTACAAGTCCCTAATTTGAGAACCTCATTCCTGTCAACACAGACCTGGGTAGGTACAAACCTTGCCTAGATCTGTGTGATGGAGACTTTCCATAGTAAGCCACTGTTTTCTGGAAGATCTGTGGTCTCCACGCTGCTCCAGTCACAACAGGAGGGCATGTACAGTCCAAGGAGGTCTCAGCCTGCAGAGCCTGATGTTAAAAGCGTGTGCAAAGAAAGCACCTTGCCCAAGGATCTGGATGTCTAGAAATTATTTCCCTAGGTGTAGGTCCTTCTTCTAGCTCACACCAAGGAGCTGCTGTCGCCTAGTTTCTGGAACAGCTACAACAGCAACAGTAACTTATTAGCAGTAATATGGAACGATGTTCAAAGAGCTGCAGACAATGATAATTTACCCTGGATATGCAATTAGTACTGTAACCACAGGGACCCAAATCCAAGTCTTAATGCTACTTGCTGCTGAAAACAAGTCTTCTCTGCATGGCTCTGCTTTCACTGCTTACATCTTCTGATGCAGATGATGCTGTCCAGACCTTTACTGAGCAGATGTAGATGGCTAAATATAAATTAATAGGGCTCCTTCCTATGTTGACCTCCAACACAAAAGGCGCCAACAGTGCCATCCCACAGTAGGTGTTTCCCACATGCTGGCTGGCAGGTGGCAGAGAAATACTGTTCTACCAAGAGGAAGGAAGGCCTTTGGCAGTTGGAGCACTATGAACTCACACCAGTGTAACTGGTGCTGCCCTCACCACTTTGCAAAACCCAAACCCATAGACCACTCAGTGCAAACTCCCCCCGCAGCCCTGCTCACCTTGCTCAGCAGTGGAATATTTCCCAAAGCTCCCAGGAATCCAAAAGCGACTGGGAGAAAAGACCTGGAGCAAAACAAAGATCTTTGTTAATCCCTGAGCTGAGATCTGTCCCCTTGGAGGACGGAAGGGCTGTATGTGGGTGCAGGGAGGGGGTCTCTCCCTGGTTTGCAGCTATGTCAAGTAAATTTAGGTTGAGAAGGGTCCACCAGCTGGAAAGTATGCCCCAACTGTCCATCAGTCTGAATACGCTGGTGCCTGCCACAAAAGCATCCAAGAATTAGGGCCAAGTGGATTGGAAACTGAGTCTCTGCTTGAAGTCAGTGAGCTTACTTCTGATTTACTTTCCCGTATATAGGTGCAGAGCTTCATGCCTGCATGATGCTTTGGGAAGCTTTGGATGAAGATGCCGGCTGAGGAGCTTCCAAGGGGAATGGGGTCTCATTTTACAGCCCGCACAGCCCAGATCCACGGAGTGCTCTTTCTCATGCAAGACCAGCTAACGTTAAATTGAAATGAAATGCACTGAGAGAATTACTTGCCTGAAGAGGCTGATGAAGCCATAGGCCTCCAGCACCATGCCAAGAAGAGGCCATCTCAGGAGGACAATGATGATGCCCCCCAGGAAGAAGCTGGTGCCCTTCAGCTTTTCCCTCTGGAAGAAGAAGCTGAAAGTCCTTCTGAACCCAATGATAAAAACTAAGCCAGAAAGCAAGAGGATCTGTGCAGGAGGAAATGGGGGTGAAGGGGGTGGGTTAAAAGAGATCAGCTCTGCGCGCTCCCTTCATCCCCCCTTCCCATGGGCGAGTTGCTGGTGCTTCCACGCCCCATCAGCCACACTGGACAACCCCTCCAAACACAGTGGCATTCTCCTTGTCTGCTGCTGGCTCCCTTACAACCAACACCATGGGTCGGACACGTATGCCACCAGAGGCTTTGTTCCGCAGCAGCGATCCCAGAAGGGCACCCTAACTCAGCGGGGAAACAGGCTTATATTTCTTGCCTAAGCCCATGGAATGGATATTCAGAAGGTACAGAAGGATGGAGTAAAATCCCCTTGGTTATAATAAATGCTGGAATACCAAGGGTTTCAAGCCTGGCCCGGAGGCATCAACACTTCTGGAGGAACACAGCTCATTTGCTATGTGGCTTGAACCACGGCTTCTCTTTTGAGCTTGTCTGCTAAGGAACCAACTGGCACCTGCTGTGGGGGTGAGGGCAGAGGGGAGGACACCTCTCAGCACTTGGCCTGACCCCTGTGACTTCATCTGCACTGACCCGAGCAGGGTTTGCACTGACCAGCTAGCCCCATCTGACTAGGGGGTTGGCAACGCTCCCTCAACGTAAGCAGCAACTGGGATAAAAGTTCCCTGGGCTGTAATTTTCCATCCTGACCATTGGGCAGCAGCAAAGAAGTGAGGGTTCAAGCTACTTACATTTCCAAAGGCCATAAGCACTGAGTCAAAGTACAGGAGCACCCCAAAAAGGATGAAAAATAGGCCAAAGCCCATGATTCCCACACCAATCCCTGCAAGAGGCAGAGGGGCTGATGTTAGGGGCATGGCAGACCACAAAGAGAGCCCGCTTGCTGTGTAGAAAGCCCTACCCAGTACTACCCCAGGTCACCACACCTGGCCTGAGGTTCCTCATCGCATCCCTGCCTCCTCGCTGCATGGCTTGGTCACCCTTTCTCACTATCCATGCTATCCCAGGTGGCTGCCTTCCACCCTGCTGGCAGCACACCTTGCAAATCCCTTGGTCACTTGATATCCGAGGGAGGAAAAAGAGCTGGTCTGAAGTTCAACTGGTTGAAAAACCAGCGGAGTGATTTAATAGGGCCTTTCTGAATAGTCTCCATCTCATTTGTATCCTAATCCTCACCCACCTCATAGTGGTGGACTGTTTTGAAAGGGGTTTGGATCACAACCTCAGCGCTATTCACTGTATCTTTCAGCCAAACTGCAGCAGAGGACGGGCTGTCTCATGGGTTCAGAGGAATGAGAAGCCCACCAGCACACCTGGAGAGGCCTGAGCAGGGCAGGGAAGGCTGGCTGCTCACAGTGGCCTTTCACTCATCATTGCTCTCTGCCGCGAGTTTGGTGCTCAGGCGGGGTGATAGGAGGCCGGCACTCAGCAGGCGCCCCAGGCTCCCAGCTTAGCCAAGCATCTCAGGCCCGGCTTGCAAACCTTCTGCCCTTATGATCTGCCCGGGCTGCACAGATCTACCGGTGTCCTATAATCCTGTCTCGCAGCCTCCCTGCTGTCTTAGCCCTGGACTCGGTGCACGCACAGCCGCAGCTTTCCCCAAGCATCTCAGTCCTGACCTGCAGCCCCTATGCAGCAGCAGCCCCGGGCTGCCCTACTGCCCTCCCCACCCCACACAGCTCTAACGCCCCTCCACCCTCCCCACAGACCCTCCCATAGTCCAATCCAGGGCTCGCCCTCTGGAGCCAAGTCATACGAATGCCTCGACCCAGCTGCTGCCAGTGGTGCTGAGTTATTGCTGTGGGAAGCAGTGAAATCAGTGCTTGACTCTGTGTTAAGTGCCCTTCAGGGAGCCCACAGAGTGCCAGCCCCACGCCTTTCAGGCCGAGGCAAGACACGAGTTCCCTACTCTTGATGCTTCCAGTGAAAGCAGCCAGCACAGCTGCCCCTGGTCCAGCCCTGCACTGGAAGTCATGGCTTCACATGCCTCATGGAGCAGATCAGGCCCCTGTTTCCGATGGAAGCTGCTCCCCCAGCTCCACAGGGCATCATTAACAAGTAACCCCGGCAGAGGCTGCATCCTTTACTTACTCTGGCAATCCGTGAGAGACACCATCTTCCCTGTCCTGGCCTGGGGCGGGGGTGCAAGTTGTGACCCTTGGAAAGGCCTTTCACCTCCACGTCATCCTGCAAATCATTAACCTCGCAGCAGGGGCAGTAAGGTTGGTACGGCAGCCACCGGTGTGCTCAGCACCTCCAGGTGAATCCAGCACAGGCTGGAAGGCACTTACACTGGGCCTCGCAAACACAGCCTGAACCACAAGGTCCTGCTGACCGTGTCACGGGCACAGTGTTGTTCCAAGGGCTCAGGGCTCCCTATTTTCAACCCTACTGTCTCCTATAAAAGGGCTCAATTGTAGTTTCACTCACAGCACTGAGAAACAGGAGGAATCTGGTGAAGTGGGACCACCTGATTCTCCCCTACTTTGTCTCCTTATTTATGATCTATGTGGAGGTGGTGGCTAGGAGCCCAGTCATGTATTTGGTGCTAGGTATAGTACCAGAAAAAATGGCCTAGCTTCACCAACTTGCTCAAGGTCCATTTTACAAACAACAGACAAGGAGAGATCCCACCCCAGCCAACAAGCAGTGAGTAACTTTTCTTTTACAGCCAACCTGACCCACTGCAAAGCCCCAAACCTGTTACCTATGGGTCAGATGGGAACAATACCTACCTCACCCATCGTCATGCCTGATTAAACCATCCCTTGTGGTAGATGCGGCCAAGTGCTCTTTTCTTCTATGACTTGCTCAGACATTGCAGAGACAAACCCTTTGTGCAAGCGGCAAGCAGAGGAGCTTCATTGTGCTGGGCTAATTACACTGCCCAGAGCATCCGTCGCCTGCATCTGATGCCTGGAGATACTCGTGTGCACTGACCACCTGATTCATGAAAGGGTGTAGAGCCTGTGTGTGCAGGCTGGGTTGTGGGTCAGAGATGAGCCATCCCTTGGCCTCACCTCCTCTTCCTTCTTCACCCGCAGAACCTTCACAGGCAGCTCCAGAAACAAGCAGAAGTGTTTGATATTCAGACATGCTCAAGATCATCTTTTTGGGGGGCAGTTTCTGCCCTTCCACCTCCACATTCAGCAGCACCCTTTGGGGGATGAACGTGACCCTCAGATTTGGCTTGGCTTTGCTGCTCTCCTTCTGGCTCTGTTGCCCTTGCAAGGAAGGTCCTCTCTCATCCGCAGTAGACAAGCACTTAGATGCCCAGGTGAAGCAAACTCACTTGCTTAAAGCTGCAGCCTTGCACAAAATCCAGTCCTTTCTTCAGCTGCCTGTTTTTCCCATGTGTCCTTCCATCTCTCACCTGCCACAAACAGGGGCGGGTAGTTCGGGATCTGAGCTACGCCAGTATAAAGCCAAGGCAACTCCCCTGAACCCAAAGGAGGTAGTTCTCCCATTTACATTGGTACAGCTGGGATCACAGTACAGACCAGGCTGCACTGTAAAGCTAAACATTTTGGGTGATGCCTTGGCTACACAATCAGGGAGACCCTTTCCTATCAAGCTGCTATGCAGCTGCAATATAGACCACAGCAAGTCTGGACTGTGCTTGAATAATAACAAGGGCTGCCGTCGCTGATATTCCTGCTTAGCTCTAACAGAGTGCACTTACTTGGACATCATGCGCATGCAGAAGCATCATCCAAGGAGGAGACAAAAACCATTGGGAAGGGAAGAGAACTGCTCATTGTCACAGAGCAGGGTGGTGGCAGAACTGGAAAGAGGACCAAGATGGCCTGGCTGCCAGTCTGATTCTCTCCCCACTAGGCAACACTGCCTTGTGTTAAGCAGAAGCAGGATCTGGGCCTGCATCCTGCTATTACGTGCAAACACAGCACTTCCGGAACAGTTGGGCTGCAGAAACAAGCACGTGCCTGACTGTTGGTTGCTTGTGCAACCTCAGTTGAACCTCTTGTGACAATACAGGCTTTCATCACCATTTTTCTAGAGGGCCCCTCTTTGGAGAATGTAGCTGCCAAATGAACCAGTTTCTACTGAGCATGGGAAGCCAACATTTTACAGACACTCATAATTAGCCACATTTGTGCAACTTTTCATAGTTTCATAGTTGGTAGGGTCGGAAGGGACCTGAGCAACAAGTGCAAGAAGACCCGAAGACTTCTTGTTGTCTAGGGCTTGGAGGATCGTCTCCTTAAGGAGCGACCACTCTCCTTGGACACCCGGCTCCCCTCCCCTCCGGGACCTCAGTGCTTCCCC
>NW_017728935.1:1871126-1974684 GCF_001723895.1 Crocodylus porosus | reverse complement strand
CCTGAACATTTGCACAGATGGGCATTTAGGGTATGACCCCAGTACTCTTTCCTGCCATGGCAGGGGGTCGGACTTGATGATCTGCTCAGGTCCCTTCCGACCCTAGAAACTATGAAACTGTGATCCCTCACCCTCTCACACTTCAAATCCCTTCTCCAAGTCGAGAGGCAGTGGCGGTCTTCATTGAAATGAGGATAAGGTTTTTTTAATACATATTTTTCCTCCCTAGTGTCATTCTTTTATTTTAGCGAAAACTTTCAAAGTAGCTATGGACAGACTCCCAACAGGAGTCCAAACAGTCAATCCAACAGTCAATCCAAATGGCTGTGTGCAAAAGTACCTCGAAACAGGGAGGAGCAATGAAAAATAAAATGCAGTGCAAGACGCAATAAAGGATCTACTCCTCCAGCTGGCAGCCGGAAGAGATGCAGGTGCTCAGTGCCTGGAAAAATCAGAACCCCAAAAATTTTCAATGCCCAGAGCGCCTGCATCACAGGCAAAACTGAAAGAAAAGTTTGCATCTTAGGCAAAATTGCAAGAAAGAACAGCTCCACCACTCGCCTGTTAACAAACCATTGATTTTTATTTATTCGTTTTATACAAACTTGCAAGGTACAAATGCATTTTTTTCCCCTGGTGTGAGATTCAACCATTTAGTAGCTACATCTAAAACAAATGCCACCGGGAAAATTAAAAAGAAAAGTAAGCAAACTACTACAGATTTCATTATGGGTTAAGATAATATCCCCTTTTTCTGATTAGAAGATTTAAAGCCGCTGAAAAGCTACAGCTGTTTGATCACAGTCTTTTTGATCTACCATTCAAATCATTGTCATCTAAGGTCACTTCCATACAAAAAGAAAGACACTGACACTGCATGGTTTCTTGGAGAGTTTTATTTGTCTAACACTAGCAAAAATCAGGTTTTTGCCCATTTCCCCTCCCTCCCCCCCAATATTAATGTGCATAAATAGATTTCTTTTTTCAATGCAAATAGTTTTTCTCGATTACAAGAGTTGCTGGTATATGATGGTGTTATGAAAAAAAATAACCAAAACAAAATAAAATTAAACATTAAAATAATAATAATAATAATACCCCCCACCCCAGTTCCACAATACTGCAATATGGTGATTGGAACCCACTTTATTGCAAGCTCCCAGCTTGTAACCTTGGAAACTCGTAAAGTGACAATAGTAGTGATTGGTCACAGACTCGACATGATTATTCATTGAATGGGAGGTGCCCGTGCTGTCCCCGTGTCCTTGGAGCTCTTCCTGGGAAACCCTTTTAAGGGTGCTGAAGAGTGGGATTATCTTCATCCCCCACCCCTTCCTCTGAATGCACAAGACCCCTTCCCCCAGGCACTGTGCTGGGACGATGCTGGAGCTAGCAAGCCCTCAAGGATGGGAGATGGGACTGAGCCAAGAGCCAAGGAGAAGCTCACTGTGGGGCTGGCAATGCCAACATGGTCTCAGGCACCAACCATGACAGTGAAAGCCTTTCCACTGACTTCAGGGGTCCTGGGTCCCAGCTCTGGACACAGCCCCAGTGGAGCTCTCCTGCCTCGGCTGAGCTCCAGGGGCTTCCTGGCTTGGCAGCATCTCTCAGTTCAGCCACCACCTTCCATCTCTGGGAATACGTTCGCAGCAAGGAAAGGTGCGTGCACCCTTGCATACATGCTTGGGGTGTGTGGGGCCGAGGGGGGCAGCTGGCCTAGTGGTATCCCAGGGACTGCAGTCCAGGAGCCTGTAGAGCTGCTGCTCTATTCGCATCATGACAGAAAAGCCATTCACAAGAATACACGTGAGGGGCAAATGGAGCATTTAAATTAAAGATTAAAAAAACCCACGTACATAGCAAGGATCTCCTCCTGATACCACGTACCAGCAAGGTCCCTTGCGTGGTGCCCGATATGGTACAATCCTACACGTCTTCATAACCTGCGCCTAGTGGCCAGACTTCCAGCCCTTGTCAATCAGATTGCAACAACCCCTACACCGATTCACATCCGCTGAGAATCTGGCCCTGCACAAAGCACTGTCATAGCAACAGGGAAATAAATGCATTGTTTCTTCAAACTTACAGTTTTTATACTTTATTTTAAATAAATCTGCTTTTAATAAAAGCATAAAATATATATATTTTTAAATAGGATTTCTTTTTCTAATAAACTGGAAAAGAATCTGCTTTTTGTAACTCACTGGCGGGGCCGACTCGAATAGCCCTGCTGAAAGAGAAAGAAAATTAGCACAAAACAGTACCGCCCAAAAAAAGAAGAGAAAAAAACCAAATATATATATTATATATAAATGTATAATTTCCATAAAACATATATTAAGGCATGTATAGCAAAATAAAGGGCCAGCTTTATGAGCTAACAGGGGCTGTATGGGACTCCAGGAGGGGAGCGGAACTATTTTTTCTCCTGGGATGTTTCTGTGTATTGCTAAAATGAAGAGGGAAAGAAATTCCTAGGTCTGATTCAACAGGGCAGTGGGGGGGATCCTCTTTCCTGGGGTGCTATGCATATTGCCAGAATTACAGAAGACTAACAGAGACTAGACTATCTGGGGAGATGACACAGAGACAAGCAATTCTCCCCAGGAAGACGCCAGAGGTCCCTCCCAGGCAGGGTCTGCCTCTTGCCAAGCTAGAACAACTGCTCCTTAGACAGGAAGGAGCGTCTAGTTGAATGATGAGCAGCCAGTCTGCTTTCCCTCCGCAGCTGGGGTAGGAGGGAAGAAAACGCCATCTCAATCGGTGCTGAGCATCGGCACCCGTGTCTCCTACGGACTCCACTTCAGTTGTGGGTGCCCAGCTGTGATCAGGTCAACAGAGAAGGTTTCTACACAGAGCTCCAGTCTCAAGGACTCAACAGTTCATAAGTTTAGGGCTCTTTTGACTTAAAAGTACCCTGGAAAGTGTATGGGAGGAGGGGAATCGGAGCTCTTGAGACAAAGGCTTGACATATGTTACCAAAGCAGCCTTGACATTGGCCTTTTCCGGTTCAGATCAGTGTCCTGAAACTGGCCCATTTCGCATGCAACCCCAGCCATATGTTGCAGTTTCTCTCGTGACAAATGAGATTCTGGAGCAGGAAAACCAACTCATCTCCAGTCCAGATTGCTCTCAGTGTTGGAGCAGAGACCTCAGTTTCAGACGTGGGCATTTTTTTAAAACATTGTCTGTCAAATCACTGGAAGAGATATCTACGCTCCTAGGCAAAACCTGCCTTTTCCACCCAGGCTTTGAGAGCAAGAATGCTGCTGGGCAAAAACTGGACCTATCTCATGGTGTAACATAAGGTTGGATTTTGCAAAAGAGCCCAGCTCCCTTTTGTGCCTGGAAGGAAACAGCCAGGCTGTCAGAGGCCTCAGAAAATCCATCTATCAATGTCATGGTGGGAGTTCCTGGGTGCCGCATGCTTTTAAAACCCTGGCCCCTCATCGAGGTGCTTAAATGGGATCATAATCCTTGCAAAGCCTGCTCCAAGTGGCAGATAGAGTTGCTCTGTTCATGCAGCCTTAAGTTTGAGAAGGGCAAGAAAGTCTGCTTGGAAACATTAAAAGAATCATCCTCCTCCCAAACACTGTGTAAGCTGAGCTGACGTTTAGAGAGACTTTTTCAAGTGATTTCCGCTGGCAGTGGGAATGCTGCTTGAGCATCAGACCATGTCCTCATGAGACTCCAGGTCTGGTTCTATGGGCACCAATGGTTTGGAAGCATAGATGAGCTTCAACCACCTCCTAGATGCTTAATCTGAACTGGAATGAACCTCTGAGTAAGTCTCTGCTGTGACCTGGCCCCTGCCTCCAGATCAATGATTAATCCTCAGCTTATTAGGAGAATCATGAGTCACATCTGGAGGAGTGAGCTCATGCCATCAGTTCTGATAGGAGCAGGGAAGGCGCAGCAGGGACTCAGCACCATGAGCTGTCCCTCCAAAAGGGCAGAAGAGCTCCTATAACTGTAGGTGTGAGGGGTCTATCCACCTTAGTGCAGGGAGCTAGGGGTGCAATGTCCACGTACTGCTTCACATGTGATACAGCAGGGAGCCACAGGCCAAAAAGACCCATCGAGTCCCTCCAAGGCCATCCCCAGTGCAGGATTGCTCTCCAGGTAAGGACGGTCACACCGGATTGCCCCCAGGGTCCACCCAGCTGCAAAAGCAGAGCCTCCCAGAGGGATGCAAGCATCTCAGCCATGGGATAGGAAGAGATGAGTTGCCTCCAGGAGGAATCATCTTCCCAGTCCCATCCATCTCATGCTGGCTTGCAGCCTCAAAGTTAAAGGGTTTGCTCCCTCCAGGCCTCACAGCTCAGGTTCTGCTTCATTTGGGAGCAAGGTAGTGCTGTCTGAATGAGGGGAAGAGACAGCTACAGCACTGACGTACCACCTGCCAAGTCAGCGGCTAAGTAAGGACATCTTTTAACCTGGGGCAGAAGTTGCTGGAGGGAGCCTGCAGCAGATGCCTGGGTGCAAGAGAAGGAAATGCCCCAGCGGTTCCATCCGGAACGAAGTGGGACACTCGGATACCGATGTGACAGGTGCCATGGCAACATTACAGCGAAGTGTGCCCAGTCTAGTGCTACATGCCTCTTGCAGCAGGCCAAGGTTACTATGTGGTGTGCGTGTGCATGTGTGCGTGGGCGGGTGCACGTGTGTGTGTTGGTACCAGTTCCTTCCTCTCACCCACTCCCATCCCCAGAAAAGTGCAAGAAATGAGCCTTGCTGGCAGTAACACAAACTCCGTGAGAGGTGTCTGCTCGTGCGAGCCAGACCCCGCTCAGGGAGGAATCCTGAAGCCCATCTCCCCTTTCTCCTCATCTCGACTTGCAAAAGGATCCCTGCTGGCCCCAGAAAACATCAAGGCTTTGCCTGGCTACTAAGCAAGGCCACGTGGGCTGCTCTAGCCCATCCCCTTCCATCTTTCTGCTATCCCCTTGCTACATGTCCACATACATTGCACAGACTTGCCGTTCCAAGCCACCCTTCACCCTGGAAAGAGACGCACTGGCGTTTCACAGACACAGCTCTACCCCACCACCTTGTAGTCCCCATCACCGCTCCCGTTTTCTGCCAGGGAGCTTTTTATTTCCTTTGCTGCCATTTCCATCTGTCCATCCTGAATGCCTGCTGTTCCCTTCCTTCCCGTGGATGCTTGTGAGCGTGAGCGCGAGCGCGGAGAAAGGTGGCTACTAGCGATGGTGAAAGCCATGCCAGGGGAGGGCAGCAGGGCAGGAAGGGAGCGCCTGGAGCAACGATGGGACACCGAGGCCTGCAAAGCACTGGAATGCTATCCACCTGCAGCGACGGCTCGGTCTCTGCACCAAAACTTCTCACAGGGAGGAAATTTGGGAGACGAGGGTTTCAGAGGGGAAAGTGAAGGGGCACCCCATGCCCTCCAGGGCAGTGTCACCTCCTCAGCATGACAGCCCAGCCACGTAGCTTCCCATGCAGAGCCCACGCCTGGCATAGAGAAGGCGCATCTCCCAGAACACAACTGGCTCCACTTGCAACGTCCGTCCCTCCAATGGCTGGCAGCAGCTGCAGCCATTTCCACAGTGCCCTTTGGTACCCAGCTCCAGCAGGCAGGCCGCCCGCCCATGGTGCTTCTTCCTGCGGTGCGACAGGCCCAGTGTTCAGGGGGAACTGGATCTGAGGTAAGGCCCCCTCCTCCACGCTCTCCTTGGCGGCAGGTGCCGGCTCACAGCTTCCCAGTCCTGGACATCAGCATTCGGTAGAGGAAGGGGCTCGGGGAGAACCGGTACGACGGCCAAGGAAAGGTTTGGTGGTCGAGGCGGGGTGCACGTGTTTACGCATTAAAACGTGGCACCGTGGAACTTCACAGCGCTCACAGCAGCCAGGGCTTGTGCTGAAGGGAGGAGAGGAGAGACAGTGAGTGCAAGACTGGGCCTGCCTGCTCTGGGAGGGGCCACGCAAAAGCTGACCCCCGACAGGAACACCCCGCTTGACACAATACACCCTTGTTAGCTCTTGGCCTCCACTGAGGATCTGGCCTGATTATAGTCCCCTTGCGGGGGCTGAAACACTTCAACCCTTCGTGCAAACAGGGTGAGCAGATGCACGATATGATCAGCACCGCTAAGGCTCATTCAAACCGGGGAGCCTGGCACCAGCACACACCACCCTGGCGCGGGCCATGTGTGCACTAGCAGGCTGCTGTGGTGAGGCTACACCTAAGTCCAGGCAGAAAAGCCCCTCATTTGGTAACTGGCCCCAACACAGTTGAAGAGACGAGAACAAGTTTTGCAGCAAATTTAGTGCTGGGGAGGGATACGGGCCTGAGGTTGCCACCAGAACTGGGACAGCACAGGCTTCCCCTACATACAAGTCGACTGACAGGCTTCAGCCCTCATCCCGATGGCCCTCCCTTAACAGCAAACGGAGAATGTCATCCCTGTGACCGACTTAGTGCTTAGCCTCACTGTTGAAGAGGGATCATCAGTTAGTGCCAGCTGTGTGTGGTGGGTGTTGTGTGTAAGATGGACCAAAACCAAAGCCCATCAATCCCACCTCGTGTATGGCAGCACGCAGCCACGGGCCTGGAATCAGCTACCTAGAGGGCAAAGGACTTCTGGAAGCTGCCAACATCCCACGTCCAGATTTCTGGTCATATTTCCCATGACTTATGTGGGTTTATTCACGAGGCAAACAGAATCAGTACCATTCAGGGAGGGATGTAGCATTTCTCATGCCTGACAGCCTCTATTTCTCCTCTAATTTATGTCTCTGGGGCCATTTCTACTTTTCACTGGATGCAAGCAAGGAAGAACCTAGCCCGTGACCTCAGGTGCATTTGATTCAATGCCTGGTGACGGTGGAGAAAAAGGATGGCCTGTCTAGATGACCGCAATGGGCTTCAGCTGCCCTGAAGCCCACCCACTCCTGACCCAGCGAATACACGGAAACAGGTGGGCTTCGAGGAAGACAACTTTCCCAACAGACTTCACACCACTGGATCTTCTTCTGTGCTCCTGGAGCGGGCATTTGACCCTCCACAGCAACCTGGCCAGAACCTCGACTGATATAAAACAGCCAAGTGGCTTTGTTGGCCTCAGGGGAGCGAGTCTGGTTTACCCAATGGACCCTGGCACCTCCGTGGTCCAAGGCTGAAACCCCTTGCACTTGTTCCACAGGAGGAGACTGGACTAACATGGCACAGGAGACTGTTAGTCGGGCGAGAAGCAATGCATGGATAGCCAGGGAGAGACGTCTCTGGAGTAAGAGGCTCCTCCTGCTATGAGGCCAAAATGGAGAGGGGGTGAGATGAAGTACAATAGAAAAGGTGCTTACTTTATGGCTCAGACACGCATAAAATGGCTGCTGTCGGCGACCCGGGATGATTCAGACGAGAGGGGGTTGGTCGGTGGTGTCGGGGAAGCTGGGGAGGTGGGAGGGCTCGGGGTGGCACACTGAGCTGGAAAGGAGAAATGGAGAAAGGGCATGAAGAGCATGACGCTGCAGCCACGGTGCAGAGGACAACTCCAGGGGGAAGTGGGGAGGGGACAGAGCTGGGGATTGAAAAAAGGAAGGGAGGCCAGAAGCAAGCATGCTCTGAAACAACAGAGAGCGACAAATGGTCCCCCCAAGCACGCACACGTGAGCTCTACACGTGGTCCACATGGACTAAGGCAAGGACAGGACATGGCACCCGTCTGCAGGGCGGCTGTCCCGGGGCACCATCCCCGCTCTGCCGCGTGGCCTTCCACAGAGTGCTGTGCAGGCAAGGGGGGGCTGCCACCACGGCTGTCGTTATAATTGCTACTTAGGTGTTTTCTAGACCAGGGGCAACCACATGTCAAAGGGTCTCGACCAAAGAAAGCGATGGAGTTTCTTTGCAAGAAGTGAAAAACTCAGAAGTTTGAAAAATGTTCTGTGACAGAAAAGGGAGGAAACCATTTCTGTAAAGTTCCCGCAGCCTCTTTTTAAAAGCCAGTTGCACTAAAGCCCTTGTACTCCTCACAGCGCTGGAGGTCTGTGGTTTCCAAAAGGTCAAACAGTGGCTCTATACATCCATCCTGGAATGACACACACTACGTTATATGGCATAGACCTATCCTCCTCTCGTCCGTGCTGGAGTAAATCAGGAGAAATCCTGTGGATGTCAGTGGGCCGCATCCACAGCTGATGCAAGCTGCAAAGCTTTGTTACCTTCCATGGTACTATACTCGATCAGAATAGCTGAATCCGGCCCGCTGCCACTTCCCTGGCATAAGAGAGAGCATGGTCTGTGCCCTCCCCTTGACTGTTCACAGCTGATGCCCACTGAGGTCCATGCAAGCACCGTGCATAGCTATCAGAGTTAACCGGGCTGCATCCTGTTTGAGGATCTGGCTCATTTCACAGACACGCGCAGTGTGAAACACAAGGGCCGGAGTCTGCTCTGATGCCAGGGCAATGTAATGGGCTTTGGGGGCATCAGTCCACACTGGCAGAGCAGTGAGAGGAGACACGGGCCCATTCGAACCACCTGGCACCAACCCTATTTTGCAGGAGCACGACTTCACCGAGTCCAGTGGGGGAAGCTCTGGGATGAACCTTACTGCAGGGGCTGGAGTCTCAGTACCTGTAAATTAGCATGGCTCTAACAGCTGGGGATCCAGACCCATGCACCCAACTACCTGACTCTTAAAGGCCTCTCCCTGTACCTCCTCTCCTGCTCCAGGGCATTATCCGGTCCTTCTCTTCAGCCCTAGCTTCTGCGCCTTGCACTGAGAAGCAGTAAAGCCACGATGGGCAGAAATTCCCCAGCCTCTTATCTTTGCATCTCTCTGGCCTGGGGACTAGGAATTTCTCCTGTGCCCCATTTTTCATGGGGTCACTGCTGCTTACATCCCCCTGAGCACCTTACCAGAGAGCATGCGGCCCCGCCGGGAGGCCTCTGCAGCCAGGGCACAGGAGATCTCTATCCTCTTCTCCTGCTCCTGGAGCTGAGTCTCTGTGTCCTGGGGTGCATCCACCTCTCCCTCACTCAGAGGAATCACATTCTGCATGCTGCAGAGAGAGAGACTGGCATTACCGCCCTGTGGCTGCCCCCCCACCAGTGACATCCCCATGCTCGGAGGAGGACAAGCGTATGCAGGGAACTGATGGGTGGAACAACAAAAGGTAGCAGAAGAGATGGGCAGGCAAGGGCTGGAGGGCTAAGCAGCTGCAGAAGCTACTGGGCAAATGAATAGGTAATCAGGGTGGTAAGGTGAGGAATGGATACAGGGAGTCAAGCAACACAGGGCAGCCAAACCAGCAGTGCCCTTAGCAGGTGGGTGGCATGGTGGGCACAGCCAGGGCTGACATGGCCCCAGAGCAGCAGCCTCACCTGGATTTGGCAATGAGCGTCTTTATCCGTTCCACTTTCTTCTGCTTCTCCTTCATCTCTTCAGGGCTCAGAGGAACATCGGGTTCCAGTTCGATGTACCGCTCTGGGATGAGCACCTTGTCCGGGGTGGAAAGCTGGGTAGAGGCAAAGGCAGGTGCTGAGTCCTGGGACTCAGGTTAATTCAGGAGTGGTAACTGAGTGAGGCTGTAGCCGGCGTGGGGCAGAGCACCCTGGCCTCAGCAGCGGGCACCTGTCCTGAGCCTGGTCCCTCCTCCTGACATGGTCTGCTACCCCTTCCTCCTCCATCTCCTCTTTGTGGGCCAAAAGCAGGACAACACCCAGGACGCCCTGGACATACCCTGCACTGCAGTCCTCCCTGCCCAGCCCCTGCCCTGAGGAATGGGGTGGAGCGGTCCCTTCAAGCCAGGAACCACTCTCTCCTCCCACCACCCCTGGCCCAGGTCCTCATGGAGGTGCTGTCTTCCAGAGCTGCTGTCTCCTCCCATGCATCTCTCTGGTGCCTCTCTCCACTGCCACTCCAAGGGGTGTTGTCAGGCCCTTGCTAGTGGGGCAGGGTCTCACCTCCTTGTTTATGTCCATGTCGTAGTGCTGTGGCTCCAGCTCCATCTTGCGCAGCCGGGCGATCTCCTCCCTCGGGGTCTCGTAGACCTTGCCCGAGTCCTCGGAGCGCAACGCTGCCTCCAGGTCAGAGATGTCCACCTCGTGGATGCTGCGGTGTCGGCGCACCTGGAACACAGCACCTCGCTGCTGACGCGGGGCCGGAGGGCTGGCAGGGTGGCGCCCCAGCTGGCTTCAGGGCTCACAATGCTGAAGGAACCTCTCCAGAAACCCCACCACTGCTGCTCCTCTCGCCCATCCACCCCAGCCTTGCATGACAGTCCTGGAGAAACCCCTCCCCTGATTTTACCCACGCAGGCTCTTCCCCATCTCCTTGCCAACCTAGCCTGTTTCACGTACCCGGCCATAGGCCCTTCCTCATCAGCTCTTTCCATACATCTCACCACAGACTCTACTTCCTCCACCCTAGACCACAACTGACCACTCCCAGCCAGGTCTTGCAGAGCACGTCATTGGTGAATTTCTGGGTGCCTGGCAGAAGAGGGCTCCATTTTACAGAAGGGAAAACTGAGGAGCAGAGAGGGGAAAGGACCTGCTCAGTCATACAGGTCCAGCTAGGAAGAGATCCCCCAGGTTCCTGAGCCTGAGCCCAGCGTTGCGTCCACTCTACCAGCCAGTTTCCGTCGTGGCCTCCAGGTCTCTGCTACATGAAGAGACAACGGGGACTGGCCCACGAGGGGAGAACTGGCCTGGGAGCGCCAGTGGGGTCCGGGCTCCAGTGGGCTTGGGGCACTGCTCTGCAAACAGCCTGTGGGACACAAGGCAAAGGCTCCATGCCCGCTGCTAGCCCGGGAAAACCATACCACTTTGTAGGAGGCAGGAGCCTTCGTGCTGGGGGCCTCTGGCGTCTGGCTGGCCGGAAGCTGCAGGCTGCGGCGCTTCTCCTTCATGGAGCCGCTTTGGTGGCGCTTCATGCGGTCGATCTGCTCCTCCACGCTCATCTTCGTCTTGGTCTCATTGGCGAACACGGCGCTCTTTGGCCTTTCCTGGGGAGAAGCATAGCACCCTGGGGTCACGCGCATGCCCGCGGGTGTCCTGAACAGATTCCCCATGCAGGGAGTTCAGATCAGGCTTTGGTCCCTAATGCAATGAGCTTGCTGTTCTCGACTCAGTCCCCACGGGAAAGCCTCCTGCACCACAAAGCCAGCTTGTCAGCAGCTGCTTCGGCTTCTGCTGCTCTCTGGACCAGCCGAGGGAGCTGCAGGGCTGGACTGAGGGGCCTTGGTGGAGCTGAAGGCTGCTGTGTGTGGCGACACTTCAGGCATTTGCAACAGAGCTGAATAAGAGTGCAGGCAGTGCCAGACTGGCTCAGTCCACAGGCCCTGGAGCCCGATATCTTTCAGTGACAGAGAACAGAGGTGAAGGGAAAGAGTATTTAAGCAGAGCCTCTCTGGACACATCTGGACGCTGCTCCTCTCCCCCTGCAGCTTCCAGCATTCGCGGCAGGCCAAGGGAAGCTCTTAAGTTACTAGCAGCTGCAACCAGACCCTGCTGCCCAGATAGCATCTTCTTCCTCCCCCAGGGATTTCACCTTTGTCCCTCAGCCACCAGCCCAGCCCCAGCACCATGTGTGCTCCCACCTCCCCGCACCCTTCTGCCTCAGCCCAGACTCCCGAACCCCATGCAGAGACATGCACAGTGCACAGTACCCTGGAGTTCAGCCCATTGGACGTGCTGCTGGTGCTCCTCCTCACCACACCCAGCGCGGGTGCCGAGTCCTCATCTGTGGGGGATTTGGTCCGTGGGGGAACAATGCCAACTGGGGTGGAGCAGAAAACAGGGAAGCTCAGCCGTGAGACCCCACACGGCAGCTGCCGACCCATCTTGAGGGTCCCATCCCTGCTGGGGTGAGGCAGGAGCTCTCCAGAACCCGGGGATATGGAAATGTGCTGCCTGCCTGACTCACGGCCCGCCGCTTTCCCTGCACAACCCGCCCCTTGCTGTGGGGGTCGGGGAGGGCATTTGCAGGGCTGGGGAGATGTCTATATATTGACTCTATGGGGAAGGTGAGCAGCATTTCCCTAAGCATTTCTTGCAGATGTCAATGAACACAGCCCTCAGCACCAGCACAAGGCTCAATACCGCCAGCCCCTTTCTACAGGAGAAGCCCATGAGGCAGGGCAAAGGGAAGCCGTATGATCTCTCGGTCATGTAGCCAGTAAGGCAGGGACCCCAGAGCAGAACGCAGATGTCCTGGGCTTTCATGGCTTGTTGTGACATTCAGGCCAATCCAGTCATGCCACATGCATCAGATACACCATGGGGTGGGGAGACTGATGTGCTGACACGGGGAGGAAGTGGCACTAAGGAGAAAATCTATTGCGACTTGAAGATGGGCCTCACCTCGGCACGCCAAGGGCCTGGCGGCTCCTGAAACCGTGGCAGCAAGTCAGAGCTTATACCCAGAGGGGCAGGAGGAGCTGCTGGTGTGACCTGCCCTAACCCCATGCCCTTTCACAGGATGCTTTGCTGGGCCCTGACAGCTGCAAGGGAGACCCCCAGCTCCAAAGTCAAAGAGGTGCCTCCTTTTCCTGGGGATGCCCCAGACCTTGGCCTCTGACACCTCCAGCCCACAGACCGGGCAGGGAAAAGGTGTCACCACCTTCACAGGGCCTGCAGCCGGTACCTTTGTTGAGAGCTGCTTGCTTCTCGGCCTCCTGCTCTTGCCTTGTCTGGAGGAGCAGACCCTCCATGGGTGCGTTGGAGGTGGCCGTCCGGTGAGCGTCCTTCTTGCTCTGCTCATAGCTCGACTTGGGCTACAGAGGGAAAGAGGATTCCCTGGTGAGCGGGCGACTGGCTGGGGAGGGGGCTGGTGGCAGGAGAGCTGAAGAGACCTGCCATCAGGCAACTACCCTGGTCATCCGCCGGAGGGGGTGTGGGGATGAATGGACGATGTACACACTGACACAGAAAGGACAGATGGATGCACACAACTCAGGAGAGCCAGGAAATGACAACCCAGAGAGCACCTGGGTTTCAGCCCAAACCACCCAACCCAAGGAAGCTCAAAACACATGATCCAGGGTGGGCACCATCCGGGCTGAGTCTGTGGCAAGTTTGTGTCCGGGGCCCACCAACTCCAAAGCAGCACAGGAGGGACGAGCGCAGATCAGGACCAGCTGGTCTGACAGTGCCTGGGATCTCAGCAGGCTTATTACAGGACACATGGCTCTTCTTGTAGGAGATGAAAACCATCCCCTGCTTCATATGTGTACTATTTTCCATGTGCACATGCCTTCTTGCACGTATCACTAGGCACACGGCACTTGGCTGCAAGGCTGTGCACATGTTGGAGATGCATGTTGAAAATTTGGCCCTGGGAGTCTAAAAGTGGCCGATGTCCAGGTACTAGTGGTCTAGGCACTAAAATCCACTGGGAATCAGGCACCTGCCAGCTTGAATCTGCTCTCAGGCAGCACCTCACAACTCCCTCTGTACGCTCCTGAAATCAGTGGGGTGACAGTGGCAAAAGCAAGGTCAGGGTTGGGCTCCACAGCCTCAAAAGCACATTTCAGCCCACAAAAACTGGAAGCTGAATGATCCCAGGTGGAGCAGAGAGCAAGAGAGAAAGCAGATAAGTGAAGGAGAGAAACACCTGAGTTCCTCTCGCTTGGATGTGAAGGGTCAGTGGTGTTCCCTCCACACAGACAAGACTCACAATGATGGGAGAAAGGGGGAGGGAGGGTCTCTCCCTTGTCCTCCCTGCCAGTTGTGGACTCCTGATGGTTGCAGCCCTGCAGCTGGCTCTCACGGGATCCCCTTCCCTGTACTGAGATGAGGCTGGTGCGAAGGGCGATTCACCATTTCACTGAGGATCCAGCACCCCAATTTAGCTTAATGGCACTACAAGAGATAGGGGATCTCCAAGCAAAGGTTTATCAACCGAGTGCACTGTTCTTTCATTGCAAGCCCCACTAGGCACTG
Organism: Crocodylus porosus; assembly: GCF_001723895.1. NCBI lineage: Eukaryota > Metazoa > Chordata > Crocodylia > Crocodylidae > Crocodylus > Crocodylus porosus. The sequence continues at coordinate 1,960,778 of NW_017728935.1, read as the reverse complement.
GTCTCAGGAGTCGGTGCTACTAGTTTTCCCCTTTGATACATGGGGAAACTGAGGCACAGAGCAAGAGGGTGGCTTGCTCCTGGGTCAGGGGTGGAGACAGGAATAACGCCCAGGTCTTCCCAAGCCCAGGTCAGCACCTTGCCCTTTGCGAAGGTCAGTGCCTTGGTCGGCACATGGGCAGCTAAGGGACAAAGAGCTCTACGATGTCCTTGCAAAGGGTGGGGACTGCATCTGCCCCTGGCATGGGCACCTGGATGCCCCAATGCCCAGTATATGCTATGCCCCTCCTGCTAGGCTGTGCACCATCACTACGAACACCCCTGGCCCTAAGCCTCTCTCTGCCAGTCCTCCTGAGGTACCCACTGACTCCCCACACACCTTCAGTGCTCACAGCTGGAGGGAGTGGGGCATGAGCCCCGCTCTCCACCCTCCCAGCTATGCCCCATTGCTCTCCTGCTTGCTGCTGCTAGTTCCGAGTGGGGCAATGGGAAGGCTGCTGCTTACTGCCAGGCCCCGAGTCCGCTCTGGAGGTGCTTTGATACCTGTCCCCGCTTGGCCTCGCTGCTGTGCTGCCAGGACGGGGAGCTAGGGTACGGCCAGAGGCGGCTCTCGCTAGGGAGCGGAGGGACGGTCGGAGGAGACTCCAGGGGTACATACGACTTAGGAAGGGGAGGTCGAGGCGGGCCTGGTTCCTGAGGCAAAGAGGAAGCCAGAGTGTTAGACGCAAGAGCAGAGCAGCTATGAGAACGGGAAAGAAGAGAAAGTTAGTGAGAGACAGGCAGACAGACGGCAGTGCGGAGCCCACAGCTGGTCCCGCCTATCCTGGGCTGAGCACCCACTCCAGGACCCCGCAGGTCCGAGTCCCACCCCTTCCCCAGTACCCTGAGCTCCAGGGCCCCCTGCTCCATGTCTCCCTCTGAAGAGGAGGTGGGGAGACCCCCGCCCACAGACACTCCCCAGCTGCTCCCCCACACCTCGCTGAAAAAGAGGGTGGGAGACTGTTCACTTCCACAGCATCTGATGGTCAGGCCTCATACTCACCAACATGAGCGAGAAGAGCACGGACCACTTGGCTCAATGTCATGTTTGTGCCAAGGCAGCATAATCCCCCACACTGCCGGAGAAGTCCCCCCAACAGATGGCTTTATCCCAGCCTGGCCACCCCACCCCATGGGGTGCAAAATATTGTGCCCCTGGGCAAGATGCTCAGCAAAGCCACTCGAATTGACAGAGATGGGCCAAACTCTCACTGGCAGGCTTTTGATTTGCCCATGCTCTATCGCACAAGGCTCCCATCACTGAGGTGTCTAGGGACATCCCCAGCTTTGCAAGATGGGAGCCTGAGGGAACCCAAAGGCAAGTCCCAACTCAATGGAGATGCAAACAAGAGAGCAGAGAGCACCAGGAGTATCTGCTGAACCCTCTGGGGATGGGCACCAACTCTTTATGAAGCTATGGGCTTGACAAGAGCTGGGCCAGAGCCCAGACCCTGGATTGGAGCAATCGTTCTTCTTGGAGGGGGTCAAAATTGGAAGCCAGGTCCAGGGCCCAAGTTGGTGTCAGGGTGAGTTAAAGTCCACCCTGGACTGAACAGCCCCAAAGAACTCCAGTGCACCTGGACCCCAGCCTGTGCCACCGAGGTTCATGCCCGCTGTGCATCCTTCTGGAGCACGGGGGTTTCCCGAGGGTCAGATACGAGAGCCGCGGGTGCCACCTGCTGGAGGGAAGGGACCTCTGCCAGCCGAACAGCGCCGGGTCCCTAATATCCTGCCTGTCCTTAGCCCCAAGCTCCCACAGCTCCACTCACCTCGCCGGCGCCTTGCTTGGTGGGTGACCCCTGTGAGCCCGACACCAGGGAGAAAGGGCTCAGGGGGCTGGTGAGGCTGGCGGAGCTCAGAGGGCTGGCAGGGCTGTTGGAGCTGTACGTTCCCGACGGACCCATGGCCACTGCAAAGAAGCAACAGAAAGGAATGAAGCAAGGGTGCAGCTTGTTCCTGTTGTGAAAGGGGCTGCCCAGCCAGCAAAGGGAAGACAAGCCAGTCTGGGGCTCCCACAGTGGCTGTGTGTTACCTTTGATGCCAGTGGGCAAGTGGGAACCATCACTGCTGAGGCAGATGGTTCTACAGAGACTTTCCCCGCAGCGTTACCGGAGGCAGGCTGAAGCCAGCCAGGAGAACCACAGCAGCTGCGATAGCTGGAGGCTGCAGCAGCAGCGGCAGCAAGGGGGGCATTAAGACGGATGTGGTGAGGGGTGGCAACCAAGAGGGTCTGCACTGGGGTCACCTGCCTACTCATTGCAGCTACTATGGTCACCAAGTAGGCTGCATCTAATGTTGGAAGCCACCCACCTCTGGCTCCAGAAACCACAGGCTGCTGCCCTTTGGGATTCTCCATTAGCTACAGAGGCTTTCGGGTCTACATCCTCTATGCACCACAGCTGCTGGAGGGCGACAGGCAGGGACATGGGAGTAGCCATGAAGACCTCATAGCTTGGGATGCATCACCAAGGACTGCGGGACACTTGAGCAGGCACTAAGACGAGCTGTATTGTGACCCCACAGCCCCAGTCAGGCCCGGGAAAGGCAGTGCTCACCTCTGTGCTTGGCGGTGTCCGTGCCACGGGAGGGGTTGTTCTTCCTCAGCCCCTCCATCACGTCCTGGATCCGCCAGATCTCCTTCTGGATCTGCCGGTTGAGCATTTCGTTCTGTGAGGAACAATGGGCAAGCGGTCAGAAAAGCTGCCATCTCGAGCTGCAGGGCTGTGATGCGGCCCAGCTAACCCGCCTGCCGTGGGGGCTCCGTCCATCACCCTCCAGCAACAATGCCCAAACGCACCTCCAACTCACTCACACCACAGGGACAAACCCTGGGGCCTTTCCTCTGAAGTTATGCAGCCTTCACATTAGTAGTGAAATCCAGGGGCCTTCTGGCCTCAGCCCAGAGCCAGGGCCAAAGGGGTTTGGCACCCTGGATTGCCAACGGCACTGGTTTCATCAGGGCTAAGCCTTTCTCAGCAGCCCCTTCCAGCCCTTCTGCCAATGAAGCAGTAATGCTGCACGGACTGTGCCCATCTTCTGGTGGCCCTGCGGTGCTCTGCCAGGGGCTGCTGGCTCTGCTTTCCCATGGGGCCATGACCGGTTCTGCCCATGTGTGAACACAGAGTCCGTTCCAGCTGGGCCCAGATGTGCCACTGCACAGGTAACTACATCATGGAAATGAAAGCCATGGCTGACGCTGTCACTGTCCCGTCTCAGCAAAGAGGCCAAGGCCTCACTGGGGCACGAAGGACGGACGTAGCCGGTGACTGAGCCTGTGCCCGAAATTCCCCATAACCGCGCATCTGACTGAGCATCAAGCTGGCCACTTGCAGGAAAACCCTTGTGCAACCATGGCAGCTGTGCACACAAATCAGAGGCACTGTGTGGGTGTAAGAAAAGCTGGTCCTGAAGCTGTGAGCCAAACCTATGCCTGCCTCAGGGCTGGAGGAGACAGGCTCTTGGGGCCAGACTTTGCTCTCACATGCACCAGTTTTGCCCAAGGGACTGGGACTGCTCTCTGCATAGTTGCTCATGTTTTACCCCTAGTTACTCCCGATTTACCCTGGAGTTGCACTGCCCCCTGCCCAAGCCCAGCCCGTGGCGGGTTCAGTGCCCTGAGTCACCCCTGATCCAGCCCTGCTCTCTCACCTGGATGTCCAAGTTCAGCTGCTCCCAGAGGTCGTCATGCAGGGCGGACACCTCGCTCTCCAGGTTCTCGTACTTCAGGGTGCTGTTGGCCAAGGCCTGGGGGGATGTGCAGATGCTCCCATGAGACAACCGGCTCCCTCTACGCATGTCCCAGGGATGCAGAGGCAATACCCCACCTGGGCCAGCACAGAGGTCCCCTCAGTCTGCTCTGAGGGACACACTCACTCAGGAAGCTTTCCAGGGCTGGTATGTGTGTGCTAGCATGGGTCTGGGACCAAGTCCAGGAAACAAGCAGCAAGGGCCCAGCGCAGCGCAGCCCCTCCAGGGACAAACATAAGTATGCTCCACTGAGGAAAGCGTACCCCATGCCCTTCCTACCGTTCACAGATGGTTGGGGCCACTACAGGGGGAAAAAAATCAGTGGAGAGGTGGTGGCACCAATGGGTTAGGTGGGTGTAATTACTGAATTTCACCCTCTGGAGTCAGGGAGCTTGCAACCTCTCTGATCCTCACGCCAACACCGTGATGCCAGACCCCATGAAGGGACCGCGATGCGCTGTCAATGCATTTTGAGGGTGGGGAGTGGATGTCCAGCAAGTAAAATGGGCCAACAGGAAAACCGGAGGCCAAGGGCTTGCTCCCTGGCTGATCCCTGGCACAGCACTACACGGGTTACGTGCTCCATCCACACGAGATATGCCTTGGCTGGTCCCAGGTCCCTGTGGCCTGGAGGGAGATTCTCCTCATTTTCTTTCTTTTTTAATGGAAGAAAATGGAGTGGGGAAATGCAACAAGAAAAAGAGAAGGAAGGGCAGATTTATCCCCACCCACCTGAGCTGGCCAGGGCATTTCAGCCCCCTGGTGCCAGGTTTCTGGGCACCCATGGCCCCAGCCTGGCAGACAGTAGTAGAGACCGGCTCTTTCCACTGCTAAGGGATCCAACCCTGCTGTTGAGCAAGACCTACGCTTGGGACCCTGATGGCACAGAGCTCAGGACTCACACTGGGGTGTTGCTGCTCCACTGAGGAGCCATGCACGGGGCAGAAGGGGACCCCTAAAAGCACGTGCCAGCTTCCCCCTGCTCCATCCTTCCTGCAGTGCAGAGGAGCCCGGCCCAGCTCAAGGTCCCCACAGGCGGCCGCCCCAGCATCTCTGTTACCGTGCTGGCCTGGGACAGCTCCACCCGGATGTTGATGAGCTGGTTCTGGAGGGATTCCTTCTTGTGCAGCAGCTTCTCTGGGTAGGCGGGCTGGCTCCCAAACATCTCCAGCTCCTGGTGAGTCCCCATCAGGGCGCTCTCAAGGCTCTCCTAATGGCAAGATGACAATGAAGCCTTCAAAGCCCTCCTGCTCACCGAGCCATCTGACCTGGGGAGTGGAGACATGGGCACCTAAAAGGGGCCTCCTCCCTGCTGAATGGGTGGGGGGCAGCCAGGCCCACTGGAGCCAGGTCCACTGGTGAGAGGTCCTGCAGGAATGGCTGCAAGGGACACTCCACCAGAGACCTACGAGGATGGCGCTTGGTCACCATTGCATTAAGGCAGCCGATGACTTGGAAAATCTGGTTTCAATTCCCAGCTCTGCTCCAGGTGCCCTTTGTGATCTGGGGCAAGTCACTTTGCCTCTCCAGGCTAGTGACCCACCTGCCCCAGGGGGTCACCCCTGCCCTCCTCAGAGGCAGCACTGCAGGCATGCAAGGCACTTGGCCATGACAGCACTGGGGCTTCAGAAGAACCTGATGCTCTTCCCATGTTGCAGCTATCCTGCCACAAATATCCCAGCCCACCAGGCTGTTTCCAAGCAGGCAGACAGTTTTCACCACCCGGTGTCACGGTGGCTTAAGGAGAAATAGAAATAGCTACATCATCACTGCTGCTTCTGGGCCATTTCCACCCAACGGTGACAAGCCCAGCCTCAACCACCAGGTCTGCCCAGGGTGACAGAGACTATCATGCTGGGTTCCCCTCCCTGCTCACCTTCTCTGCCCGGAGCTGCTGCACCAGCCTTTCCTGCTCCCTCACCACCTTGTTCTGCTCACACAGTTTCCCCAAGAGTTTCTGTCCCCAGGAAAGGAAAAGAAGAAGAAAAAAAATCAGAGCATGAAGAGCTGTCACAGGGCCCATTTGCCATGCTGCCACAGTGCACCAGGATCATGTAGACAAGGATGGAGCAGGCTTTTTGTGGTAGATCAGCAAGTCCATCTCCATCTGAGGACAAGACATTGGACCAGATCCTGACCCCAGTGATGCTAATGCCAGAACAACCAGTGAATTTACTGGGGAGGGGATATGGCCCCTGGCCTGTCTCCCAGCGGATCAGCACTCAGTGCACCATCTGTGATATTAGACCCTAGCCCAGAGGCACCAAGGGACCTCTCACTGCTATTTCTCTTTCAGGACCTTCTCCCTAGCCCAGTGGATGGTGAGGCGGGAATACCTGACAGCATCAAATGGAAAATAAAAAATCATCAGGATTCAGTTTCTTAGGGTGAAGAATCTACAGTCAAGGGTTTCATTTCTAGGACTGGCAAGGTAAAACAGCATCACTTATAAACCCCAGGCGAGTCCTTTTGGAAGACAGGAGAATCATTTTCCATTACTGAGTCACTGCTTCACATGTAGGCACCTCTGGAAATATCTAAAATATTCCTTTAGGATCCATGAAGAAAAACGTTCAGCAACCTACAATCTTCCAGGGCACTTTGGGGCATATTTACTAGGCTGATCCCAAGTGGTTGCTGTATTACGCGAGTAGCAAGAGTGATCTTCAGCCACTTCTACCCTCGGTCTTACTATCAGTGGACAAGTAATGAATTATCTGAGTGGGCTGAAAACACACAAGAATGTAAGAGTGTGTAGAGTAGGAGGGAGAGATGCAGTGGAAAAGAGAGCTAAGAACTGAAGCAAACTAGCAAATGACACTGGTGAACAGCAGTGAACGGGTGAGCAGTAATGCCCGTTATCCCTGAAGCTCTGCCATGAGAAAGGGTGCCCATCCAACGACACACAGCACAGGCGGGAGGTGGGAGAAAGCATGACCACCCAGGGGTGGAGGACGGGTGGCTGACAGCATGACGGCAGGGAAGAGGAGGTGGACAGGCAAGGCAGAGAGAGTTGATCTTACATCCGTGTCTTGCTCGCTTATCTTGTAGGCGTGCAGAGTCTCTCTGTAAGCATCCGGAAAGGGAGATACCTGCAATAACAGGAACCAGTCACTACTGCTCCCTCATGTGGAGAGCTGAGCCTCTGGGGAGACCCGAGGTCGTGTCTGGAGTCCTTGGAGAGAATGGCTTCCTGGCTGCCGGAGCCCTAGTCCCCACCACAGCCCTACCAGTTGAACCCCTTTGCCCGTAACATTTAGCAGGGGGCCAGGAAATGAAGTCCGAGTGCTCAGCCACCGCATCAGCCATCAGAAAGAGTCCAGACTCTTCAGGGTCTGCCCAACCCAGTCAACTCCTGCTGGCTGCTCAGATCTGCCTCCTCCCTTGGAAGCACAAGGACCTGCTTCCAAGGCAGGGAGCTCCTCCATGCACAAGATAATGCCCCTCTCCTGTGCATGCGGGAGGGTGCACAACATCCCTTCTGCAAAGGATCTGAGCTATCGAGCCGCACGTCAAGCCTGGGTCAGTAACTGGGCAATCACGCGGGCAAGCAATGGTAACTGGCCACCCGTGCGGGCAACTGTGGGGTCAGTCAGGAGTGGAGTGTGCAGTCCGGCATTCCCTTTGCAGGTGCACTGGGCCCTGAACCGGGGTCAGGATATCCCCCGTTTCTAGGGTTCAGCTCCTCAAGGCGAGGAGTAATGTATCGCAATGTGAGATCTCTAAAGAAAGGCTGGGTCTTGGCTGCCCTTATAACGCCAGGGAGGTTTCTTGGTGTGCATAACAGCTCAGCACCCGGCGAACACAACGGGCAGGGATGAGAAGAACCTGCTGAAGGAAGTCTCAGGGGTCCCCTCACTGGGAAGCTGAGGCTAGACAGTCTTCGCTAGAGCTAAAGGCCAATGGGAAGCGGCCAGCGGCAGACCAGATGCCACACTCACCACAGTCACTTTGGGGCACTGACACTCGCTGCTTAAGGCCTCCAGTGCCAAGCTCAGCAGGATGCAGGACTTGGCCCCTGGGTACCTCGCGGCATCAAAGCAGGACGGCAGAGCCAATGGGAAAGCAGCTCACAACGTAGCGCATCCCCATCTTGCATCTGGTTACCTGACTGCCCCAGGTGGCCTGTTCCATTTATGGAGTGGATGCGAAGACCTTTCTCCTCACATCCAACACTATCCCTTTCTCAGAGCAACACGGCACAGCACAATGCACAGCCACCCCCAGAGGAAGGCAACCAAGGGATGCAGCAGAGGCGTTACATGGACTAGAACAGCACAGTGCCCAATGCAAGAAGGCAGAGCTAGCACTACACTGACCATGACCTTGGCAAGGGTCCTGCCTGAGCAGTGGTGACCTCTTATATCCACCAAGAACCCCCTGCGTTCAGAGCAGGCATGGGACATCTAGAAAATACACGTAGTAAACATTCAGCAACACTGAGTTTGCTTAACAAAAGTGGCACAGCTATGAATGGAGCTCTGAAAGCATGAATGTGTGGCAGCTGACTCTCCAGCATGGTGCAATGAGATGTTGCTTTTATGACTGGACCAGCCAGCGGGGTGTTTGGAGTCTGGAGTTACATAAGAAAAGAGCCTAGTACTTGGTACTTGTACAGCACTTTCTATATTCAGAGAATTGCGTAGGTTCAATGCAAAGCTAATTTCTAGCAGCTTGACTGCAAAAAGGATAAAAGCCTACTTCTGCTGCCAGATGATGGGAGCACTCCTATAACATAAAGAGCAGAGCTGGGGCTTTGGAAATGATGACCCCAAGTGTTAAATCTACTGAAATACAAAGGTGGTAGGGTCTTATCCTCAGCTCACCCTCACAAGCCTAGAAAGCACTACCCTCTTCACAAACCTCAAGGCAGCTCAGTGAATTGACCGAGGCTGCTCTAGAAGTAGGTGGCAGCGCTGAGATTTGAACTCAGGACTCCCTCCATGCCAGTCCTGTACTCCATCCCCCACACAGCGCTGCCTTTGAGGACAATAAGCTACTGGGGTTTTGAATGGCTTATGGATGTGTTAGTGAAGCCAGTGATGGCGCCAGCAGGTTCCCCCGTGGGTGACGTGTCAGGCCCCACAGATGCAGGGTGTGGTGTTTCAATGAGCGGAGATGTCGGGTGGCAAGATCGCAAATGAATCGTGTCGTGCGAGAGGGAGCTGCACGATGGTTCTGCCATGCAAAGGCGGCAGGAATGGCATTGCCGGGGGTGGAGTGGCCGCGGTTCCTTACTTGCATGTAGAGCTGGGCCCTAGGGGAGGAGTTCTCCACCATTCTGTTCACCATACTGATCAGAGTCTCGCTCTCACTCATCTACAGCAGACAAGGAAGGAAATTTCAGACATCAGCAGAGACGTTGCTTCTCTCTTGGGTCAAGCTCCAACGTTCAGAGCACAGTGTGGGACGGCTGCGGGCCTGGGTCAGGAAGTGTTTGAAGCCCGAGTGCCTTGCCCAAGTGCTGTGCTGCCAGCTGCGCCAGCAGGTGATGGGTTCCAGGGGCACGCAGGATCTTGGGGGACCCTGTCCCTGTTTTGACACAGCTCTGAAAATGCACACAAAACCCCCCTTCCTGGGCCGAGACTGAGTGCACAATGGACAAGTCTCCCAGAACCACTAACATTTCCCTGCCTCCACAAAATATTGAGGGCACCCCCTTGGCTGCATGGAGCTTCCTCGGCCTCGGCTCCTCCTCACACTGCCTTAGCACGCGCGTTACAAGGGCCTCAAAAGAAGCCCAAGAGCTTCAAAGTGAGAAAAGACCTTGAGTTCTGCCTCTGCTAATGAGCAGACAGCAGCTCAGAGCAATCACAGAACAGGCGCACCAGCAAAATCGCAGCACCGTGACCTTACCTCAGCCTCGGGCTCCAGTTTCTCTAGGTTTAAACATAAGAATCAGTCTGTTGGGGCTTGTCCATGCAGGAAGTTGTGGAAGAGCTGATTAACTCCCATTCCTGATTAACTCCCTATGTGGACCTTCTTCTTCTGGAATAAGAGCACCTGACAGCCAAATTGGCTTAATCCACATAGGAAGCGAATGAAACCAATTCAGAATAAGGCAGTCTTATTCCACATCAAGAGCTCCCTCGGTCAAAGGGAATGATTCAGGAATAGCTATTGTACTTTAAATTCACACCCAACTTAATCTGAATGAGCTTTCCTGTGTAGACAACTCCTTTGTTTCCACTGCATGTGATACTGCTATTGTTGGACTGGAGAAGCCTCCAAATGAGAATAAATCTTTGAGGGGGGTCAGAGAGACCTGTGTATCACACCAGATGTGTGTCACAAACTTCCCGTTACTCACGGGAAGTTCTGCATCCCAAATGAAGATCATCTGTTGGCAGGAGAGCGCAGCCACGGGTACGATGGGGTGGCACTGCTGAAGGAAGTACTATGTCTCTGGAGCTGTGTTTCCTACATATTGGAACATGCCCTCTCTGCCTTGAATGTGCTTGTCCCAGAGATGTGCAGGGTACAAATAAAGCTGTCCAGCCTATTCCACGGAAATCAACCCAATGACTGATGTGGCATGACTGCATCAAAGGGAGTGGGTACCAAAGGCTGAAAACAGAAGTCATTGCAGAGCACTGTAGGACCTTATTTTGGCACGTGGCTCTTTTAAGATCCTTGTTTGGGGAACAGCACCCGCCAGATGCTACACATGTCTTTAGGAAAAAGAAAATCCTTAATGGGGAAATAAAACCTAAAGACCCAAATAGGCTCTAGCACACTCCCTGGTTGGCTCTGTCGTGCTCAGAACTAGAAAAAAACCCCAAAACTGTGGTGCCTTTAAATGGAATAAAACAGGGGGGAAAGTAGGCACTCCACATACTGCAACAACCCACCCTTACTGTTGTTCACAGGAACCCCCCAGGACTTTATATCAATTTCCTGGTTACCCCGAGCACACTGTGCTTTGTGATCGTAAGGCTGCTTGTGCCAGCCTGTTACCATGAAGGGGCCAAAAGCTTGGTGGGCTCCTGTAGTGTTGGGCTGCAAATCATCCATGGCCGTAAGGTGACTACTGTGTCACTGTCTGCTTTGGCAAGATTGCCCCGGCTGGCTGATGACAACGGGGTGGCTCCTTAGTGCTCCACCCCTGGCACCGATCTTCTTTTTAACATTAGATGTAGCTCTGTCCCCTGAGATCCAAAGGTCAAGAGCCTCAAACAGGAAGAACACCAGCACGAGGATGGCAACTAGCTCCTCCTCGCTGAAGGGGTCAGGGTGAGGTTTTGTCTCAAGCTTTCTCCAATGTTTAAACAGAGAAACACGTCAGTCAGCAGGGCCAGATCTTCTGCTGCCATGAATCACCATCGCTCTACTACCATCACGGGAGCTGTCCCAGTCCTCCACCCACCCACCATGCTCTGTTCCAGCTCTCCAGACAAGCAGGGAATGAGAAATAAAGGAGAGAACTGGCCTTAAAGACATGCTTGAAAGCATGACTTAAACGAGTCTCTCCAGAAGGCAGTAGGAAAGGAGGAGGGCATGGCAAGCCTTTTAGGAAGCATTTTAGAAAGGACTCGGTGAAATGCTGCTGCCAGGGGCTGCGAAACAACCCAGAGAGCTCTGCTTGCCTGCGGTCTCCTTGCTCGTCTTTGGCTCTGCTCCAAGCGAGGCAGATGCATCTCAGTGATTACTCTACTGATGGGGATTTACAGACTCTGGGAGCCTAATGAGATAGTATTTCAACAAGGAAGCCGTTCCACAGACAGAGAGGCAGGCCAGCGGCAGGCTGCAGCACCGGCCCAGGGATCTGTAAGGGTTTTCTTCCCATCCACGTTCTAATCTGAAGCCACACCTGCAATTTTCATCTCTACGCTGCCACAGATGTCTCCTCCCAGGCTTTCCTTCTCCCACTCCCAGGACAGTGTTCATTACATCCAGCCTCAGATGCATGCTGGTGCTCAGAGACCCGGGACCTGGGCTTACAGCACCAAACCCATACAACGCAGCACCAAACCCTCTACTGAACCTTAGCCGGGTTTAGGTCACTGGCTTCCAGTTATCTCCGATTCCTGCCTCTCCCCCACAGCACACAAGCTCATGCATGCAGGGAGCTCATGCAATGCTCACAGCTGCTCCCTGCCACATGCAGCAACTCCACACAGATTCCTTAAACTGTCCAGCCTGGCCCAAGCCGTCCTGTCCATCCCTCTGGCTCCAGCTGCTTGGGTAAAGACCCCGACTAAGTCAAGCGTCACCTCATGGAGCGACTCACCCCGTGGTAAGGAAGGTACTTGTAACAGCAGGAAGGACTGGGCTCTGGGCCCAAGTTAGCAATGCTGCCAGATTTTGGTCACATGTGTAAATCAGGCGCCAACACACTGGTGTAAATCAGGCACAGTCCCATTGGAATCAATGCGTTTACAAGGCTGGGCGAGGAGACTCGGGTGCTGAGATGAAAGCTCAGCCTCCCCCATCCCTTCATGAAAGCTGTAAGCACTTGCACTCCCATTCACTCACAGCTGCTTGGGCCTCAATCTTCTCCTGTTCACACCAGCAAACCTCTGCTGCCCTGACTGGAGCGACTCCTTATTCACACCTCGGCCAAGTGCCAACTCCACGTGCACCTGTCACCGCACCACTAACCTCACAGGTTCAGGACACAGAGGAAGCATTTTTGTCTCTCTCCAGTAACCAGGGACCCTGCCGACGGGTAGAATGGGGAAAAATACCAAAGACAACTCGTGCGGCCATCATGCCAGGAGAGGTTGTGGGATAGATGTCACGGGGCGGGATGCAACCACACTGCACTGGGAGGCGGGGAGGGGAGATGGTGCAGGACAGGCAGGAGGGGACATGAGGAGCATGGAGGTTCACAGCCAGCTCTGCCTACCTGCTGGTCCAAATAGTCTAGGTTTCTTTGCAACTGAAGGTCTAACAGTTCATCCTACCAGGAGCCAAACAGACATGCGGCAAAAAATGAACACACGGACAAACACAGAGAAGAAGCAAAGCGTTAGGCGGAGGCCGGAGAAAGGCAAAGAGCTCTGTCTAGCAGATGGAGCAGGAGCTGCCTCTGTCTGGTTTGTAGGTCCCGGGATGTTGGCCAAGGGAGGACCTGGTGCCCTGGGCTTAGCAGGACAGAAAATACCTTCCGCACTCCCCACAGGAACTACCCCATGGACTGCGTTCCTGCCCTCGGTCACCTAGCACTTTCTGCTGGATGGGTCTGGGACGGCAGTGAATGAGAGCCTCCCCGCTCCACTGTCCGCTCCCAACAGTGCTAGGAAGGATGGGTGATGGCATAGCTTGGTGTCTTCGTAACGCCTTGCTGAATGGTCAGCTCCTGCCAGGAGAGGCTGGGACTGCAGCAGCAGCTGACAGTAGCTCCTCCATTCTGGCCTACAGCGGCTGCTGCTGGGCACGGCAAAGCTGGCGGCTCCTCCTGTGCGCTCCCTGCCCCTCTCTTCCTCCCACCCCGCTGCTTCCCCTGCCCCTCTTCCCAGGGCCTAGAAAGCTGGGGAGGGAGCCCCCACATCCCGGGCACCAGGACTCCATCCTCACATTTCCACATGCATCACCCCTGCGTGCACAGCCAGGCAGTGAAACAGCGATGGGAGGAAAACAGGTGTGGCAGGGGCACAGCTTAGAGTCCGCCCAACAGGGCACTGATATCCAGGCTGGGTTTTACTGGCAGGTGAAGGATCAGGGCCCCTGTACAAAGCCACTGAAGCTGTCAGGCAGCAGACTGGAGACCCGTGGCCTCACCCCATGGACTCTGGCTGTCCCCCACCACCCAACCCCTGAGGCACCCGAATGAAAAGAAAATGTTCAGGGCAGTTTGGAAAAGAAACAAAGCAATTGCAGCCAGAACCAGAGATGGGACAGAAGGGGGGAAGGGAGGGCTGTGTCCACCCACAGTGTCCACCTGGCCCCTTGTCCTGGAGGCTCATCCCTTGAGTTGGAAACAGCACAGCAACCTGAGAGCGTGCACCAGAGCTGTGTTTTCCAAGCATCTCTGTCTGCTCTCGGTGGAGCGATGACCCCAGAATCAGGGCTGCACAGGCATGCAAGGGAAGCACATGCCTTCCAATGTGTCCCCTTCCAGGGGCAAAGCCAGCTGGCTTCAGGAAGGGCAGTGTACTAGGAGCAAACCGTCCCATTTGGGGCCCACCACAGCCAGCCCCAAATGGCACCAAGGACACTAGAGAAGGGACCCTGAGACCTGTCTCCTACATGTGCCAGCTCAGGCCAGCCTGACAGAGGGTGCTCAGAGCAGACTTGTTTCCTCTCCAGGCTTCCTGAGCGGGCACAAGCCACCCTCCCATCCCCGTGGGTCAGTAAGCCATGTTGTGCATGCCCCATTTGTGCCCAGGCACCCCGAGGCAGCAGGACCTCCAACCAGTCTGAATGCAGGAGCTGGGAGCTGCACCCCAGATGCCACGTGTGCCTCTTGGCTGGGCACACACTAGAGCTCTGAGACAACCCTCAGTTACTGGTGCCATGCCCGTACCAGCCTCTTTTCCTTTGCCCCACATTGCTAACATGCCCCGTTCACTTCAAAACTTGAGAGAGAAGCAAGGCCAACAATGAAGCGACAAGTCGTTGAGGACACATACCATTTTATCGTGGACGGTAGGAGAACCCGGGTAGTTGTAGGGATACATTCCTGCAGGGACAGGCCTCCTGTCACCCAGATAATCGTACTGAGAAGAGAAAAGAGGCCCCAGACACATGTGAGATCTTCACACCGCTCCCCAACTGCCACCCCGGTGTGCAGCACTCAGTCCCAAAGCCCTCTACAGGGGTCTTGGCATCCGGTAGCTCTTCTCAGAGATGGGGGAACTGCAGAGCCAGAGTCCCACACTCGAGATTCCTCTTGTGGGAGAGAAGTCAGGGCTAGGATGGATCTGAGCCACAAAGCTCCAATCCACATCCAGCCTTTTCTAGCATTCAGGGGGTTTGCACGCAGCTGCACAGTGCTGGCTATGCAGGGGTCCTCTGCATTGCCCCAGCCTGGACAGCCCTGTGCTCACTGCCCTGGAAAACCCAGAGAAGGCTCCTTAGTTCTTCTTAAAGGGCTGAGAAATCAGAATTATCCTGCCACCCTGCAACTGTGATGTCCCTTCTCCCCTGGTATCTGTTGCCCTGGCGTTATGACCCATGCCAGACCTAGCTGCTCACCAGATTAGGAGCTGCAGGCAGGAAACAACCCTCTGAGCTGAGTCATCAGCGCAAGAACACCAGGGCGGTGCCGGAGACGGGGCAGGGGACAACTGCAAGAGCTCATACCCTGCAACCAGGCCCTTCGCTGCACACACAGCACTCGCAGAGAGGGGGGACTGACACCCCTGCTTCAGCCACGCACGGGGCAGGTTTAGCCCCTACTAGTCTCCCCACAGCTTGTTGCCCGCCTCCAGACCTGCTCATGCCCCTCAACCATGCCCTGCAGCCCTCTTCTCCCTCCAGCCCCAGCTCTGCTGATGTGCCCTGCCCCCACCTGGCTGCTCCCCCAGCTGCTTGTGAACAGCCCATGAGAGCGACAGGGTGTGGGGGGAGTTTACCTTGGGGGAACTGACTGATCGCCTCATCATGTAGGCTGCGGGGTCAGCATAGATCTCCTCGCTCCTTGACGGCATCCTCTCAAAGCGGGCGCTTGGTGACCTGACTGGAGAGTACATCCTAGGCCGGTTGTAGGAGCCCTGGCTGGGCGAACGGGGCACGGACCTGGAGCGGGGCTGCAGGGACATCCTTCGCAGGGAGCCCGAGGCTGCATCCACCTCGTCGTAGTACACAGGCTGCCGCACTGGGCCAGGGAGCCAGACGGGGACGTCCTGCCGGCCGCAGCCTGGGCGGTCCTTCCACTCCCGCAGCTGGTAGGTGCCCCCGTTGCGGAAGGAGTGGCGCTTGTCCTCCAGTGCCCACTGTGGGTTCACCCGCTCGTACGCCGGCATGGAGCAGATGCTATCGGGGCGCACACCCGGCGGGTAGTACTGGTAATCGTCAGGGTACTGAGGCGAGTAAGGGGTGTAGTAGTCGGGCACCCTCCGAGACACCGGGTAGAACCTGGTGGGGCTGCACCCCCAAAGGAAAGAGCAGAGAGGGGTAGGGCCCTGTACAAGGGGTCTCAGCCCTGCCGAGCTCTGCGGCTCCTGCCCAGCGCCCGTGCTGCTCGCCTGGGAGGGCAGAACCCATGTGGGGGTCCCTCGGGTGTCAGAAGTGCAGCACAGGTCCTCAGAGAGGGGCCTGCCAGAGCCCTGCTTCTCCACAGGAGACCCCCAGAGCTCTTTCCGACCCTGATGCAGGGCATTTTCCTTACGGTTAGAGTCCTCCCCTGAAACGGTGACCGGTGCAGTCACCGTAGGGAGTCCGCTGGAGGCCTGAAGTGATGGTTCCCCTCTGCCCCCGCTTCGACCCCATCTGCCCCTCTCAGTCAGTTGGCCCCTAGGAGCAGTCCCCAAGGCCTCCTGAGCTCTTCCCTGTCCAGCTAACCTTGCTTGGGTGCGACTCCTCTCTCCCTGCCTCTCCATCTATCACCGTACCCTCCTCTTGGTCCCGGGAGTAAGCCACCTGGGGTGTGTCCACACAGCACATGGTTTGGCCCCAGTGCCAGGCACAGTCTGGGATGGAGGTTTCATCACCTCCCCAGACGCCAGGATGGAGACCAAGACAGGGAACTTTTCCTGCCCTGGATGAAGAGCAGAGCAGTAAGACCCCCCTCGTCATGCCATGACTGCCCACAGCCCTCTTACCTCCTCAGCTCTTCTGGTGGGACTGTCCCCCTGCGCAGGTTCACCCACTGCTGCAGCTGTGTCATGGAGCTCTTCCTTTGGGCGATCTTCTCGGGGTTGGTGCGTGGCACGAAGCCCCGTCGGTGCACCGCGCTCTCCCCATCCTGCTGTGGGTAGGCAGTGCTGCCGGGGCGGCTGGGGGATGAGTACTGCCAGCCATTGGGCTGGGATGGCCTCTCCACCCCTGCGGATGCCCGGGGACCCTCAGGGTACGGGCTGCCGGGCTCGGAAGGCATCTCCTGCCCAGCAACGCCGTTGGTTTTGGCCAATGGCTCCTTCTTGCTCTCCACTTTTTCTGGCTTCCTCTCAACCTTCTCCGAGCCACGCCCATCCCCCTCCCCTCGGGTCTTGACCTCCGGGTCCACTTTGGGGTGCTCCCTGTGGGCAGCTGGCCGGTGGTGGTGGTGGTGTTTGGCCGGGGGGATGTTCTCAGAGTCCGTCTTCTCATGCCTGCCAGGGGTGAAAACACACAGAGCCTCATTCCCTGCCACACAACCCAGGATGTTAAGGGCAGTCCTGTCCCTTCCTCCCAGGGGTGGGGGCAGTGGAGTCCACTGGAAGCTGGTTACTGACCCCCTTGTCTCTGAAACAATCCCCAAAATTGCTGCCTTCTTACCTCTGACAATGGATCTCAGTTTCCCACCCCTCCGTGCTGCAAAGGACCCACCCTTCAGCTTACTGCCAAAGGCACCGGTGGCTAATGGCACTGACACACCACCCCAAAGACACCCCAGGTTTCTGGCTGTTGGCCCCACCATGCTCCCAATGATCTAGGATCTGATCCCTCAGGACTGATGCTCCCCGTGCTCCTAACACACCACCAAGTCTGGCCCTGATCTCTCCTCTTCCCCCACTTCTCCACAGAGGCTCTCCAGCCTCCACTAAGAGGTGCCTGCAGTGCTGACCTCTGGGCGGGTGGGATCTGCACGCGGGCAGCTTCGCCCATGGCTTGGATCCAGGCCTCCTGCTCCTCGGTGTTCTCAGCACTGAAGAAGTAGGTCCGGATGCCTGCGTGCTCAGCCTGGGAAGAGAGGCACTGCTGGTTACCCCCTGGCACTTCCTCTACCCAGCACACGGTCACCTGCAGTGAGGGAAGAGTGAACACAGAGACAAGCAAGAGGTCAGTCATCCAGCCACAGCCCAGGCTTGCTAGCTGAGACGGCTTGGAGCTGTAGGCAAAGCCACAGCTGGCAAAGCCCAGAGCCTGCTCCAGCACAAAAACCCCACAGGGCCAAGAAAATGGGGCAACCAGGCCAACTGATGACCACTGCTAGAGGTTTACTGTGACCCACCCCTGAGAGCATCTGGAGAAGCTGGATCTGGGTTACCTGCTATGCCCAGAGTCCATCCAAGCTATGTGTTGAAAGTCAGTGCAAGGCTCTGAGCGCACCTCATCTAGCAGCAGAGGAGAGCTGGATAGGTCCAGCTGGCCTGGAGGTTGACCTGAAGCTCTCCTGATACCCCGCAGCCTGGGAAGTGGCTGGGGACTCCTGGCACATAACCCTTATCTAAAGAAAAGCTACAGGCCCTTGCAGTCCTCCTGACTACAACAGCTTCCACCCATAGTGCTGCAGCTCAAGCAGTCACATCAGCACCCTCGCTGCCTGGTCCACTCCCACGAAGATGACCCAAAGCCCAGACCGAAATACAGCCGACCATCTGGGTGGTCAAAATCTACGTGTGGGTTGTTCCATCTCTGGCTTCAGGTGCAAGGAAGACAAATATCATCTTGAGAGGCCCCCGGGGTCTTAACATGAGAACTGAGCTGGTCAGAAATCCTCACAGATGCACCCCCAGTTAAAACCAGCTTTTTGACCAAAAGGATATTTGCGTGGGAAATGTTCCTTTTTTGATGAAACAAGATGGAAACCAAGACTTTTTCCATCTTTTCAGTTCCCCCTTTCTCCCTCTTCATTGCCCTCCCTTTTCCTGTGGGGAGAGGAAAAGTAGGGAAAGGAGAGAGGGGGAGAAGGAAAAAAAAAAAACCCTGAAAGAGTGAAAAGAAAAATAATGTTTTTATGCAAAAATGTTGTTTGGCCAAAAAATGAATTCCAAACAAACCCCGCATTCTCTGTTTTTGTTGGAATTTCTTCTCCTGTTTGGACTTGCTCTCATGAATTAGCTACCAGCCTTCGAATACTAGCTCCAGAAGACTCTTTGCTGCCAAACTCATACAAACCTCCGTCTTTCCACCAGTCTCCATGCATTGGGTATTTGTAAGCATTTGATTGCAGGCTGACCCCTTGTGATCTGACCCCCTTGGTTGGGGGAGGATGGGGTTGAATGAGGCATGCTGGGACCGGCCGAATCCCTTGGCTTTCTGGCATGCATTCGGAAATGGAAGGAATATACTACCTATTTGGTGGCTGTGTGCTGGAATTGCAGACGGGCCCGTGGAAGAGACCTCCTGTCCAGAGGGGATCCTCACGCAGAGAAAAGGAGGAAAGACAGACAACAGGTCAAACCACCCGAAAGGCAATTCAACTGGGAGATGCGTAGGCAGGTGAGGCAGGGCAGGAGCACCCAAGACGGGCAGAGGAAGTGTAGCAGAGGTTGTGCTCTGTGCTGCATTAACCTAGAGCCCAGGGGCACTATCCTGCCCCTGTAATGTCTGGCCAGGTCCTGACCTCAGAGATCTAAGCATGTGAGGATTGCAGTTTTAAGACTCATCGGGAGCACAGCTAGAACACCAGCCACTGACCCTGTGCACATCAAGGACTTTGCATGCTGCATACAGTACCAAAATAAACCTCACAACACCATTGACTTAAATCACATGGTTTCTATGCTCCAGAAAATGGGGCTTGATCCCCACCCTGCCCAGCCCTTGGGTCTCTGTCCAGAGCAGCTTGAAAAAAAGTCAATTCTTTTCCCAATGGAAATTTGGAAACATTTTCACTTTTGTATCAAGGCCCCAACACATCTGGCTTTTCAACAGAAGCTTTTGAAAAACAATGTTTATAATGCACAGTCTCTGTTTCCACACATTTTGCAGGCCCGGCCCCCAAATCTAACCCCCCCAGCAAAACCCCAGACAGATTCATTTGCAAGAAATGCTACCATTTTCCATCCCTCTGGTTTCTTGATGGAAACATTTTTCGACAGAAACATCTTTCTTTGGCGTCTTGCAAATGAAGCACTGACTACAAGTGTGTGCAAGGCCTATGACCCAGCCAAGTGCCATGGAAGAACCACAGTGTTGCCCCAGGATAAATTTTATCCTGAGTGTTGTTTTCTCCCAGGCCAAATTCTATCGCCTCTCAGAGGCTTTGCTGAATTGAGGCCTAAGCACACGGTTCTGTCCTACTAAAGTCTGTGAGAACCAGTGCTTAAGTCTGGTACTTTCCAGTGCATGCAGAACTGTACAGAAGCCAGTGGAGCTGGACAGAGCAGAAACTAAGGCAGAAACCAGGTGCTAAGCTTGTGCCAGAGAAGTGAAGTGCGACCTTGCCCAAGCCCTGGAGCAGGTCAGAGGCCAAGGGGATGATAAAAGAGGAGAAAGCCTCCAATGTCTCAAACTCTCTGTGGCTGGAAATGGACCTTGGCATCATTCCCATGAAGCCGCACCCCCTGTCCTCCCCTGAGCTGAAGGGGTTAATCTGACTGGCAACAAGTCCAGGAGGCTGGATCCAGTCCTTCTTAATGGCCTGGCAGTCTTTTGCCAATTCTCAAACATGTGCACTCTCTCTCTCTCATTTTATTGCAGGAAATAGGACAGAGATACAGCAGTTCAGCCTGGGAATGGCTGAGCTGAGCATAAGGCCTCTGTTTGGAGCTGCCCTGTGTGATTTGGGGGCGGGTTGGGTGGGAAATGTGTGCATTTCATTGCGTTAATCCGACATGAGCTCCAAAGATGCCTATAAATAAACCACAACCAAATGAAAGTTGCCCTCTGAGCACGTGTGGGGGTGGGGGTGTGTGTGTGTGTGTGTACAGCACTCCCTCCTGCCGAGTTATAATCTCAGCACTGGCTGTGTGTAAGCACATGTGTAGGATTGCATCCGTGTGTATTTTTGATTGTGGCACATGTGTAGCTGTGGGTGTGCTGGGCTTTGTTTGAGCAAGGGCTGGGTGTGAATGTTTGTGAGGGTGAATCGATGCGTGTGTGCGGCTGTTAGTGTGAGTCCAAGTATGACTGTCCTTGAGGTGTGCATTAGGTGGGTGGATACAAGCATGAATGAGAAGGGGAAGTGTGTGTGTGTGTGTGGTTATTTCCAGCATTCAGCGAGGTATTATTGTGCATACCTTGTGCACAAGTGTGGCACTATGCATATATGCATGACTTTGTACATGTGCCTTTGAATATGTGCATGGGGGCTACATGTGTGTGTGCACACGTGCATGCATATGTGTGTGCACACACACAGGACCATGCCTGGGCAAGTTGTGAACAGGTGCACAACAGAGGGGTGTGTGTGTGTGTGTGGGTGTGGGTGTGTGTGTGTGGGTGTGTGTGTGTGTGTGTGTGTGTGTGGGTGTGTGTGTCCAACAGCATGCTTACAAGGAAACATGGCCTCCAGCCCCGCTCCAGTGTTTCGCAGCTCCCTGGCAGATATGCCTGCCCACCCAGAAGCTTGACAACTAGAAACTAATTATGTGCTAAACAATTATGAAGCGCTTCCTTTCTTTACGCTCTAATCAAAATTAGTTAGACAGGGGGCAGAGGACCTCCCCGCCCTGCGCATCCGGGCTCGGAGGCCAGCTAAGGAGACACTTGGCAGGAGTACCAAGTAACGTGGAAGAGCAAGGCTGGCTGTGCTGCTTAATACAGGGGGGTCATTTAAAACAGGGAGCAAGGCTTGCAGCCCTGCAGGGAAGTACACACCCTGCTTGGCACTGGGTTGCCGGTGCACTTCGATCACCCTCCGCACCAGAGATATCTCCCCTTGTATAGAGGGCTGAATCAGGCCCCATTTAAACCCCACAGGCAGGGAGGCCTAATAGGGACAGTGATGTCAGGGGACTTGTGGGGAGTGTGCCTGCCTCAGCCTGCTGGGTCACCCTTAGCAAACTCAGTGCCTCAGCTTCCCCCCTCCCTCTCAGGGATGAACACTGCAAGCATCATTGACATCATCACCGTGCTGCCTTTTGCACATGGTCATGTCCACTCTCCATTAGCAGTGGACTCGCATCTGCTCAGCACCCCTGACTGGCTAAAGCCACTGAGAGCTCAGCCTCCTCCAGAACGAGACCCGAGCATGCTCCCTCCCCACCAGCGTGATGCGGGAGTCCTTTCAGCCAGTCTGGCGGGTGGCGACCAAGCGCCCAGAAATAATGCACTTTAGCAAGTGCTCTCCGCCCCAGGGCATTCCTTCCACTTGGCTCACAGAGCCGCGCAGCAGGGAGCCTCCGCACAGACGGGACCCGCCTGTCAGTGGGAGGGGGTTATGAAGCATGAGTACAGCTGCGCAGGAAATGCATGGAGGGCAGGCAGGTAGGGCACATTTCCTGAGGGGGGACACTAGAGATGTCAGACTGGACTCCATGCACGCTCTCTGCAATTTTGCCCGTGGCTAGGATGGATAGCAGGGCTCTTCCTTGGACTTGAGCCCCTCCCTAAGGGACTGGGAAGCTTTGCAAACCATGTCTGGGTATTGCAGACTGGGTGAATCTTTACTTTCAGGCATTACTGGGTAAGAAACCTAGAGACCCAGTCTCCTTGGCTTTGCCCACGTGGCCTCTTGCAGCTTGGCAAAGAATCGCTTATGGCAGGGGGAATATTTGGTGCAGGCATCAGTGACAAAGGAAGGGGCAGGGGACATGGCAGTTGAATGCAAGGGGCCTGGAAATCTCCAACCTGTTCAGAGCAGGCTTAGACATCTTTAAGGCAGAGCTTCCACCCCACGGTGAATCACACCTGCAAGCTGGCCCCACGTCTCCCTCCCTTCAGCTTGCTGCCTGCCTTTGAGGACTTTCCAGATCCCATCCCTACCTCCCCCCGTGCACCAATTGCCGCTGGCAGCTAAAAGCTGAAGCAGGGGGCTGTGTTGAACACTGCCACTCCCCAGAAGCTATTCTCTGCGTGGAAGAGGCCGCGGTACAAGCCCTGGCCCTGTCACGGCCTCTAGGAACCCAGCCAACAACCGAGAGTGCCCAGCAGCCCCAGGGGGCTGCACACTGACCTTAAAGGTGTGCTTCCGGCTGATGTTGTCTGACGGCTGGACGGCCGCCACCCGGAAGCTGAGGAGTGGGATGCTGCCGAGGATGTTCTCCTCCTTCTCGTCTGTGTGAAGAGGACAGGGCATTAGACGCAGAGCCAGTGGGGAGCAGGGCCTCCTAGGCTAGGCTAGAGACCTGCCTGCCCCTCCAAGCAGGTGAGGGAACGTCTGAGAAGGCTCCAAAACTGGGAGCGACTCCCTGTGTCCCACTGCTGAAAGGGGAGCAGGGCTCCCGGGCCAGGCAAGGGCCCTGGTGGAGCCGGGAAGGCAGAGTCTGGCAGGGCAGGCTGCCAACCCACCTGTCAAGCACGGCTCCTGCCCCTGTTGCATCCGCCTGGCTCTTCCCCCTGCCTCCACCCTCCGCTCCCGGCGGCACACGCAGGCCCGTATCAGTCACCACTCATGGCGCAGGCTGGTTAATTATTCATGCCCACCCTCCCAGCGCGGTGCCGGGGATGAGGCTGAGCGAGCTGCCTGCCAGAAGCCAGAGGCTGCACAAGGTGCAGGTGGGGTGAGGGGCTGCCCCCAGAGCCCAGGGGCAGAGAGGAGGATGGGGCTGGGAGCTGGGGTCAGAGTCCAGGGCTTGCTTCTTTAGCTTCTTTGAAGGAAGAGGCTGCTATATCCCATGCCACCCACCGACCAGGAGCTGGCGTGTGGCCACGGAGCCCCTTGCATGCTCTTCAAGTCCTGTGACACCGCTGACAACAGCTCTGTACTGCCGGCCAGGAGGCCTGGCTTGCTCTGGGACACACAGGCCTGTGGCGAAGGGTTCATTTCCTGGCATTAATCATTTGCTGGAGTGGGAGAGGCAGGTGGGGAGGTCCTCAGCCAGCAGCTCTCGCACCAGCTCCCAGCTCCTCCAAGGATGTCAGCTAGGTGAGGAAGGGAACGGCTCTGTACTGCGATGCAGCTGCCATCCTGCAAGGCTCTGACCTCTCACGACTTCCTTACGTGTACTCAGCACCCTGCTGGAGCCTCCCAGCACCACACACAATTACAGCTGTATCCTTGTCGTACGGCTGGCTCGACCTCTCCCACCTCGCACCCCACCAAGCTGCCTTCCCGGCAAATGTCACTCTTTGAGGAACGCCGCCCAGGCCGTCCCCAGTCTCAGGACTCTGCCCTCACTGCCGTGCCAGGATCCACATGACATGGTCTTGCCTCATGTCAAGAGAGTAAGAAACTGGCTGACAGAGAGCAGAGAGATGCCGGAGAGCCGCAGAGGCCCGGAGAGTAGAGACCAAACAGAGATGGAGATGGTGTCTAGCTGTGCCTGACTGGAGCAACAGCCTCGGCTGCCAGAAAGTCTCAGGACCATGCACTGGGATTGACTCGATTTGTCCTGTACTCTGCCACGCACCTTTGTAGTAGAAAAGGCAGCGATCCACCAGCACAAACCAGCGCTTGTTCCACTGCTTGACCCCAGAGCTGGCCTGCAAGAGAGGCAGGAATGAGACCAGTCCCCCACCCTGTTGCTGCGTGTGGGGCAGAGAAAGGGAAGCAGAGAGCAGGAAGCCGGTGCATCACCCACAGAGAAGGCAAGTCTGGCATCACGCACCAGCTGGCCCTGGGGGCTTCTGGGGGAGGACGGGCCGTCAGGCTGGGTGGGAACCCAGCACCAGTGCGCCGTGTGGACCAGGAGTGTGGGGACATGGAAGATACCTTGGCAGGAGGCTGGACAAATGGAGTCCCAGGGGTCAGGGGAATCCATCAGGGAGGATCATTAGCTAGGGTGGGCACGACAGAGACACGGGGCTCCTTGAAGGCAGCACGGGAGGGCCGGTACCTGCTTGTAGAGCCAGCCGCTCCTGGTCACCGCGGCGTTGGGATTTCTCTTCATGGAGTTGGAGCGTTTCCCAAAGGCAATCCCCTTCCTGGAGGGGCGCGAGGCCTGGAGGGGAGGGAAGAGAAGGGCTCAGAGTGCCTTACATCAACACAACAAACCCAGGAGGGGCTGCCAAGGCCGAGGGGTATTCCTGCAGCTAGAGGAGCAGGGGGACGGCATGCCCGGCTGCTGTCTGGTACCAAGGAAGGCTGCATCTCACAACAAGGCGCTGCAGCTGGATGCCCACCAGGGAATCTCATCCCTTTACGTATCATTCCCAGGCTGACTCTTGCTCTCAGCTCTATCCCATCTTTTCCCTACAGGGAGATCGAGCTGCATCAAAATAGCTGCAACAGCTTTGCTGAGGCCTCAGACCCAGTCAGTGACTTTCCTCAGCGTGCAAGGAGCACTGCAATGATAATTCACCCCACTGCCTCGCTGATACGCAGCACATCTCAACCACAGATCTCAGAGTGCTGCACAAAGAGGGGGTGCAGTGTCACTGTTCCCATGTTGCAAATGGAGAAACTGAGGTACAGAGAAGGGACAGGACCTGCTTACGGTCACGGAGTCTGCAGCAGAGCTGGGAACAGAGCCCAAATCTCCGAAAGCCCCAGGCAGCACCTTCATCACAAGGCCTGTGTCCCCCCTGGATGGCCCCGCATGAAGGCTGGGTGTTCCCATTGCAGACTCTCCACCACTGGCAGTTTGCAAGTGCAGGTTAGATGCACATGCAACTGGGATGGGATGGAGAGGGATGTCCCTGCCCTGAGCAGAGGGATAAGCTAGCTGGCTCCCTGAGGTCTCATCCAGTCTAATTTCTATAGGGTACTCGGCTCCCCAAAGCAAATCCCTCAGCCTAGCTATAGCTATGTACCAGCTGGCATTTACCGGGGGTAGTACAGTTGCTTGCCACAGACCAGATGCCCACGGGAAAAGAGCTACATGCAGAGAAGGAGGAAGTGAGGGTTTCATCCAGTAGGTCAGGGCTGAGCAAGGGGCAGATGCCAGGAACCCTGGGCCTCCCTGCCAGACCTGCCCGGATCTCTACCACCCCTGTGGGACCTACCCTTCCATTTGGCCGTTCCTGAGGCACCTCGGACACCATGGCGTGGTTGGATGTTTCGCTGTTAATGGCCGCCGGTCGCTTCCCGCCTGCTTTGCTTGACATGTCCAAGTTTGATCTGCAACAGAGAGCGATAAGGAACACTCTGGGGATACCTGTAAGATGGCTGAGGAGTAACAGTCTGCCCCACAGGTCCACTAAGCCAGCGAACTCACAACACCCTCCCAGACAACTCCCACTGAAGCCAAGCACACTGAGGTGAAGGAGTCAGCCCTTCCTCTGCCATCCATGGGTCGGAGCCAGAGTAAGTCAGAGCCTCCTCCGTTTGCTCAAACATGCATTGCGAAGCCAGGGGCTCTACTGTCTCACTGCAAACCTTTGACTTTCTCCACCATTTCTGGCCTGGGGATCTCCAGAAGCATTCCATTTCCTTCAAGCTATTTGCACTTTCACACTCTGGTTTCTTCATTTAAATCCACACACACATGTGCATACACACACACAGTGCCAGGAACAGCAGGGCTCGGGAGACAACCTACTTTTGCAAGTCAAATCGTATGTTTTCTTCTGGAATCTGTGCAGTCACTGGATGCAGAAACGTGGTCCGTCTTTCATTATGGCTGCAAAACACACACGAAAGCCAGGTGAGGTTAGCGGCGTTGGACTGCGCTGAGTGACAGGCTGGTAGAGGGACCAGGAAGCACCACTGCCCTTATTAGACCCAATGTACCCGTTCAGAGCTGCGGATGCAGCTGCTGCAAGATATTCCTCAGACAAAATTAGCCCAAGGTGAGGTGGTTACCTCAACCCAGGCACATTTTCACACTGCTCCAATGAAGGACAAAATGCTGCTTACAGTGACCTTATCTCAGCTAAAGACAGGGTAGGGATAGCAATGCTTCAGGTCATTAGCTTGTCATTGGGGAGCGGTGGGGGAAGGAGTCAGGACAGAATCGCCTCTGCTACTATCCTACCCAGCTTAACACTGCACCGGGAGGGTTCACCTTATAAACACAACCCTGAAACATCCTTCACTGGCTGCTGCTGGTGGAGAGATACTGGACCAGATGGACAAGCAGTCTCCTCTAGGCCAGCATCTCCTAAGACAAAAGCAGAGTGAGCTTGAGCAAAGTGGTGACGAGCTCAGTATGTTCTGAGCATTTCTAAAACTCACTCAGGTCTCGGAGGCACATGAGCTTGACTTCTTGATGAGCTGAGATGCGGGGTGTTAGTGATCTGGGAAAGCAGGCTCTGGGCCAGGAACAGACGAGATCTGTACCCGCCACTGGGCAGAGCCTGAGCCCAGGGAAGTTCTGCTCACACTTGCCCATTCCACCTGCCAACTCTGGGGGTCACTGCTGTGATTTCAAGCCAGCCCCCAGCGTACACCAGGCAGTGACTATGCCTTTGAGGGACCAAAGGAGTGCACGCAGGAGCCTGGCAAACTAGCAGGGTCATCTCTGGGCTGAAGGGAGAACAGAGCACAGAGAGAAACCTGTGGTCCAGGCCTGGCTGCAGGGAGAGGGAGCTCAATCACAGCATAATGCCGGCACTCTCTTCCCGCTGAACACAGATGCCACAGACGTGGACCCTCCCTCCACTGGCCCTTCCCAACCATGCACCCACTTCCCCATGCCCACGCCCGGTCTTGATGGAGACAAATCATTTATACCGCATTTCTATTTGCTCTGGCCTAGCCGTAGCATGCACAGATAAGCATTAACCCCTCAAGTGGCCAGGCCATTTCCCCCACCGAGTTCACTTGGAGAAGCACAGTGCATCAGACACGCAGCTTCCACACACACCAAATGTCAGGATAGCCCTCTTACAGCATTCGTGTAACATCCCACCACACCTCAGTCCCTGGGAGGTTCCTCTATGCTAATCTTGCAGTGCTACACAGCCGCTTGGCATGACAGCCACAGAAATGGCAAGTCCACTGGTGGCCATTATAACATATCACCAGTGGACTCCAGCTAGCAAGGAAGGGGTTAGACAGGCACTAGAAGTGAAGGGTAAGCAGCATACCTTGTATCCAGCTGGCATGGACTTCATTTTGACCGTCAGACAAAAAGACCCTTTCAAGGCCTGGCTTTCTCTTAGTCCATTCTGCGCAGTAGTCAAGTCAGTCCTTTCAGTTGCTACCACGCGCCATTATTACACAGCCCCCAGATTTCAAAGCACCTTATAGAGGTGCGGCGGTATTAGTCAGTACGTTTTACAGATGAGGAAACTGAGGCACAAGGCATCAAGGGTCTGAGCTCCCAGAGGTGTTGACCTCCCAGCGACCGCATGCGGTTGTAGGTACTTAGGACTTCTGAACAGCAGGCCCCAAGGGCCAGGTTCAGGGACCCTCGCACAGGATGGTACTTTACTCTTTGGCCAGCTCTGCTGAGATTCACAGCACGGCTCATGCCACAGGGTGTTACTGGACGGAAGGGAAAGTATCAGCATCTAGACTTCAGTGATTCAGCCTCTCATCTGGTCTGTGGCAGTGCAGAACAGATGTCAGAAGACCTTGCCCCCATCCTCAGCTCCAAACACCAGCCTGCAATGCCTCCCAGTGAATTCTTGTCCAACACAGCCTGGGACAACCCTGGATGTTGGATACCTCAGTCCACAGCCTGCTCCAAAAACCACCGATTCGCATGGGTGCAGCAGACCAGAACTGAGCCCCTTGCCTCTAGTGCGAGCCCTGACTGCGCAGCTGCATTGCGGAGATAAGGCTATCAGTGACGGACCAGGAGATAACATTTTCCCTCAGCGCCCAGACGCCGGGGACTAAATCACAGGTGCCTATCTCAGACAGCGGCCGCATGCTGCCCTGGCACATGCCACTAAGCCGGCATTATGCATGGCCCATGGGGCCTCTGTAGGCTGGGTATGAAGGACTACAGCATTAAAGCAACACCTGTACTGACCTTCATCCTGCTGCCACCTCCACTCCTGGATGCAGGCAGTGGAACTGCTCTTGCCTGAAGGATTCCAGGGGAGGGGGCCAAGCCAGGCCATCAGCCCGGGTCCCTGGCCCACTAGAAACCTCTCCAGAAGCAAAAGCCACAAGTCCTCACTCTCCCCAGGAGACCGTGAAAAGGCCCACTCCAAAGTGCCCCTGACACGGTGGATGGATTGGCAACAACGGATTACAAATGGCAGCAGGACCTCCCTTCTCTTCCCCTTCGCTAATCCACACGCTGCATAATCTGCGCAGCAAATTTCACCCGCATTTCCCAGCAGAGCTCGCAGAGCAGCAAGCGGAAGGAGGCCTCTGATCGCCGAGACCCCGTTATTTCTACGGGACACATCACAGAACACTGACTGCAACATGATGAGATATTAACATAAAGCTAAACTACAGCTGTCAGAATAAATTAGCCCCATGACATTCGGTGAGCCATAATCCCTGCTTGGTTATTTTGAGATGGGAAAGCCTTGCTCCACAACAAAATAGTCCCCAGGGCCCAATCCAAACCCCAGGAGAGTCAATGAGAGTCTTTCCATGGACTCCCCTTAACACTGGACGGAGCCCCAAGGTTCATCCACAAATCCTGGAGCACATTAACCACTGCCTGTTGGTGTCATGCGCGTGGACACAGTGATGGTAGTATGAAAGTTTATTGCCATGTGGGAAGGGGAATAAACAATTTCATTATAGTGATAGAGAGGTGCCTTACACTAAGGGCTGTGCTGGCATAGTAATTTTCATTAAAAGTAAAGCAATACCCTCAGGAGCACCGTTCAAGCACAAGAAGCCAATGCATGGAGTTGGTCCAGGCACGGGCACAGTTCTGGACCAGACTGGAATCATCTGAGTCTGAGCTTGCCCAGAAGAGCCGCTGTGTTCCTGGTAGGCCAACACCTCCATGGGCAATGTGTCACTCTTGGCTTCCTGCAAACCGACTGAGTGACTGATCAGAAACACACTGGGGACATGCTGAAGGGGTAAGACAAGGCCTTTACAGTAATGGCTTGCAAAGAGAGAAGGATGAAACATTGCCCCCACAACACCACCACTCCTGCAGCCAAGCGTGGTTACATGCACAAAACCCAAACTCAACAAATCCAGGAGCATGAAGCCCTTGGCACTGCCAAAAATGCATTATACTGGCTACACATCGCAGTGCCATGGCACTGGGTACACCATGAATATGAGGAAACATCAGTCTGTGTTAGCACAGCTCCACTGGTGGTTTGGATCCATCCAGCTCAGGCACCTCCACAGACTGTAAGCCGTTTGGGACCGGGACCAGCTTTCTGCTCTGTTTGTGCAGCACCTAGCACAGGGGAGACCTGCAACCCATGACTAGGCCTCAGGTGCGACGACACTACAAATAACCCTTGCTATAGTTCCAGCACACCAGCAACCTTAATGTGTCTATCCTCACATACACCTGGGGGACAGGATGGTGCTGTCGTCACCATTGTACAGATGGGGACCCGACGCACAGAAAGATGAGGTGGCTAGTCCCCCCAAGGGAACACAGGAAGTCTGTGGCAGAGAATGGACCTTAACTCAGGCCCTCCACATCCTAAGCTAATATCTAGGACTATAAGAGAGCCAAGGAGCACTTACCTCTAGCCTCTAACCCTAAGCATCCAGCTTTGTGTGGACTGCAGCATCCTATGTTAAAAAAGGCTGTGGACCCTTATGTTCCTAATTTGGACAGTCATTCAGGGCCCAGTTCCTTCTGCCACTTGCCTCTGTAGCCAGCAGCACTGTGCACAGCAACGACAAGACCTGCTTTGCGCAAAGAAGAACCTATTTAATTAATGCTGTGAAGCTGCACATTAGTTAAACCAAGACTACATGGTGCGTGGACACGCACACTGGCTGAAGCCTGGTTTTCTTGGTTTGGCTTGCACTGCACAGCAGTTAAACCCATTTCCAGTGACAGTCTAAGCAGGGAGCTGCACTGGTTACATATCACCCCTAGCAAGACTCCACTGAATCGGAGCTGCAGCATTAGGTGCTCAGTCTGCAAGCCCCAGGTTCCTGCCAAGAGGCACAACAGGACCAATTAGCACTGGCAATGCATCCCCCCCTGCCCTTCAGGTTAGAAATCAAGGAGCTCCAAGGGGGTGGGATCCCTAACCAGGCTCTTAGCTGCCAGCTTGGAGCACCAGTCCACAGCAGGTGAACGCCACAGCACATTCAAGAAGATTCTTGCTTTGGCGAAGCTAAGGCATTGGTCCCAACGCAGCTCACGTTCAGCGCTAGATCTGCTCAATCCCACTCCATGGAGGGTGGCAGAGATGTCCCAGAGCACAGCAAGTGTACGCAGTGCGACTGCACAGACCCATCAGCCTAACAGGATGGCAGCTACCAGGCTCTGTCAGCGCAGCAAACGCGGCTCTCACCCCCTCCGAGCTCCTGGCTTCCCAGCGTAGCACAGCCATGCATCAGGCTGTTCGGGGACTGTGTTCCCATGGATGATTTCAACACGCAAACAGCCAGCGCACTGCAACTGTAGCATCAGCAAAAGGGGGAAAGTTTAAGCAAAGAAAACAGTGGCTGTGACCCCCTCCCCCCCCCACCACCTCCACGCACACGGATTGCACCCAAAGACCTGGGAGAAAGTCACGGCTAGTGGGTCTTCTGTTTGCTGGCAGGAATCCTGCTAAAGCAGCTCTCCCTGCATACCCCCTTGCTGTCCAAAGCCCTGTCCCTGCAGCCAATACTCTGCACCACTGGTCGCTCCCTTCCTAGTCATCAGCTTTAAAAGTTTCCACTCGCCTGCATCCAGATATAAATAAGGACAAATCCCGCTCCCTGCGTGGAGCCAGCAGCACTGCTTTTAAGAAAGAAGGGAACCGAAACTCAGAAAGACACCAAGCCCTTTCTTCCTGCTCCTTGCCTGGTTTAAGATGGCAGAGGAGACGGTGCTTGTTGCACCCAAGTTTTTCAGAGGAGGGGGCAGAGCCCAGGGCTCTGAGCGCACGGCCAGGGGATTAGACACACACAGAAGGGATGACCCCTCACCCCACGCTGAGGGAGAGGGGCCAGGGCAGCACTCTTTCAACAGAAATGCTACTGGGCCGTTGCTAGGGCAGCCTGCAGGTGGGGAAAGTCGAGGGACCCCTCATCCATGCTGACTGTCCCAGTCCTGCCAGGACTGATGCCCACAGCCAGGGACTCTCCCCAGGGCGCTGAGTCTGAGCACAGCCTTTGTTCAGACAGCTCATTCATCCAGCAGCTGCTCTTTATCTCCAGGCAAGGCCCCCCCAACCCCAGGCCAGCCCTGTGCAGCTTCTGCGGTGCCCACTGACACTCACCCAACAGCCTCCTTGCCCCCTGCAACACCAACCCCGCCCAGGCCCAGGCAGGGAAGGGCAGGTAACTTCCCAGGATCCTCCTTAAATTATTCCCCTCCTAGCCTCGCCTTGCCTGACCCGGCTCCAAGAACTCCTGAGTTAAGCATCTCCTCCTGAAGCACTGCAATGCAGCAGTCACTGACCGAACTGAAGTTCCCCCATGCACTTCCTCGTACGTGCAGGCACTGAGCCCCCCGGGGCCAGCGGAGCCAGGCCTGCCCTCTCTCCCCTTCCCCTGCTCTCGCCAGGGGAGTCCTACCTGACCCGACGGTCTGCCCGGAACTTGAGCATCGTGACGGGGCCCTTCCCGAGCTCAGCTGCGAGCCCCAGCTGCAACCATCCCTCCAGGAGAGCTGGGAGAGAGGTAGGTCTTCCTGCAATTCCAGCGGGGTCTTCTATAGCACCGGGCAGCGCATCGCGGGGGGACAAGCCAGCCCTAGCCCGGAGGCGGGCAGGGCGAGCTAATCAGCTTCCCAACCGGTCTCGATTCCCTCCAGTTCGGCGCTGGTAGCATTTGTCTTCCCTTCCTTCTGGCGCTCCCTTTCTGCTTCCTTTATGGCCGGCAGGAGAAACACAGCAGCTCACTCTAGGCATCGGGGTCTGTTCTAGCCTAGTCCAGGCTCATCGTTCAAGCTGAAGAGCACTCGCGTGCAGCAGCTGCCAAGCTCGGAGCGTAACGAGGAGATAAAAAAAAAACCCCAACCCAGCTCCCCAAGGAGAGAAAGGTGAAGGGGAGAGACGCCGACACGCGCCACCCTCACGTGTCAGGTGCAGCCAGCCAGGGAGGACACTGAGGCCTGACCGGAGCAATTCGGGAACAAGGCCGGTGGACGGTGAAGAAGGCAGGCCCCCGCGCTGTCGAGGAAGAGACACTCGGCTCCCCTGAGCCCTGCCCAGGTCTCATCCCACACTGGAAACATCGAGAACTCGACAAGGGCAGGAGCGTGGGGCGGGGGCTAGAGAGCCCTGCCAGGCCCAGGGCCGATGGGCAGACGGACGCCCTACCGAGAAGCAGCCGTTTGCTGCTAACCTGGGTCGCATCACAGGCTCCAGCTGACTGATCCCACCCCCTTACGACTCTCTGGAGTAGCCTTGTGACTCTTTGGAGTAGCAACTTGTTTTCAGAGCTGTTCTGCTCCTGCCTGCAGTCAGCTCCCCTCACTTCTTTTTAGGCTGAAGCCCACTGATATCACAGCAAGGAGCAAGGGGGAGTCTATTGGCAGGAGGGGAGGATGGGGAACCAGGAACTGGCCAGCTCTGGGAAGGGTTGAGGTAGCAAGGGGCTAGGGAGGCTGAGGACCTGGCTTTCTCCACTGCGGGACCCTGTAGCAATAGCGCTTTGCTCGTCCCCTGAAAGGCTTCAGGATTTGCAAAGTGCGTTGTAGCCCCCGACTGAGAAGGGGACATACTGAAGGCCGGGTGTGAGGCTGAACCTGGGAAACGTGCCTGGCAAAGGGGTACAGCGAACTGAAATCCACTGAGAGTGTTATTACAATAAGTCGGAGGGAGGGAACGTGGCACTGACATTTGCAAGAAACCTCCAAACAAGGAAGCAGAGATCTGAATGCCAGCTGGCTTATATCATACAGCGTGCCTGGATCCCAGCAGCACACACGGCCATGCTAGGGCCCCCTTGGCACAGTACTGCCCCGTAGCTCTGGGGTCACCACTGCACAAATGACGTCACGAGCAGCCCACCCATCAGCTCGGCTGAGGCCAGGACATCGTTCCTCCCAGGAACTACTTCCACAAATCCTTAATATGGAAGCAGCATCCCACAGCGATAGATGGGGATCCACACAACAATGTCCAACGCGTTGTTAGACATGTGCTGAGCCAGGAGATACTGGATGATAAGGGCAGAAAAGATCCAAGGTGACCCTGTGGTCATCCCTCCCGCTTGGCCCTGCCTATGGCAGCATGGACAGTGCTGCGGTTTGAACGCTTCGCCTTGCTCTACCATCCTTTGCTGATAGGCAAGCAGCTAATCTGAAAGAGCTCTATCGGCAGGGCGTAGGAACAAGTAGCACTGTTTGTAAGCTAACTGGGTCAATAAAGCTGTTGCTTTTCGTTACGAATGGCCTCTGACGTGCATCTCCGAACACCTTCGTGTAGAAGGCAGCGACACTTGTTGCTTTCAGGGAACGGTCTGCAGCAGCGCAGGTGCAGGGACAGTGGCAGCAAGCAGGGGCCTGTGAAATATGGGGACAGGGAACAATTTAGGGGACCTCCCTTCCAGCACCAGTCCAGCTGAACACCTTGATGTCAGATGGGTTCACAGCATTGAATAGCTCAACCTATAAAGGAAGTATGAGGCCATCCCTTCTGACGCCCTGTGTCCGAAAGGCCATTACTGCCAGCCAGATCCTCTACGCCAAGCCTTTCACTAGGTCCAACGTTTCACACCTCAAAAACTAAAGCATGTGTTGCAGGTCAAGAACAGGAGAGAGGAGGGATCCTCAGTGCTTGACATCGCTTTCTGAGCTTAGCTTCAGTGAGTAGTAGCAGGAACCAGCTTGCCCTGCACCTGGCACCATCCCATGGAGAAGTCAATAGCAAATAACCTGTGTTGTAACCTCCAGCGGCCCCATACCGAGCTCTTGTGTAGGATCAAACATACCCGCCACCTAGAAGTGGTGGAGAGGGGGTTCCTGTTGAGCAGCATGCACATAGGTTACTCCCACTGCCAGTCTCTCTGCCAGACCCAGACCCTGACCCCGACCCCGACCCCCTCCAGCACAGGCACCCACGTGGCAGTGAGGGTCCTCACTAGGCCTGAAAAGGACACAGGGATGAGGCCTGAGCAGGTACCTCAGAAACATGGGGAAGTCAAGCTGGAAGAGACCTCTGGAGACCATCTAGTCCAACCCCCGGCCAAAAGCACACAGCCACAAGGCAGAGCACCTAAACCTGCCACAGGTAAAGCAGGGGGACCACTGTGGCCAGTGTCCTGCTCCTGCTGTTAATATACGCTCAGGAGATCCAAGGCAGAGGGGCCGTGTCCCCACTACAGAAGAAAGCAACACTTCCCCCTCCCCTGCACTCCAGTCCGTACCAATCTGACCATAGGGTAAAATTCCTTCCTGACCCCAAGTGTGGTATCAGTCTGACCCTGAGCAGAGGACCAAGACCCTCCAGCCAGGAACCACTGGGTTCAGGTCCCAGCAGGGGCGCTGGCACTGGCACACCCTGAACCAAAAGCTAGTACCTGCTCCAGAGGGCTGTTCTTGCTCTCTCATTTCAGCCAATAATGCCATCCTGGAACTGCAAAACATTTCAGTCCTGATGAACCAGCATTTACCATCAGGAAACTGTTTTACAGGAAACTCCCTATTCCAGCACATCTTTATCTGCACTGCAGTGGCCCACCTACGCTTCTGAGGGGCACTCTCCTCTCTCCTCCCACGGCCAAGGGTGCTGGACCCCAGCAACTTACCCACCTTGCTGCCTCTGCCTGGACTTGTCCAAGTCAGTTAAGCAAACGAAATACTACTGGCAATGGGACACACAGTTGGCTCTATTTCACCCAGGGCAGAGGGATGGGGTGACTTATCCAAGCCACCCATCATGCCAGGGGTAGATCCAGGATGAGCCAGGTACTCCTAGGTCTGCACCCAACATATAGGGTAGCTCAGTGGGGAGTTTGGGTACTAAGCACATCCTCATGAAGTAACTGCTACGGATCAGCGGGAAGGGGGGGCACGAGACCAAGGGGTAACGCAAAGCAGGGGGGACTGGGTGAAGTCAGGCTGTTTTGCCCTGTGCCACGCTGCAAACTGCTGGCCAGGAGAAAGTAACTCATTTCTCAGTCAGCCACACCAGAGCCTGAGTGCCCAGCTATGAGGGCAGACAGAGGGGGAGAACATCACAGAGGTCAAAGGAGGAATTATTGCCTCTGCATCCTCCTTGGTTCTCAGCAAGGTTTCTGGACCAGAGGTGCAGACAGCTCTGAGCTGTGCTCCTGCTCTCCCTAAATCACGTGCCGCCAGCAGGAGAGCTGAAGCGAAAGACCAGGCAGCAAAGCTGCTCCCATCCATCAGAGCCAGGCAGGGAAAGGGCAGCACGGCACAGGACTCCCCAGGCCTGCGATGGGCACAGCCCCTGCCCACCTTCCTCCTGGGGGCAAGGTTTGCCCCTTGGGGGCAGCTTTCTGCTCCCTGCGCCATGCTGTTGAGGCCAGTCTTGCATCTTTCCACAGTGTAATGATTTGTATCATAGCAGCTCTCAGATGCCCCCGGCCCCGTTGGTGCTAGGTGCTGCATGTACATGGTGAGAGAGTCTCACTCTGTCCCACAAGAGATGAGACAAAAGGTGAGAGAGCACCAAGACAAACAACCTGAAGGCAGGAAGAGATCAAGAGAGTTAGCCCTCAGCTCTGGACAGGCAGGAATTGAATCAAGATCTCCTGGATCCCAGCGCAGTGCCTTAAAGCAAACCCATCTCTGCTCCAAACTGAAAGAAAACACCTTACCAGGCTGCTGGACAGAGCCCTTCACCCCACAGGGCCTCTCAGCTCTGCGTAGCACACCTGGGGGCTGCAAAATGGCAACATGGGGAAACTTTGGTGCCAAGCACCAGGACAACCCCCCGCTATCACCAGAGTGGGGACAAGCACTCAGGACTTCGGTCTTTAAGGGACCCATTGATCCAGGCTGGGCTGCCTCATCCTCCGGAAGTGCAATGCCCCAGTACCGTGGTATCTGGGCTGGCTGCTGAACCCCATGTTACCAGCCAGCATTTGCTCCAAGCCGCCCACCCAAGAACAGACCCAGGCTCACACCCCACAGCTTCACGGCTCTCACCTCCCAGAGAGCAGGCTGAAACGTGCCTTCTCCTCCGCCTGACACAGCACAGCTGGAGCTGCCCATTGCCAGGTCAGCTTTGCTGGGCACAGAAGCACTGCCAAGCACACGAGGCTCCCAGGAAGTGCCAAGCGTCGGCCGTTACAATTATTACACCATAACATCCTTGTCGCGTCCCCGCCCCCAGATGGGAATGCGCTGGCCTTGCCCGCGGCCTGCAGCAATGCAAGGAGCAGGGCAGGCTACTGTGCACAGGGGTGTTCAACGTCCCACACGAGAAAGGTGGCCTCCAGGTAGCAGCCATAAGCTCTGACCTGGGTGGCCTGGGAGAGGCGAAAAGAGGTCCCACACTTGCTCTCAAGCATTAACACACCAGCCCTGCGAGAGGAAGGCAGACATAGTCTCAGCCTTCCCAAGTTTTTTAAAGCCATCCTCAGCTTCCCATGAGAACGGTAGGGCTGGAAGGGACCCCGAAGGCCAGCTAATCCAGCACCCGACCAGCTGGAGGACTGGCTGGCCCTGACAGAGGTACAATATAGCAGCTATGTCCACAAGCTACCTCTTTTCTGTGGCTCTGCCCTCAGTGCCAGCACCCTGATGTACAGTCCCCTTGCTGCAGCGAACACTCCTGGCTGTGCATAGTCATCCATAAATACACGCTATCTGAAACAGCTAAACTCCACAAGCAAAGACACACGGCCTGAGGGCGCAGTCACTCTACGTCTGGATGTGCATCCACGGTGTCAAAGCAGGGCTTATGCCAGAACACATTAAATCCCCACTCAGGACAAAGCATCTGCACTTGAACTGCCACGCAGAAACGAGCACGTGTGGGTGTGCAGCCACACAGACCCTCACGTGCGGGTGTGCAGCCACACAGACACTCGGCGTCAGTGCCAACGCCTCTGTAACAACACGCCGAGAGGGAACCCCATGAAGAAGTGGTAATTCTTCCAGCCCAGAGCACAGCTACCCCATCCCCTGCCTGCAGCGGATGAAACCACGAGGCCCGGGAAAGTTCAGATCTGGATCCAAACCAAAATTTCTCATCGGAAAAGAAACTCCACTCTCTGCACACAGTCCAGCCCGTTTCATGGGTATTAAACCAATGTGTGGGGGTGCACACAGCTTTCTACCGCAGATCAAGCAACACAGTTCAACAGTTCAGAGCCTCTGGTGTGAGCATACAGCTGCCTACTAAAATGCATGTGGGCAGAAAAGGCTGCCTCAATCAATCCTTCTGCAGGGAAAATGAATGAAAATGAAATTGAAAATAAAAAATAAAATTTCAAAATTTCCCAGGGTTCAGGGAAAAGCCTGAAAGAAAAAACAGGCCATCAAAGTGATTTTTCCCTGTATGAAACCTCAGAAAATCTGAACCAAAGGACAAGGGGCGGATTTTTCAAAGACTTTTCTCTCTCTCTTTTTTTGTATAAAAACAATGTTTTCAACAAAACGCTGTTTCTCACCGGAAGGATGTTTGGATGGAAAATGAGGACTGGTTTTCTGAACCTCTTGAAGTTAGTCTCTGCGTCCTTAGAGAGGTTTTTTGGGTTTTTTTCCTGTTTTTTTGCACTGGTCCTGGAAGCACTGGTATACCAGGTCAATGCATGGAGGGGATGGAGCAAGCTCCGGTTCCACCACCCAACACCAAAATGAATCTGCTCAATACAGACCTCCGATGGAGGACGTATCAGAGACAAATCGAAGGCAGGTGATCAGGCTAGCATCCCTTGTGATAAACAAAGCTATCACCTGATTGATCATGGTGTCTCCCCTGCCAGTGTTTGCTAGATAGAGGTCCCCTTAAAGATGAGTGGAGTTCTCCGACGGACTGTCTACACCTCCGAGCCCAGCGCTCGGCCCCACCCAGAGCTGAGGGCGACCCGTGATTTTCCAGGGATGCTTCCCTGCCTGCATGTCACGCTGGATGCCAGTGGCTGCTCACTCCTCCCTCAGATCCTACCCCACGAGCTACCTCTCACCACATGCAGAGAAGTCGATCACGGCGCCGTGCAGTCACCTCTTGAAGGCTACTCGGCAATATTTCCTGCAGCCCCTGAGGCAGCCAAAAAGACGGCCCCCTGCCCGTGTACGGAGGATGCATCTCAGTGCAGAGAGGCTGGTAATCCAGGAAAGGCTGGAGACAGCCGTGTGCAGGCAGGTGAACAGAGCCGAAAGTTTAAATCACAGACAGCTCCCAGGCAGCGGCTGAAGTGGGTAATACCAAGGCCACAGGGCGCAGTCAACAAGTATCCAGGGCTGCGGGCACGGTCCATATGCCTCCAGGCCCTGTGAGGGGAGCGCCGGAGAGAGGGGAGCAGGCAGAGTAAGGATTATGCTGCATGCTGGGGTAGCAGACACAGCCAGCCGGGCACCGCCCTGCTGCAGATCCCCGGAGACGTAGCAGGATACCTTGGGCAGGCCTGCCGCTCGGCACCCCATGCAACATTCACGGGCTCAGCCGTGTGCGCGCCGACACGACACACCCCCCGCGGGCGGCTGGGGAGCGGTTTGATTTCCTTGGCCCAGAGCCACCCCTGAGTTCCTGCAAACTCTTGTTTTCCTGGATCTTGTTTGTGAACCGGCCCCTCCCTGCCTCCGCGCGCGCAGGGCTTTTAGGCAACGAGCAGGGAGTGCCTGGCAGGACCACGGGTGCCTCCTGCTCACCTCCACGCGGAGGCGTCGCTGAAGCCTCCTGCACAAAGCCATGGCCGGGTGCCAGCTGGGCACCTAACAAGGCCCGAGTGTGCTGGCACCTTCCTCTCTGGATCTCTGCCACGCTCCTCCCTGCTCACCTGAGCCTCCCCACTGCTTCCTGCCTCTCAGCCATCGGGAGCACCCGGCTCTCCTTCGTGACACGGGCAGAGCTGGTAGCATGTGGACACCCGGTGTGCAAAGACGCAGCCCCACAGCCCCCAAAGGATGGTGGGGGAGACATCCCTGCACCGGGCAGGTCAGAGAGCCACATGGACCCCGTCACAGGCGCTCCCCTGGGAAATTTAACCCTGTCCTTTCAACCCACGCAGTCGCCACGCATAAGGGAGCCAGCCACTCTTTCCCAGGCACCGGCAGAGGCCACGGGCTCTCCTGGTGGGGAACGGCACGATCTCTGCCACTTTGCAGGCACAGCACAGAGCACAGCTGAGTCGGAAGCGGCTCATTAGGGCTCCCAAGATCTGCCATAATGGAAACGATCATAATCCTACTGGTGTGGCACAGGCACAGGGGCATGCAGGTGCCTGACCATGAAAATCAGTCTTCCTAGAATGAGACGGCCCTGCTGATTTTCCAATGGCTAACGAGGAAATCACATTTAGCTGCCACCTTCTGCCTGGAGGATGCTATCACCAGGAGGACGCAAACCCCAACTCCAACATGGGCACAGGGGTTCAGATGTCCATAGCACAGCTGGCTTTTCTGCGCAGCTTGACAAAGAGGCCCATGTGTCCTATGCCAGGCTGCTGCATGGGACCCTGGAGACGGCACTTTCCTATGGGTTGGGACAGGAAAAAAAGAGGTCACTACAAAGCAGGCTGAGGGGCTCTGGCAAAGGGGAGTCCCCCTGCCTCCACGCAGACCCCCACCCCAAGCCCCATCAGGTCCTAGCTCCTCATGTTCCCAAGCCTGGGAGGGCAAGGGGCTTTTGACAAGCAGATAGTGACCAAGGGCAAGACTGGGCCGAGCCGGAACTAGAGCACATCAGCTCATGGCACTGGCACTGGCACTGGCACTGGCACTGGCCCTGCTGGGTGCTTGCCAGCCTGCCGGTGACAACTGGAATGGGATCAATGGCCCTGGAGGAGGTGAAGGAAGGCTGGGGGGCACTTGGGCAGGCAGGGGACGATCCAGTGGGCCAGCTGGAGCTGATGAGCAATGCAAGCTCCTGCCTGGGGCTATCTGGCTCTATTGCCCCACAAGGGTGCAGCCAGGTCCCCCTGGGGTCTGTACTCCATAAGAGAAGCCCTTTGCAAATCACAGCCAACGCAAACTCCGCTGCTGGCTGCACTGGATGCAGGTAATGGTCCCTGCTGACATCCCCGGCATGCGGTAGGAACAGGCTAATGGAAACCATCCCTCCCCAGCCCCTGCCCTCATCGGAGCGTCTGGGATTCCTGCCGGCCTGAGATAACAGGCAGACTGGTGGGGCCCTCATGAGTGGGGGGGGAAAGAAAAATCAAACAGGCCCGAGTCCCGCCTGGGCCTCTCCACGAAGCCGCGGCAGCGCTCTGAGCCTGCTGAGCTCTAAATGCAGACCAGATTGGAAGGGGAGGCGCGGCGGGGGGAGGAGGCAAGCGCAACACATCCTCGAGGTCTGAGCCAAGGGAACACAGAGCTCGCCCCAAAACTACCACGGTGCCGACCCACCCCTCAGGGCTCAGATGAAGGCCCAGCCACTCCCATGCCAGGCTCTTGCTAAGGAACCACCTGGAGCCCTCCAGCATGCCAGCAACACCTTCACCTGGGAAATTCCTTAGGGGAAGTCCACCCTTGCCCCACCAAAGCCCCATCGAGGATTGTATAGGGCAGTGTCCCGTCCCCTCCCAGAGCCCTGAGACGAGTGCAGAGATTGCTAGAGCGCTCCCAAACCCTGTTGCAATGGGAACAGGAGGGCTGAGGGATCATGGTCATCGTCGGGGAGCCCAGCTTTGGCCAAGGACTCACCCTAACTTCCCCCAAAGTGATAAATAAAAGGATTTGCCTGGAGATTGTGCATGTGTGCTCTGG
Organism: Crocodylus porosus; assembly: GCF_001723895.1. NCBI lineage: Eukaryota > Metazoa > Chordata > Crocodylia > Crocodylidae > Crocodylus > Crocodylus porosus. Next base: position 1,919,356 of record NW_017728935.1, on the reverse strand, counting down.
CACAGCTCAGGGGCAAGGATCCAGGCTGCTCTAAACCCAGGGGGATGGTGTGGCCGGTGTCCAAGCCAAGCTTGTGCTTTGGCTCTCTGCTTTGTTTTCCTACCCCTTCCTTCACCTCTCCCCCTCCCCCCAAATCCATATCACTCTTCTCCGATTAAGGCTTTGCCGGAGCATTTGGAAGCGCTTTGCTCTGAGGCAGCAATTTACTGCAGCACGTTCGGTGTTGGAGGCGAGGACATCCATCAAGCTAAGTCGCGTGGGAGCTCGGGGGGTGGCTTTCTGTCCCTGCTTAGACCCTGGCCTCTGGCTAGCAAAGAGGCTTGGATGATTTTCTGGAGTGCAGCAAGGCCGGGGGCGGGGGGACTACCTAGCCCAAGACCTAAGGGGGGCAGGCTGGATTTTGAAGGGCGATTGCTGATTCCTGATTAGCACTGCCAGCTGGTGTGGTGCTTGCACAAAGCTGAGCACAACCATCTGACCCCTCTTTTACAGAAGGGGAAAGCAGAAAGCATAGGACATTGATGCCACTCAGCTGAGATTACACAGCAGGCCAGCAAGGCCTCGGACTCGAGAGCCCCACGCCCTACCCACTCCCTGGCTTGTCCAGCTTATGCGGTTAGCCACTAGCTCCCTGGAAGCAGCTGCTGCACTCCTGCATGCCTTGGAGCCAAAGGCTGCTGCCTTGTCAGATTTTGCCAGCTGATCGGTGCCAGGCTGGTCCAGCCTCAGCCTGGGGGGCCTCCAGAAGATCCCCCTGGATCGCGCTGACAACTCCAGCTGGCTGCAAACTGAACTGAGAGCCTCAAAGGTGCTGGCCAGCTGCGCTCGCTGGAGATGGTCCAGCCCTTGCTGCAACCCTTGCTCCCCAAGGCAGCAGAGCTGGGGAGCGACATGCGCCTGGCTTTGCAGATTCGGAAACGAAGGCAGAGATCTAAGGAAGCAGGCTGGTGCCTACAAGAGGTCATGCCTCTCCGAGCCAGTCTCAAAGGTGCCAGCCTGCCCTGACTTCACGCTAACGTGGCAAACCAGCACAGCGGGCAGCGATGTGTCCCATCCAGCACAACTGGGCTGCAGAGATGGGACTAAGCGAATCTGCTGACCCTCAGCCTTGTGCTTTATTAACATCCCCTCCTCGCCGAGGAAGCGAGAAGCGTGTGGGGCGATAGGCGCTACAGAAGATTTTAAGGGCATGACCTTCTCAGGCGTTGAGGGCCCAAAGCTCCCATTCATTCAAACACCTCCGCGGATCAGGCCGTAAGCGCCGATAAGCCTCCTCTCTGCCAGCATAAAGCAGGCACGGATCACCCTCGAAAAGAGGAGCACGAGGCTGCGGCACCCTCCCTCCGCCTGGTACCAGTCCAGGAGGCATCTGTGCCGCAGCCTCCCCCAGCCCGTCAGACAAAGAGGCCCAGCTTGAGCCAGCAGGTCGGAGGCAGATAACCGTGTGGCTGGCTGCCGCTCTGCCCGCTGCCGGAGGGAGAGGAGAAAGAAAACATTTTCTCCTCCACACCACGTCGGCGCCCTGATGAACTGGCCTGAGCACAAAGGGGAGGCTTTGTCTGGAGAGGCATCAATCAGGGGTGAGCTGGGAGGCGACAGGGAGACATGAAGCTCTGCACGGATTTATTCTTTCCCCCAAACAATAATAAACAGTTGTCTGATTTTTTTTTCCCCCTTCGCCTTGCTCTTCGGTTTCTTCCCCGACCAGCATGTATTGCTCCCTGCGTGGCTTGCTCTTTATCAGCCAGCACTACCGAGTGACAGCAGCTTATCAGAGGACACGACTCAAGCCCCCAGCCCCCATCACCACCGTACAACCACTCTGCTTTGCAAAGGAGATGCCCGACAGCTGACACAGATTCCCCCACCCTTCCAGTTCCCTGCGCTGCCGCCTTTTTGGCGCGCACAGCAGCGTTGGTCAAGGGGGAATTAGCTAGTTTTGCATCCTAGTCTCTGCTGGGTCCAGTCCCTTTAAACTGGATCATAGAGGGCTGGAAGGGACCTCAGGAAGTTGCATCTAGTGCAACCCCCTGCTCAAAGCAGGACCGGCCCCAACGAGATCATCCCAGCCAAGGCTTTGTCTAGTCAGGTCTTAAAAACCTCCAAGGATGGAAAATCCAGCACCTTTCTGGGTAAACCATCCCAGTAATTTACATATGCTAGTGAGAAGGTTTTTCCTAACATCCAACCTAAACTTCTCTTGCTGCAACTTGAGACCGTGGCTCCTTGTTCTGTCATCTGCCACTGGATGCTCATCTCCAGAGGCCATCACTCTGCAGACGGCGTACACAGATATAGCTATGGGGGGCAGCACTGGCTTGCTTCAGAAGCCAGAGGAAGAAAGACACCTCATGTCAACACCACCTTGTATCCCAAAGCCTACGCGACAGAGCTGGAGGGAGCAGGCCAGTGACCAGAGCACACACGGCCCTGTGAGGGGTAGGCGCAAGGGGCAAAGACGGCTCGGAGGCAACGAGCAAGAGAAAGCCAAGCTGCTTTGCCATGTGGCTCGCAGACTGGCAGGCACGGGCCTGGGTGCTGACAGATTCCAGGGAAATTTTGAACACCTCCATCTGCTGGGATTAAACAGCAGAAGGTAAAGGGGGAAAGAGAGCGCCTGCTCCAATCCCTGCTGCCTGGGGAGCTGCCAGGCCTACTCCAGAAAGGATGACCCCCATTACCTGTGGAGTGCCAAGGGCCTCCGCCCTGCTGACACTCCTGACCTTGCCACCTGCCACCTGCTAATTACTCATACCTACGTGATGAACAGAGCTCTCCAGCCAGCATTAATCACCGCCTGCAACCCAGCAACCCCAAAGAGCAAAGATCTCATTAAGAAAAAAAGCTGCTGGACCACTTGGGGAGGTGTGTGTGTGGGGTCGGGGGTGTTGGTTGGGTGATGTATGCTACACAGGCCTGGCCCCCTCCCCAGAGACCTGCACAGAGGAGCACTTGGAGCTCCCGGGAGGAGGCTGGTCCAAGCCACAACTTCCCTGGCACTCTCAGGACCCAGCGCGATGACGAAATCTGCACAGTCGCGGCACCTCCCTCCAGCCCGATAACAGCAGCAGTGGGAAGTCGGGGCTGGATCCCGATGGCTGCCTAGAACGGGTGGAGTCGCAGGGAAGCGGCCTGGTGCCCAATGCCCGCTTCCACCTGGGACGGGTGTGGGGCAAAGTCTCCAGAAGGCAGCATGAAACTAGGCCCCAGAGCCCCCCCCGGAATGGAACAAGCACTCCTGGTGCTCCCGCCACTGGGAGGGCTCATCCTTCCCCTTGGCACCCCGCAGGCTGCTCAGAACCAGCTCGCTGCACTGCATCCCAGCCGGACATCCACCCCCGGGGGCAAGTGGCGCAGCGAGGGGAGGCGCTTACTTACAGACCAAGAGCTCCCTTCTCCCAGCTGGATGGCAGCCAGGAGACTGCTGGAGGGGGGGGCAGATCCGGCCCTGGGATGCCAGCAGGGCAGTGCCCACCCTGGGGAGTCACCTCCTCACCAGCAGCGGGTAGCCCAGGCTGCCTGTGCATTAGGTGAGGAGCACAGGCCTGTCCGGGGAACAGAGCCCTCTGGCACAGCAGAGACGGCGAAAGGGGCAGGCCTCACTGCTTCCCAGCTCTGCAGCAGGCAGGAAGGAGCCAGCCGGGAGCACTGGGCACTTTGCTGCATCTCCCTGGCAGCCCTGGCTCCACTGCAGCTTGAGAAGGCTGTTGCCACGTGGGGGGTAGAGAGAATCCCCTAGCTGGCTTTGGCTAAGGATCTCAGGTGTGAGAGATCTCAGTGGACTGAGGTTACCCCCTTCCCTCCCTGGTAGGCACCACAGAGCAGCTCCCATTCAGCTGGGTCTTACTAGGCAGCAACAAGCAGCTGGAGGGGGGAACGTATGACTGGTGCAGCCTGTAGGCCTCATGACGGGTCTGGCATGGCAGCATCACTGCTGTCATCACCACATCGTCCCACGGTACCTCTGCAGCACAGTATGGCAATGCACGCCTGGCTATGGCTTGGGAGGCTGTGTTTGTGGGCAACGAGCCCACAGCTCCCACCAACAGGAACCAGCTTCTTAGTGGTCTGCTCAGCTCTGTGGTTATTCAGGTCTTTCTGCTTGCCAGGGGCAGGACAGAAATGACCTAAGTGCAAAAAGCCCCATTTCCCTTCCACTTTCAGTTGTCCAGTGCAAACGGCTCTGACCTCCCAGCTCCCAGGTCAAGTGAGGGGACTTGTTGGGAGAAGGAGGCTGGAACCCAGCAGGCACGCTGTCCCTGTGGTAGCCCTGGAGGGGAAGAACAAGAGGCCCACTGCAATGCCAAGCAAGATCTCCATAGGCAGCTCTCCCAGAGAGCTGGACATGATCCTGAGAGCAAAGAGCATCACTGCTGGTAGCACAGACCACAGGATCTCAGCCCCAGAGGCTGCTGATAGGGGCTGGGTGAAGTAGTTGCAACCCACATCACTCTGCACATTGGCAAGCGGACATGCAGTCCCTAGGCACAGCCCCCTCTTGCACTGCCTGCCTCATGCTGCATGCAGGTGCTCCCAGGCTGAACTCCATGGCTCTGTCCCTCTCCAGGGACCTCTGCACCCCTTTAGGCCCCCAGTCTTTCCCAGACTAGGGCACAGCCCCCACTGCAGCTGCCCCACCATCCAACAGCTGGGCTCACCAGAGAGGAAAAGGATGTGGTCCATCTCATGACTAAGGGGGTCTCTGCGCCATTAAAAATAGTTCCATCAGCTGCAAGGCCACCCCATTCAAACCTGTACCAGTAGCATAGCACGGACCTGTCTCAGGGACTCCAGGCAGCTTTAGTCCACGCTACACAGGGCCCTTTCCAGAACAGGAGCAGGAGGCGGGAAGGGTGGTGGAATCTCCTCCCATGCTATGGGCTATACACCAAACCAGGGTCTCTAGCCTTTGCTCCCACTGCAACAGACTCTCCTGGCCTTCCATATGTCCCTACAAGCTTCCTGAACAACCTCTTTTGACCCAGGGGAATCACCAGGGAATCTCAGGTAACTCAGCATTCAGCCCCACTTTGGGCAGCAGAGGCTGGTCTGTAAAAGTTCAGGCTGCTCTGAGCAGCTCCTGGATTGCAGGCATCAGTGAAATCCGTTCAGCACAGCCCCATTGGCAAGGGACCCCTTAGGGTCCTCAGGCTGATGAAGGAACCTAGCATTGTCAAAGATCAAGACCAAAACCATCTATGAGCTGCAGAGAGAGAACTACAGTATCTGATGCTCACCACTGCTGTTAAAAACCAGAGCAATGTCAGGATAAGACTCGCTCTCAGGACGTGCCCCAGAGCTGGTACCTTCCTCCATCAGTCCTCACGCAGGAGCCTGGAACCCATGACCCCGCTGGGGACAAGAATTTGCCGTCACTTCAGAGCAAGACAGCAGCTTTGTCAGTGCCCCAGCTGGGGAGGCAAAATTCACCCTCTGCAGTAGGCTGCACTGGGCTTCAGCACAGGTCCTGCTAATGGGCTTGGTTGTTTCATAACCCTTAGGATAGTCTCCGCACAGAGACTCCCTGAAGGAGGAGGTCCTGTCAAAGAAACACCTTCCTGTTGGCCCCAGACATCCAGCAGCACATCTGGTGTGCTGGCACCAATCCTGGGGATTGGACCTCTCCCCCTGCCCACCATTAGCAGCTTCCAGTGAGGGGAGAAGTCCATCTCCTGTGCTCACCCAAAGAGCCATAAAAAGAGAAAAAGCACTCACCAGTCAAGGCAGAGCCTTCACCGGAGCTGGGAGGGAACCGTGCTGGGAACCAGAGAGATGCTTGCAAGCGGCTGCTCCTGGATGGGAGGCTGCTCCTCAGTGCAGGCTTCACAGCATCCAGCGCAGAGCTCAGGCCCCAGCATCCAGGGAACAAACACCCAGATGCGGCCGGCAGGTCTAGGCAGAACCCAGCATCGCTCTGCCTAGCTGCGGCCGCTCCCCTCTCTAGAGTCACAGCGTGGGTTAATGCCGCTGAGCCCTGTTGGGCTGTATCATCTGCCCTTCCTGCCCCCAGTGAAGCAGGAGGGGAGAGATGCAGGCCAGAGCCCCTGCCCCAGGCACGGCTCTGCACCAGGAGAGCGTCGGCTGGCCCCACTCAGAGCAGTGACGCTGTCCCCGCCGCAGACAATGGGAGATGGGCTGAGCTGCACACGCTTGTCACCCAGCAAGGTCGCGTCCTGACCCCCCTGCAGACCCCATGCACTCCTCGGTGCTGCAGCTCCTCGCCGGACCCTGAGCCAGGTCCTAGTGGCTTTCAGCACACTGAAATATATGTTTTCCTTCATACCCCAGGGAGATTGTCATTGTTATCAATCATTAACAGCCACCTACGCTGCCAGAGGCCTTAACCCCTTCCAAGCCAGAACACTGCAGGCCTGCCCTGGCAGGCATCTTGCGCAGGGCTTGCTGCAGCTCGTGTTCCTTTAAAGGCCACCCCACCTTGTCTTTGCTCCCTACCACAGCCTGCTGCTGGCTCCATCCCAACCTGCCACAGCGCTGAGGTGACTGTGGGCTCTCCTCCAGGCTACCTGAGTAATGCCATGGCCTCCCAGGGAGGGAAAGCTAATTCCCAACCCCCTGCACTGGGGTCCCCTCCAGGGATGGAAACAGAAGCCAGGGCAGCAACTGCCAGGTATCTGGTGAGCTTAAGTGGCCAGGTTTGCTCCCCCTGGACCAGTGCAGGGGCCTTGGGGTACACTGGGAGGGTCACCAACAGGAGCAAAAGCAGGTGCCTGTGTCACCCGACTCCCAAGGAAGGAGGCGGAGGGTTTCACGGGGCACTTGCTCAGCGACAAAACCCTGGTGCACTTCCTTCCCTGCCCCACGGGGCACCTGCAGTGGGCACAAAGGGCTGGACTTCCAAGTGCTGCCAGGTTTCCCTAGGGGCTCAGCCCTGCAGCCTCTCTCCACCTGCCCTCCAGCTCCCTCATCCTGCTCCGCTCTGCCTCTGCCCTCCCTCCGTGGCCCCACTCTCCGCTCCCGCTGGCAAGTCTGGTCCGAGTGGACAAAGGAGCCAAGCAAAGCGGCGCCCAGATCCACGCCAGGACCTTATCTCACCGCACGTCTTGGCTCCGCCACCCCGTCAACAGCTCTGGGCTGGCTACACAGTGCCCTGCACAGGCCCAGCCTGGCCTTAAAGAAGCAGCTCCAGCCCGGCCTCTGGGCCTGGTAGGAGCCCTTCACCGGGCCTGGACGGAGCTGGCTCTTCCCCGGTGCCACGGGCACCTTCCTGAGGGGACTCTGTGAGCATCCCTGCAACGAAAGGTTTAGATATAAGAGCAAAATGACCTCTTCTGGGCTGTGAAGCAAACCGTACAGCTTCGGCCTCTTCCTCCACCAGGGCTGCCTGCCTAGAGTGGGGAATACTGTAGTAATCCCCTCACACGCCGCAAAGACGTGTTTACCCTGAAGCATAATGATGGCATCTCCATATTAGGTGCATCACTGCTAAGCAGCTAATCGGAAAAAGACGGCGCCTCCAGCCTCCCTGCTCCCTCCAGCATAATGCAATGCCAGCCCCCCCGGACCTCCAAGGCCATCACGGACGGCACAAGGGGCAAATTCACCCCTCAGCAACATGGGCTGAAGACACCTGAGGAGAAGTCTCCTCCGACACAGAGCAGGCACTAGCAGCATCTGCTCTGCTCCTTGCCAGCGAAGGCCGACGTGGGCTGCTCTTCAGAAAACTCAGTCCCTGGCGCTCGGCAAAACCTGGAATATGACTCAAGTTTCCTATTTGGTGCTGTGCAGCCTCATCAGAGCCTCCCAGGGCTGCACGCCTCGCGGCTGGCCCCCGCAACAAGTCCAGCCACCCTAGTGCCATGCCACAGAGCTCCCAGTGTCCCTCCACACCCAGCATCAGGGCACTGGTGGCATCCTCTTCATCTCTGCTGGAGGCCCGGCTGCACTGCAGCTGTCACGACTGTGCTTTGGCACTGTTTGTTTCCAGGCAGCTGCCTGGGAAAAGCCTGAAACTCCAGCAATGGGGGCTGAGGGCCAAGATGGAGGGGCATCGGCAGAGCTGTTGAGGGGGCCTTAAGACTGGGGTAGTGAGGATGGGGCTACAGTGCATCAGCCAAGCAGGCCAGGTGGGAACAAAGCTCGGAAAGGACTGGCCGGTCAAGCTGGGAATGCACAGGGACTGGATTTAAGGAGGCTGCAGGGCAGCCCTGGCAGGGCTGGAAGGTGGCAGGGTGGAGCCGGGACTGGAGGAGCGTTGCTCCAGACAGCAGGGCATGGCAGAGCTGCGTGGGCGAAGGGTGCATGCGCTGCCTGGCTGGGCCGGGGCTTTCCATCCCCCCCTGGATGAGCGTGGAAGGACTCCAAGCAATCAAAGGCGATTCTGGCAGGCGACGCGGCAGCTGGATTCTGTTATCCCACTCCCAGCCACGGGCCCGGACACGGCTCCTGTCATCCCGGACCCACACGCCCCTCCAGCTGGAAGCAGAGCAGCATCCCGCACATCCCACTTTCACGTGTCAGCGCAGCCCCTGGCCCGGAGCCTAGCTGCAAACCCCACAGCAGGAAAGGCGAGAGGACAAAGAAGGGCTGGATGTAAATGCAGCCGGAAGGGCGGGGAAGGTTACCCGAGTGCTCTGGACAGAGCCAGCCCATGCCAACCCACAGAGGGAAGCTGTCTGCACAAGAGGCCCCCTGAGACGGAGCAACAAAGGGTGGAGACCTTCTCCCAGCCAGGCACCGTCTGCCTTGGCGACACTGAAAGATTTAATGCCCGTCTCCTCTCTCACGCAGCGGGGGCCAATAAAACCTGCAGGGCAAAGCCCGGCTGAAGGGAGACTTGAGCCCTCCACGTCCCACGGAGCCAAACCCCACTCACCCTTTCCTCTGTGCTCCCGGAGCAGCCGCTGGGCTCGGGGCTCCTCGGCTCGGGGCACGGCACAGATGCAACGCAGAGGCATCTCACAGAGGGCATCTCACAGACAAAGGGCTTTGAAGGCCTGGACCAGTGGTGCACGCAGGGATGGCTGCAACCTGCCCACCGCCATGAAGGAAGGTCACGCTGGAGCCCAGAGCCGACTCTCTCGAGTCTCAGGACAGGGTCTCCACCACGAGGCTGCTTCCCTTTCCTGCTCCAGCACCACCAGCTTGACCCATCTCTATCTGATTCTCCGTGACAGTCATTTTGGCTCTCCGTCCTGCCGGAAGGCAGGCTCCCTCCCAGCATCTGCTTGACTATTGAGCAATGCTGCGTGGGGGCAGCAAAGACATTCCCTCCACCCTGCCGGCTTAGCCCCACAGCCAGAGATCTCCTTACCCCCGTTGCTTTCAACTCATAGTACTCAGAGAAGAGACAGAGCTCTTCGATCACCGAGTGCCTGTAGCTCTCAGCCTGCAGGTTATTAATGGCCGTAACATTAGCTGACCCCGGTTAAAATCTAGCCACAGGATTTGGCTCCATCTCCTCAAAGCCCAACAGCAGAGCTAGCACCAGCTCCTGCATTTCCCTCTCGCTGGAGAGTTGGTGCTTACGGAAACAGCACTCCCAGCTGATGGCCACAGACATCTTAACCTGAGCACGGACGCTTGGGCTTGTCAGTACAGCAGCATAACATCTCCAGCCTTTTTGCACCCAAGATCCCGCTTGGCATCAAGGGAGAAGTGTCATGATCACCCCTTCACAGACAAACCCAAGGGAGAAGCGACCGGCCTGAAGGCAGCGGCTGGGACCAGAACCCAGTCTGACCACGTGCCAGGCCACTGGACCTTGCCGGTTGCCAGCGGTCACTGTAAATGAGGCCTCTGTTCCACAAGCAAAACAGTCCATGCTGCTCCCCCCCTTGCACGCCCCCACTCCTCCTTCTTCCAGAAAAAGCAGAAAGGAGGGCACGGAGCCAGAAAGAAGCAGCTTTGGACTTGGAAGGAGCTCAGCAGACCAAGAAGGACAAGGAGCTGAAAGGCCAGAAGCTTTAAAGAGACATGTCCACGGCGCTGGCCACGGGATCCGGGAGGGAAGGGCACCGCTGCCCATCCGGTCTACCAACAAAAGCGGTTTTCATGTAGACACAAAGTCCGGGGGGGGGGGAAACTCAGCTCTGACTGCTGTGCCTTTCTGCCCAGGACCTTGCAGCCCCCAAACTGCTCTCACCTGGGGTCACGTATCAGCCCCGAAAAGAGGACACTTCAGTGAAGAAGGGTTGAGTCACCTAAGATCACCTATGGAGCCCCTTGGCTTCTCCCCATCCCTCCTTGCAGCTGCTTGTTCTGGAGGAGGGATCACTGAGGTATCTGTGCTTTAAAGGAGGAGGACGCCAGTGGATGCCTGAAAGGTTTAGGTAACCCCGGGAGAAACAGCTGGGTGGAGGCGAGGCTCCCATCCCACTGAACACCCCCGGCACCAGCACACACATTTTGGGATGGGACAGGGGCTTCCGCTGGGTTTCTCTCCTAGCACTTTCTGGCTCTGTGGGGGAAGAGGAGCAAGCTGGGTTGTGCCCTGCCTCGGGAAGATTTTGAATAATTAACCTCAAAGCAAGTAAGCCCTGTCACTAGGACGCACAGCTCTGCCAAGGCAGAGACCGATGCACTCTGTGTGAAAACAATTGCACACGTGGGTTTGTGCAAGCATGTGCCAAGCCTGGCAGCGTGTCATGTGCAGCTCCATGCGTGTGTGTGAGAGAGGGGGTGGGTGCACAATGCTGCGCCCGGCAGCCATGGTGGGGGTGGGGGGAGAAGGGGATGAATGAAGTGGAGAGGAGACCTGGGAAACCAGACCCTTTACTAGTGCACCTGGTGCTAGCCTGGCCCAGCAGCCATAGATCCCACCAAGGTTATGCCCAGCCCAGAAGTATAAGCAGCTGCCTGATCCCTGATCCAAACCCCACTGCCCCACAAGTCACAGCAGGCAGGCAACCCCCCTACCACCCCGCAAACGGAGTCACCGAGAGAGAGCAAGCCCGCAGTACGTGCTCTTCCCTAGGTGTAATCCAGAAGCCCCAATCCCATCAGGCCGAAAGCCCAGCCTCCCGCATTCATCCCCAGCCCCCAGCACGGTGCCCAGGCTCTGACCTTCGCAGCCGCCGCTGATGTGTGCATTGCTGAAATATCCTGGCTTCTCTTCTTCCCTCCCCTCTCATCCCCCGGCCCTCTCCTTTCCCATTCAGCGGCCCCTTTGCCAAGGCAAACGCCCTGAGCACATCTGGCTCTGGCGGATCAGAGGCAGCTAACGAGCCCCTCTGTGACTGGAATCCAACCCCGCGATTGCACAAAGCAGACCCGGGTGGCTCCCAGGTGAGAACCAGCCTGTGTCTCTGCTCCTCCTCTGATGTGGAAGGCGCTGTGGGAGAGAGGCAGGGCTGCGGGGGCAAGGTGAGGAGGGAGAGGGCAAGAGCAGAAGAGCTTTAACACAGAAGCAACCCCAGTTTCCTTGGAGGTGGGGAGGGGGTTGGGACTCCCAGGCCCTCCCCAGTTCTCTCTGTTTGGGGATCAGTCCAGTAGCAGCACCTAACCTGCTTCCATCCATGAATCTCCAAGCGCTTCCCAGAGATGGAGAAGAGTCCCTACCTCAGCTGGAGAGATGGAGGCCTAAAAAGGAGAAGCCGCTGTTTCAGTCACACGGTCAGGCAGCAGCAGAGCTGCGGAAGAAAGGCAGGCCTTTTCACTCCCACTCCGATGCCCTGTGCAATGCACCTTGCTGCTTCCCCAAGTTTGAGATGTACACGGCGACTCTCAACAGACCCGCTGCAGGGGCCAGGGACAACTGTTCTGGGTCAGGCCAATGGTTTGCCTTTTATCTGAGTCCTTTTTGAGAGCAGAATCACAGAAAAGCAGGGCTGGCGGGACCTCAGGGGGTCGCATCTAGTTCACTGCTGCCCAAGCCATCTCGTCCGAGTGCTTGTGTAACCTGTACTTCAAATCCTGCAGTGATGGAGACAGAGAAGGCTCAGAGAACCCAGGACTCCTGGAAGCCAGCCCTGGCTTTAAGCATTAGGCAGCAGTTTGTTGGAAGGCGACATGTTTCCAAAATCAGCCGAAATCCCCGAAGAGGGATCTCGTGAACAGAGCAAGAACTCTCATGAAATATTCACACTAAGGCTGTCACCAGACAGTTGTGACCCCAGAGCTGCAATGTTTTATGTCCTTAAAAGCGTAGATGTCTAGAACAAATTCTCACCACCCCCCCCCCTCACACACACACACGCACACACCCGGCAGCCTTTCAGTAACCACCATCAAGGCTGCAGCAGAGAGGATGAACTCTGTCTAAACCTTACAATCTTCCACCAAAAGCCCTCCATAATCCCAGCATCCTACCAAGGAACCAGTCCTAAACCGGTCTCGAACAGACACCTGAATGATTCTCCTACCCAGCATCTGGCTCGGGGGCCTGTTTTGGGGATGGATTTAATAAAAATAGGTTTTCCCTTAATAAAAAGACAACAGCTATGAAACAGCGGAAAACACAAACCTAAGCAAAGTGTAAATAAGCTCAGACACGAAGGGTCTCGTGAAATCTCAGCACGCTGGAGGCTTGCACTCATTGTCATCGCCGTGCCCTCAGCATGTATAGTTAGCCTCCTCATTCGCATGCATCCGGGTGGCATTTCAGGTGGTGTGCTAGGGCTTCTCACTGTTCCCTCACCTTTCGTCCCCAAACACTTCACAGTGTATTGCTACTGACATGCGGCCATGCCCGGCGTGGAAGGGAGCAGGCAGCTAACATACAGCAGAACAGTGGAGAAAATACATTTTGGCTACAGACAGGCACAGGCAACCCCCCTTCTTTTATAAAATGCCCTGAGATCGTCACTGTCCGTGTAGTGCTGGCAGATTTGAAAGGCCTGGCTAGGAAAGACATGACCTCGGGTCTCGATCTTGAGATCAGGGGCTCGCTCAAACCCCTCCGTGCAGTGCCCATGGTGCAATCGTAGTCCCAGCGCAGGCAGCGACTCTATTCCCAGGGTCACGGTCTCTACTGGGTGCTATTTTTATAGCTGCGGCACCTGAGAGCCAGAGCTGGGGCTGGGATCAAGCTGCCTGTGGTGCTCTGGTCCCAGAGACTGCTGGAGTGGAAGCGAATTACCCGGTGCCTGCTGGCATCCTGGCCACTTGCCTTCCCTCTGCCGTCATCGCAGGCCTCTTTGTAACTCAATTACACGTCCCTCCAGGCACCCGCTGATCGATGATGGAGCCACCGGTGCCAATTGCAGCCCGGCCTCTGCACACTGCGGGGCTTTGTTGGCCATCCCCCCCAGGTCTGTGCCTGATGGAGCTGGGCTAATCCTACGCCTTTGCTCTCCTTCCTGGGCTCTAATCCCGCACTTCCCCTTCCTACAGTGACAAAAGTCACCTTTCAGGAACATCCCTTGTTAATTGACTTGCAAGGCAAAAGCAGTCTCTGCCTCTCCTTCCAGGAAGCTACCAAACATCTGACTCACCTGCATGGCAGGCTCTCGCCCCCACGCGTGGGAATCTGCTCCTATCCTTCACCTTGCTCTTGGAAGAGAGCCTTCCAGAGGGCCCCACCTATCCAGTGCCCCACTAATATCCTGTCCCAGTTCTCACTGGAAGGGAGCGCATCCCCAGACAGAACCTCCTTGCAACCATCCGCACCGAGCTGGACACAGAAGAGCCAGCAGAATCCTCCAGCAACTTGCAGAGGCCGGGACAGCGAACACACAGGCCTGACTGACAATCACACGTCCAACGCAGCATGCTCCTTGTCAGGAACCCCACAGAACAGCATGGCGTAGCTCGCTGGCTGGCGGGCATGAAAAGACCATCATCGTCTGGCTCATTTCCATCCTGAGATCCCGCGGCACTGTTGAAAGGTCGGCGTGATTATGCCCATTTTACACATGGGGAAATGAAGTCATAGAGAAGGAAGGATTTGCCCAGTGTTAGCCAACAAATCAGTAGCACAGCTGGGATTTGAACCCAAGTCCCACTAAGCCTCCGACTCCTCCATTTGCAAACATAACTGAATTCGGACTAAGGTGAAAACTCTTTCCTGACTTCCCTCCTTGCACTGGTCACAGTGACCCACTGGAGTTCAGTGGGGTTGTACCGGGCCCAAAGGGCCTGAAAATGGTATGCATGAGACAGGAGTCATTGAATTTCCCTGTTCATTCAAAGACAGCATGTACAGTCCTGGCCCCATGGAAGGGAGATTTCGCAGTGCATTGTCTGGGATCATTAATCTAGGAAGAAAAGAGTGAAACTGCCACTCCAGATCAGACCAAGGGCCCATCCACACTTGGTCAACCCCTGAGTGACCAGCACCAGCTTCTCCAGAGGACGCTGCAGGCAATCACAAATGGGCTTTCTCCTTCATTCGTTTTAAAGTGAAGGGCTGGGCCAACTTCTGTTTACCTGCTTGTACTGGACAAACTGGGAAATGCCAATCCAGGGGGTCTGTCTGTCAGAACAAACCCAGAAGATGCGAGAATAACTTAGAGGACAGGCTCCTTACAGTATCTGCCAGGCTGCAGCTGGGCTGGTCTTACTCGTTTTCTTAAATCTCTGTTGGGCACAGGTATGCCAGTGAGAAATGGCCCCGGGTACACTAGCAATCAGGCATGCATGTTGTAGGTGCTGTCCAGAACCCGCTGCCCAACAGAGAGAGAACAAAGCGGTGGAGAGCAGTGGGTGCAGGAAGAGATGCCTATGGCGAGAGCCAGCCCCAGCCGCTGGCCCCGCTCTCCTGCCTGCTTTGTGCTCCTCGGCAGAACGGGGCCCTGTACTTGGTCCAAGAGAAGGAAGCGTCTCTGGCCCCGGAAGCCCAGCACTGGGGCATCGTTTGTTTGCGTGCAGCTGGAATCATTGAGAACCACGCAGCCATTTCCTCGCTGGGGGCTGAATCCTCCCCTCTGTCCCCTCGTGCGTGCAAGGGGAATGGAACCGGAGGGTGGGGGGAGGTCTAGTCTAGCTGGAGACTCGGGGAGGCAGAACCCCCCTTGGACCAGGCCGTCCAACCGTGGCAGAGGCAGAGGTGGCTGCAGCTCCGCTTGGCTTCTCTGGAGGTTCGTCCCCTGCCAGGTTTGCAAGCAGTCCGTGTGCCTCGTCAGTGCAGACACGTCAGGCTGTCAAGTAAGAACCTATTCAGCAGATTCCATGCATACCTGCCCCATGCGCCTGCTGGGGCACCGAGCTCACACCTGTTAGCTGCCACCTTCGCAGGGCGGAGGCTTATCACAAGCACCTCAACCCTGGGAGAAGCCCAGAGCATGTCTGGGCTCCACTGCCGTCTGCTGGAGAGACCTGCAACAGCTTGGCTGTGTCCTACGCCCTCCATCGCTGATGGAGCAAGCAGCTGGAGCCCAAGAAGGCAAGAGTGTTTTTGGGAGTGCAAGGACTCAGGCTTGTGCATGGAGTTCTGCAGGGCCGCAGGCTGCAGCACAGCTGGACCGTGAGGGACGGATCGATCACGTTTACAGGCAACATTTGCATCTGGAGCTTCTTCACAACCATATTCCAGTGGCCCCGAAGGCTCACATGCACGGTGTTGAAGGAAGAGCCCCTTGTACAGGTCTGGCTCCAGGCAACTCGCTGCACAGACACCGCACAGCTTGTGGGAGAACCTGTAATGCAGTCAGGGGGTCAAATCCAAACACGTTTGCAGCTCTTGATGGTAGTAGCATGGGGAGCCAGAAGCACATCTCTGAGGCAGAACTGGGCCCAAAATACTAATGATAAAACTCAGGGCGTGAAATGGCAGCTGGACTCCGCTGCTTTGAATTCTTAGCAGCATGTTGGAGGTCTTCATGTGTTGAGCTGAGCCTGGTGGAGCGCTACCGAGACACTACTGGGTACATTTAACTCTGGAACTGCAACCACCATGTGTACAGCAGCTTTAAAAATGTCCCCCCATCTCGGTGGACCAAAACCAGCCATTTCTATTCCCAGAGCTGTTGCCCCCAGTTACAGGATGATACACACAGGATGCTCTCTCTCACGGAAACCTTATTTTTGTTCTTCCTTTTAGCCATTTTCCATTATCTAAAATAAAAGCTGTTTCACCAAATTGCTCCCTCTTCATGCATGAAGGCGTCAGCACACAATCAAGAGGCAGGCCCCTTTAACAATCATGAAACTGGCTTTAAAAAGGATGAAATTTTGGAAAATAATGTGGCTGGGATTCTTTAAATTTGCTTCCAGGTGTTGGATCACCCAGGAAGCTGCTTTCTCATGCTTTCCTCCATGACCACAAGGGCCAGGACCTATCCTTGAAATGAAAGCCAAGGTTCTCAGGTGACGACCCAATTCCAGCAGTGAAAGCTCTAAGGACCACACCAACCACGAGAAGATGCTTTTGAAGAGAGAGAGCAATACAACCACACAACGTTGGGGAGCTCCCATTTCCAGTTGTAAAAAAAACAAACAAAAAGCAATCACACTCAGTGCCATCAACTCCCACCGGGCAAACCACTTGACCCAAAGTTTAAGGGTTGCTTGAGGTTTGTAAAGAAAAGCAGGACATCATTAACTGCTCTCTCCAAATGTTGAGAGCTGTCTGGTCACACTCCACCTCACCCCACCTTCACAGCCACTCGACCTTCCCACCATGAAACTGTTTTCCAACTCTGTTGGCTCCCAGTGCTTGCAACAGCCTCTTGCCATCTACCGTAGACGCACCGCATTGCATAGACTATGGGCTATAGAGGCTTGGAGTTCAAGGGCCCAGTAAGCACTTTGCTCACCAGGGATCCTGGATTTCTCTATTTAAAAAAAAATCCTCAAGTTTTGGTTAAAAAAAAGTAACCCCAAATCCACATTTTCCCATGATTTAAGTGAAACACCATTTATATATATATTTACACATACACACACACATGCATATAGATACATATAGTGGCATTTCATTTTAATCATGCAAAAATGTAGATTTGGGGTTACTTTTTAAAATGAAAATTGGGGATTTTTTTTAAATCAGAGAAAACCAGGGTACCTGCTAATCTCCCTGTGCCAAGAGCACCCATCTTTGCAGCTTGAGCTAAAGGACAACCTCCCTTGCCTGTATAGGGGACATGACACGTGGGTGCGCAGTGCCTACCGACTCAGTACCATATTTGATTTGCAGATGGACACTTGAGGTTCATCCTTCTTACATATCCAAAATGCCCTGAGCCCCCACGGCCATCCAACCTCACATTTGATGCAAGGGCTGAACAGCAAAATGTCTATGGAGAAGTCATTTATTCTGGAAGTCATTCCCTCTTGGGGCCCATCAGAGCACAGTCGCAGCCAAGTGTTGGCTGCTTTGGCACAGCTACTCTAGTGGCTAAATCCCTTAGTATGAATGAGGTCTCTATTGAGACCTGTAGCCCAAAGTGCATTAGCACTAGAATGGGAACAGATCAACAGCTGGGTGGCCTTGGACTTGCGAGGGCTGGGTTCAATCCCTTGCTCTGCCCCAGGCTCTTAGTGTGACCACAGGCAACTTGGTCTGTGCCATGGCAACGATGGCACTGCCCCGTCCTCCTCTGGGACAGCATAGTGGGCTAGCACAGCAGCGGGCACAGCACGTACATAACAAGCACCGGGTGATTAGGATATTGAGGCACAAGTCCTCCTGGCCAGTCATTAAACACCCATTTTGCCTTGAGCTTTGGAGCACCTGAGCTCAAACTAGTCATTAAAATCAGCATTGGGGCCAGCCCAGCAGCTGGCTCTTCAACTTGCACTGAGCTGGGAAGGACGGTTCATTCATAGCTCTGCCATGGGGCTGGGACTGGGGAATGCAGCTGGGACTGATGCATGGGCCTTTTTGTGAATCACAGGCACCTTCCCTACACCGGATCAGACTCTAATTAGTGCTTCCAGTCTACTACAGCCCGGCAGGAAAGGGCTGGGTCCTCCGGAAAGGCTGTCGCAGCTTCAAAGCACTCAGGAATGGGAGCAGCAGGTGCTCAGCACTTCACCGCGCTTACCAGGGCTAGGTGAGATGGCAGGAGTTTTGAAAGGCGGAAGCGTAGCAGAAAGCAGCCCCTCCCAGCCACCTGCAGCAACACCAGAAACAAAGAGTGGGTTTTGCTTTGATTTTGCAAAGCTGAATTTTGCAACTCAGCCGTGATGGGATGTTTCCAATTGAAGCCAGGCCCATTCCAAAGCTTCCCAAATGTCCTATTTACATGCAAAAAAAGATGCCAATTTTTTTTTCCCGTGGAATTAATAAATACAACTCTTCCTGCAAAGCTGCAATAAAATGCAGACTGGGTGTTGTCACCGACAGGCCAGTATCCTGCATCTCCCTGCTGATCAGCCACCTCCTGGAACAAGCTGGGTCTCTTCATCCAGGAGGGATGAAGTCTAGCCAGGTAGCAGAGCGGAGGGAGATCTAAAACCCTATGCAGCCATCCCATCTGAGATTGTCGGGTCTTCCTAACAGATGGACTCTGGCTATATCAGTGCCAGCTGGGTGTGATGCAGGATCTGAAGTGCAAGCTCTGCCTTAGAGCATGCCTGACAATGAACAGGAGAATCCAAGTGATCCCTTCCGGCCTCCCAGCCTAAGTATTGTCCTAATGGCTGTGCCTCTTCTCTGCTTCTCTCCTCCCCACCCACAGTCCCTACACGGGAGGCTAAAAAAATTGCAGGGAGGAAAAAGCTTGTTCATGCCCAGACTGGAGTCCCAACTGGCTGCTGCTTTAAGTTTGCTTTGAAGATGTAGCACATTGCTCTGCATGCTGAACGATAACAGCAATGGCCAGCTCTAATTAGTAGCCTTTCTAATAGCCCTGGAGTACTGGAAAAGAACAGGCCTGGAAAGGAATGGACGGAAGAGAAACCACATCTCGCTCCGATCAGTCTGGAGCCACATTCCTCACCTGGTCATCACCCTCAGGTGCAGGGCAACGAGGGGAAGCAAGAAATCAACTGCTTGCCGCCAAGAACAGAGACAGGCCAGGCAGGCCCCTCAATGCAGCACTGGGGGGAAGCGCCGTGTCGGTAAATAGAGCCCGGAGAGTCAGTGTAAGGAGAAGGGAGGCAGCTGCGTGTTGCACAACACGGGGCCACCCCTTGTTTTGCAGGGAGTGCTAGGATTCAAACCGTGCCAGTCACACAACCCTTGCCAGCGGGGGCCAGCTCTAGCTGAGCATGGACAGAGCCGGCAGTTGCCGCCCTCCTTATCTCTACAGTACCTGGAGATAAGAGAGGAGAGGTGCCCAGGGGGCTTGCTGGCCCTGGCCAAGGTAGCTGCTGCCTCCTCAGAAACCGATTTCCTGCTCTTTCCTCCTATGTTCGCCAAGAACCAGGCTCCTCCGATAACCGAGGTCCATTCATTCTCCTTGATGGCAGCAGGAGCTGGGTCTGGGCTCTGCCCCCTGCTAGCTGAATGGGCAGCTTCAGGGCAGGGATCTGGTGAAAACTGCCCCGAGGCAGGATTCACATTGGCACGATGCAGGCTGCAGCTCTGCCCACCTCTGTGAGTGCAGCTCCGAAGGCTGGGCCTAGGGCACAGAGGTCCTGGGCAGCGTGTAGCCCCTCGCAGAAAGGCACCCAGGTGGCAACTAAGATGAAGCAAATGGGGCGTGAGGCCAGAGCCGTACAAAACAAGGTAAGAAGTGCCACAAGCCTGGGAGGTGCGGGGGGGCACCTGGCCACAAGGAGGTCCGTGGATAAGCCCTATCCTGAAGGAATCCAGAGCTCACCAGGAAACCAGGCCCTCAAATGTGTCCTGGGCCCAGGCAAGCGATACACAGTGGAGTCACCGGAACAGGCTGCATTTGCAACAGAGCTGAGAAGACGAAGCCAGTGTGCAGGTAGGTCAAGGCTTCCCTTCCCCTGTAGAGCTGTACTGGGACCAAGGAGCACCCTCTCCCTCAGAGCCGCAGCCTTGGGACCCCGTGGCACCCCCCAACGTTGAATGAAACCCGCTGGCTGCATCACTGGGACCGAAGCTGCCCGAGCCGAGGGCTGGAGCTGGGAGGGGGCAGCTGGAAGGCAGGGAGGTTGGTAGGGAATATATCCCAGCAGGATTTGCCAAGACCACGGCTCCCACCCGTGCAGCCAGCGGCATGTCCAACTGCAGCCGGCACCTGCTGCTTTGGAGGGAAGCAAAGCCCTGTCCTGTGGCATCTAGTTGGCACCCTTCAGGCCAGAAAGGCCCTTATTCCGGCCCCCACCTCCCACAGGCACTTGCTTAGGCAAGGAGGGGTCAGTCCTGGCCTTGCCCTGCACCACCGAAGCCAGAGGGAGCACCTTTCAAAACTCCCTGCCTTACACACAGTGAGCCCAGCCCCATCCCAGATGGTACCAGCCATGCTTCATACTAAGGTCCCATTTCTTTGTAGCTTTAGGTCTTTTCTAAATGGCTGGTCAGCCCATGCAGATCCCTGCCAGGTATGTTGCTTGTGGCCTTCCTGATGTGGCTGCTTGCTCCCTGCCCCACTCGCTTCTGCAACGCGCTTGCAATACGGGTTTCCTTGCCAGCTGTTGACCCTTGCATGAAGAGCGACTAAAGTATTGTGGAAATAGCTCTGGACGTATCGTGGAAAGGCTGCAGGGTTTGGGTCAGGATTGGGGGTGTCACTCCCCTGGGGCTTCCCCTCCTGGGGCTGGAGGTGCCTTCTCTTGGTACCTCGAACCCAGCGCTACAAGGCACCAGGGCAACAGGCGAACAACCTGACATCTTCCCAGGCTGAAAGGGCCCCTCGCATGTCCATGTGCGCAGACTGGCAACACTTGGGCATTTCTCCTTGCTCCTCCACCCCGCCTCCCATTCCCTATGTCCTCATTTGTGCTGCACTTAAAAGACATTCAATAAAAAGGGCAGTAGCCAAGGGACAGTGGAGGCTGAATCTCTCCCCCACATACAACAGCACAACCTTATCCGGCCCTTCAAAGACATCTCAGCCTTTTATCCCCGCGTTTAATCGATCGACTCTGCTCTTCCCGCGCAGATGGCAGAACCAGCTCATTCTCAGAGCCACCCCTGGGGACATAGCAAGTCTACAGCCTCGCTGCAGACGGAAACCTGCCCACAGCCCCCACCCTGCACGGCGTGATACACCCACTGGCCCCCACCAGCTTCTGCCCCACAGCTGGCCAGCTGCCTTGTAAAAAGTTCCCCCCTGGTGCCACAAGCCACAGAGGACAGACAGGGACGTTTTCACCTCACCCACAATTTCTGCTTAGCACCGGTCCATCTCTGTAAACCCAGGGCTTCATCCAGGTGTGCGCTCCCCCGTGAACATCCCCGCACTCTCACACAGACTTATGCGGGGATGTCAACACTTTCCATTTATCTCTGTCCCACTGCAAGGGGCTTTAACCCTTTGGAGATGCACCTAGAAAACCTAGAGGGCAAAGAGGGCGAGGAGGGAAAGCACCACCCACTGCCAGAACCAACAAACAGCAGGGACGCTCCGAAGCAGGTGCTAATCAGAGTCCAACCCGAGGAAATGCCCTGCCTTTAAGCTGCGCTGACCTGGCATTCAATGAGTGTCAAAACAAAGGCAGCTCACACACCAAAGTGGTAGCAATGGGGTGTGAGGTTGAGCCACTTCCCTTTAGCTTTAGGCACAGACCTGGGGTGTGCGAATACCCGCTGTGTCCGTAACGGGCCAGTCCCAAGCAACTCCTCAAACTCCAAAGCCAGGAGGGAGGCGGCCATGGGCTATGCCCATCTCTCCCCAGCATGTGAAGCTCCGCAACCGCCTCTCGGAGGGGAATCCCAGACCTAGTCCAACCCCTTCCAAGCCCCAGCCCTGCAGGCTGCCTGGTAGCTGGAACCCTGCCTCCAAAAGCAGCCTCCTGGAAGCCTCTTTGCTCTGGACCCCACAAAGCAACTACAGCCAAGACCTTGCCTGCTCCCAGCCCAAACAACAACTGCAAAGTCAGACCCGGGCACTTGGGTTTACCTTGACTCCGGAGGCTGCGGTGTCCACCGATGCCAAGGAACAAGGGGACTCAACAGCACACAGGGAGAAAGGGCTCCAGGGTAGAAGGGCTGCAAGCAAAGCAAGGGAGGCTCCCAGCAGCAGGAGAAGGCAGGGTGGGAGACAAGTGGCAACAGCCTCTCTCCTCTCCGGGTAGAGCCGCCTGTAAAAATAGTAGTGTCCAAATGCTGGAGGGACGGGGAGGCTGATAAGCGAGGTCTGAAATCTGAAACGGCAGGTTGGCTCCGTCATATATAAACACACACACGCCTGCACACACACACACACACACACACACCCATTCACTGCCTCTCTCACGCCACCCCTGCATGATTCCTTGGTAACATGAGGCAGCCCTCTAGCTGCACCATGGGAAACTATCTGCTCAATGAAATTCAATGGGGGAAAAAGAGAAGGAGAGACCTGTCAAAAAGCAGATCCACCCCCGCCTCTCCCGTCTCCATTCTGTAGTGACAGCCCCCGAAACACGCTAGCAAGGAGCAAAAATAAAACCCGATGCCTGCTTTATCTTGCACTTCTGTGGGAGCGGATGTATTTTGATATTCTCTACAGAAAGTAATTCCAGTGCCTCGGAGGAAAATTACGCCGCTCTTGCACCTGTAGCTTGCATAGTGCTTTCAAAGGAGATAAAGGATTGGCACTTTCGTTCACCGGATGGGGAAACTGAGGCACGGATACAACTCCTCAGCTATCCAGGTGGCACACGGCAAAGCTGAGAAGAGCCCCCAGAGCCCCACACAAAAGAGCAGATGCAACAAATGCACCAACAGATTTATAAATCTGCTCAGCTACCTAGTTATAAAAAGAGGCTCAACTCCAGTTATTCTGGATTAGCGGCCCGTGGGAGCACTCATCAGCGGAGCTCAGAAGGTCCTACTCCGCATGAGTTTAGAAGGGGAATCATGAACGAGAGCTCAGTGGAAAAGATCTGGGCAGCATCCTGCACGAGGTGGACAAAATGTAGCCCGCAGGCCAGATGCAGCCCTCCAGGCCATGCTATCCGGCCCGCAGGGCCCCTAAAAAATTTAGAAAATGAATATTGATCTGCCCCGGCTGCCTGTCATGCAGCCCTCGATGGCTTGCCTCCACCCAAAATAATTCCCCGCCCCTGATCTTGCACGTGCGGTTTCCAAACCAGCTTGGGACCCAAGCTGCACAGCCCTTCCAAAGCCTTGGCTCTGCTTGGAGCTTCTCACTCCTCCTGAAAGCTCTGCTTAAAATAAGTTGTTTGAAGCCACCCAGCCACTTAGCTGCACAGGTAAGAGAAGACCGGAGGAATCCTGGCTCCCAGCCCCGTACGCTATAATGCTGTCTATAATGTTTATTTATTCATGAGGCTTATGTGCTGCCCTTCCCAACAATGGCTCAGGGCAGCTTGAAGAAGACAGCAAAACGACCGATAGAAGAAGCAAACAAGAATGGGGGGACCCAGAAAAAACAAAACAACTTGTAAGAGCCAGTAGAGTATTAAGATACAGATAGACAGCAAAATACCTTCCACCTCAATGATAAATATTACGGGTGAAATTCTAGGCATACTGAATCCAGTCAGGGAGTTTTGCCCTTGCATTTAGCAGTCAGGATTACATCACCCTCCTTACCTAAGGCTCTTCTTCCAGGGATCCCTAAGCATTTTAAAAGCATAACTCAGGGTCATACCCATTTTACAGATTGGTAAATGGAGGCCCAGAGCAGGACAGTGACTTTCCCAATGTCCTCCAGCCCATTAATGCCAGATCTACCAACCCAACACAGGTCCCCCAAATCCCAGGCTGGTAACCCCTACCCCCATTGATAGTACAGACACTGTATGATGGCACCAACAGTGTTTTCCACAGGGCTTATCATCTCACTCCCCTCTCAGCACTGTGGGACATCACAACCTCAGAGCCTGCTCTCACGAGCCTGTTGCCCAGTGGGGATCCCAGCAAACCAAGTGCCTCCAGCACATTAGAGGCTAATAGCGAACATCTCCTATGCATCAGCGCAGCGCCTCTGTGCAGCAGGTTTTCACATGCTGGCCAACAGCAGCTGGCCCAGAAACGCTGCCTAGGGTCTTTGTCAATGGAGCCCATTGTGGAGGTGCTGCTCAAGCCTTTGGACATTTATTTTTAGCCTAGCAGCAGCCACGTAGCCAGCATCAGATGGAGTTTTACTATCAGCCACAGCCAGCTGATTCATCACAGGCTCCAGTGCTGCAGGGAACAGCCCTGTGATGGTGGAAGGAAATGGACTCAGTGACCCAGAAGAACTTTTCCACCTCTGCCTTTCTACAGCTCCCATTGCAATCAAAGGCCTTAACCCTCTGAGCAAGCAAGGATTCAGCCCTGCTCTGTGACTATCACTGGGTGCAGATGGGGAGTTTCCTTGAAGAAGCATCTCAGATGCTCTAATTTGGGAGTCATCAGGCGTGCAAGATATGCCACCTAAAAAAATCAGACAGGACTCAGGGCACATGAGCCTTGGAAGGGTTGGAGCTTGGACAGGGTGCTGATCCCAGGTACCCAAGCCCCACAGAACCACAGAAGAAGGCTGGGCATTTAATAAGTGGCCTCCCTCCTTTAAATCGCTCTAATATCCTGTCCTAAGTCAAGCAGGATGAATAATACCTGGCTTTCAAATAATACTTTTTATCCAGAGATCATAAGGCACTTCATAAAGGAGGTGAGTGTCACTGTCTTCATTTCAGAGACCGGGAATCTGATGCACCCCAAGAACTGGCTTATGCCCAAGGTCTCCCAGAAAAAAAAATTGCACCACCAGAATCTGAACCCAGGACTGCCATGTCAAGGCCACATCCACTTTGGCCAAGCTTCAGGACCAGCCTCTCCCTTCGGTCCTGTCCCCTTCTTACCGCAATCTCTGCCAGACCCAGAACAGCAGCCTTGTCCCTGCATGCACAGGGTGAGAGGGAAGGGCAGGAGAAGGGAACTAAACTTTCTGAAGCTGCAGCAGAGCCCAGAATATCAGACAGTCTGAGACAAGATGAGACGAGCTGGGAAGTGTGTCCTCGGAGTGCCGGGAGGACCCGGATCCGGCTCCTAACCCCAAGGGGAACTTGTGACTTCAGCCCATGCCTAGTTCTGGTCCTTGTTCCACCAGACCCAGTTAGGCATCCAAGGCACCAGGGAACCTAACTCACTAGCAGCTTCGATCCCCTGTGGATACTCAATAAGGTCATGGGTGGCTGCTTTTCAGAGGTTACCAGTCAGACCCTGGTACTTCCTTCCCACTGTAGCTCTCTGCCCTCAAGCTAGAGAAGTGTGGAGTAGGCAGCTTGAGGGAAGCCAGCGTTTCCAGCACCCTGCCCTTTGGCCCCTGGCTCTCTGGTGTTTTTTAGGGCTCCAGCAGGTTGCAGAGACCAGGGAAGCCCATTGCTAAAAAGCACTGGCACCATTCCTACCTGGGAGCTGGCTTACTGCCCTCCATGGCTTTGCCCCACTCGCTGCCTGGCCTTTGCCCCCCTAGATGCCCTGGACCTGTTTGCCTTCTTCATGCCTGGAGTATCAAGTCAGAGCTGGGAAGGCTGCTGACCACACCACCCCGCCGGGTTTCCTCGTGCCAATGCTGGCGGGAGCCTTGTTTTCTTCCATCAAAAGGAACAAGTCTGGCGAAACAAACTCGCTCCCCAGGGTGTCTCTCCCCATCAGGGAGCGCGGTGCTCTGCTCACCCTGTCTGGCCTCTCCGCACGCTTGGGAAACCTAATTGCTTGCTGGGGAACCTCCCCTGTTTTCAGAACACAGCCGCTCACCTACGCAGCACAGCTAGAACAGCTACATGCCCGGGCTCCTCCATCGCGCGGCTCCCATTGTGCTGTGCCTGCAGCAGCTCGCTTCAGCAGCAACCAAGGGGCAGAAGAGGGATGGCTGCATGGTTCAGGCATGGGCCAGGGGAATGTGGGCACAGGTCTTGGCTCTGGCACCGACTCCTTGTGTGAACTTGGTCCAGTCCCTTAATCCCCTTGAGCCTCCTATCTACGTCTCTGAAATGGGGCTTGCTCCATTTCTTGTGTCTCCTACGCTTTTCTTTTAAATAAAATTTAGTTTCTAGGGCCAATCAGTTCCAAATTAAATTCCATATTTTGACTGAGCAGAGCTCAGTCATTCAGGTCGGTGTGGTGTTACTGCCGGCAAGTATCCTCCCCTGCAGACGCTTCAGCCTGGGGCTTCAGATACTCCCAAATCCATGGTAGGCATCCTACATGTAAGCCCCAAGCCTTGAAGTTCAGATGCCCCCCTTACCCCTAGCCAAAAGGCCGAAGGAGCAAGCTAGAGGGAAAGCCTGAGAGCAATCCCCCATCACCATAAATGGTGTAGCCAAGATCATCCCATTGGGAGGCTATAGAAGATTCTTGCAGGGGTCAGCATGCTCGCAGCACAAGGGACAGGCCTTCACCCTCTGACTACACTTGAGTCATTCAAGGCTGAGAAGACGGTACCTCTCTTTGCTGCAAGCTCTTCAGCACAGCACTAGTCTCTTATTCAGCATTTACAGAGTGGGGGCCTGTTCTGAGCTGCGGCCACGCATCCAGCGCACAACAGCAACGCAGACAAGAAATAAACTCCAAGGCCGAGAGAAATGCTGTGGATTGAAGCTTCATTTGCCTGGGCCCGAGCAGGCCTGGAGGCAGAGACCCAGCCGGCATGTCCGTAGGACGTGCCCAAGACACCTGTCTGTTTACTTTCTATCTCATGCAGTAATCTGTTTCAGGAAGAGCTGGAGAAACACCTCATTAACTACATCAGATGGGTAAACTCCACCTCCACCATGTAAAGCAGCACAGCCTGCTCATCATCACACACACACACACTCACCACAGCTCACCTCTACACACACACCCTCCTTCCCAAACTCACTTCTATTCTCTGCTAGCTTATCTAGATTATTCCCTGTAGGCTGGTGCTGTCCTGGATATGTGTCAGGATGCAAAATTCCTTCCCTCCCTTCCACCCCCTTCCTCTGGAAAGCCTTCATTACCACCATGCCATATTGCAAGAGGGGAGCGAGCACCTCCCCAACACCAAACCCTGCTAGGTTAGCCTTGCTGGAGACAAGTTATCCTTGGAGTAAACAGAGATACCTTTAGCTGAGCAAATTTGCCTTTGCAACTGGATTGCAGGCTGGATTGCATTAAATAGGGAATGGACCTGACTGCCCTGAGCAGGTATTTTCATGGCAGGGATGTCCCCACAAGACTTTGACCCAGTGCTGCTCACAGCCCTACAAAGGCTTCTATCAGCAGTACAGCTCTGCAGAAAGAAGACCATCGTTACTGCCAGGCCACCTGATGCAACATACGTTTGTATGGCCACGTACGTTGGCTTCCTTCCTTGTTGTAGCACTCCCTCCAGTCTTGACAGGGCTTTTCACAGGCTAATGCAAGGGGAAGCTGTTCTGCCAGAGTTTCAGGTTGACATCTTACCAGCCAAGCTGGCTGAAAAGTTGCAGGCAAGCAGATGATGTGCTAGGTGATGCAGAGAGGGCCACCAAAATGATTCCCACTCTCAATTAGCAGCAGCAGCCAAAAACCAGAGCGAGGCATATTGCAAGAGATCACACATTTCATTTGGTTGCAAAATTCACCTTGGAACAGTAAAACCTCCCACAGGTTGAACATCTAGCCTGACCTAAGCGCAGAATTTGCACACAGAGAGCCCACTTTTGCTTTAAAAACAAACCAAATCAAATCAAATAAACAGAAAAGTTTTAGTTGCCTCCCAAATTACTTCTAGTTTTGGCTTAGCCCCAGAAACGAAGATCCGCGATCCAAATGAACATTGGGACCTGGGCTAGCAAGATGGGTTGGAGCTCAGGGTTGAGACTGAGCTTGTAGGGGGACACGAGAGCCAGGGACCAGTGGTGGGTGGTGGGTGCTGGGGGCCAAGGGTGAGGGATAGGGGCAGGGATGGAAGGACGAGTCAGATACGACCTAGTCAGAGGCTGACTATGAGCCCACCTCCTAGGGCCACAGAGGCCTGGTGTATAAGGTGGCCCAAGTGCAGCAAACCGCAGGTCCAGTCTTGCCCCACTCCTTAGACACCCAAGCGCGATTCTGTTCCATCCTACTCAAATCCCTGACAAACAGTTAATGCCAAAGGTCTGTATGTGGGATTCATCCCCCTGCTCGCTGCTTTCTGTGGCTTTGTCACTGGGCAAATATGATGCATTCACGTGGTTTCAGGGACTTCAGCAGGGTGGAGCAGGATAACAAGCAGGTCTGTCATGAGGCTGCTGCTCCTTGGACTCCAGTGCCTGGCTGCTGTGCTAACAGGGCCACTAAGAAGCCACAGAGGGCAAAACCACAGGACGTTTCCCATTCCCATGCTAGAGCAGGATGCAGCACTGGGCTCCCAGGCCGTGCTCAGTATCCAGTGTGTTACTGGAGCAGGGCAGCCGCGTGCCCCTGGCCTGCGGGCAGGAGGGAACCGAACTCCTGGATGGGGATGGCAAGGCTCCAGCTGATGAGTGACACAACAACACTGCTTTCACAACACAGCGACACTGATGTCACCCCGTGCCGACGTGCCAAGCTGGCCCCACAAGGCAAACATGTGGCCAAGTCCTAGAGTGAACCCAAGGCTGCCCCTATCTCACGCTGGAATGTCTGGCGATAACACCTGCCTTAGCGGGGAGATAAGGGGCCGGCGGAGCAGCCTTATCCAGAGCCCCTAAAACAGGGCTTGGGGAAGCCAATTCATCTGCAAAATCCCCCCCACAAAGCTGAGAGCTGGCGTGCAAGGGGGGACTCCAGGAGTGACTTAGGGGGCTAGAGCCATTGCATTCCTTTTGTGGGCAGGCTTTAGATGGAGAGGAACATTGTTTCATCGTTTCTAGGGTCGGAGGGGACCTGAGCAGATCATCAAGTCCGACCCCCTGCCATGGCAGGAAAGAGTCCTGGGGTCAAACGACCCCGGCAAGGTGTTCATCCAGCCTCCTCTTAAACACCCCCAGGGTAGGAGCCAGCACCACTTCGCTTGGAAGTTGGTTCCAGATCCTAGCCGCCCTGACATCACTGATTCACAGTTCACGTGTGGATCTGTTCAGCACCTTCCATTTCTGAAGCAGCGGGCTGAAACCCCAGGCCTCAGACCTGCCCACAGGTAAGCAGGCTCCAGATCCCACCAGTCCTCCCACATGTTGCTCCATGCTTGCCCCTCCGGCAAGCTCAGAGCTACAGCCACCGGGCACCCTGCAGCAACAGCAACGCACTCCTGCGACACAAACCTCCCTAGGTCACCATGCACGCACAGACCTCCCTGGGCGCACAGCTGAGTGCACCCAGCAGCAGCAGCCAGCAGAGGCTGGAAGGGATTACAGCAAACACTCCCCTGGATGGGGTCTCCCAGCCAAGGCCATTCCAGTAGGCAGCAAAGGGGAGGTTGATGGGGTTAGGGACCAGGCCTTCACCTGGAGCAGAAGCTGGCTGGGGTACACTCCTTTGCATTGCAGGCGACAGGCTGAGCAAACAGCCCCACTCTGCTCTGCTCCAGCCCCTTCCATCCAAGGACTCTCGAGTGCTTTGCAAATAGGAAAGATATCAGATTCACCCAAAGAACCTTGTCTGCCTATGTCCTTAGACCAACACGGTTAAAACCTACACCCTTGCAAATAGGAAAGGATTTACCCTTGTGGCCTCCCAAGGGCAAGAGTGCAAGAGCTGTCTGCCCGGCCCAGCCTCATTCAGCAAAGCAGCAGCAAGGCCAGAATGACAGTCCAGCTCTCCTGCTCCCATTCTTCTATTGTTCAGCATCTCTTTCCCACCCTTCGCTCCCTCGCGCTCTCCCAACGGTCCTGCACATCAAGATGAGGGTGTATGGGCCTGGAATTGCAAGGGGCGGCCAGAATAGGACTGGGGAGCAGGGGCAGATCGGGGCAGTGTCGGCACAGGTGAGGGCTGGAGATCAGGACCGAGGGGCGCCGGCAGAGCCACGTCCGGGAGCCGCCCAGCGCCCGCTGGCTCAGGCACCGAGCACCTGAGCTGCAATGAGAGTTACCAAACTCGCTACGTTCGCACACTGACAGTTGCTTGATGTTTCCAAACAAGACAAATCTATTTGACTCAGGAAACACCAAAGCAAACAATTTGTCTCAAACGCTGGCAGCAGATCTCCTTTGACAGGGAGAAAGGGGGGCGGGGGCAGGCTGCAGAAATCACGGCTGCGTTAGGCTGACAAAAATAACCCCAATTGCTAATCATCGCTGTTCAGCCAACCTGAAAGAAACCACGGCAAGGAGAAGCCAGGCGACGGCTGACGGGACACGTGCCTTCATTCTCACCCATGAGGCACTCCCTGCCCTGGTGCACTCAGCAGCACCATCTCTCCTCAGCTCCTCCCCATACCCTGCATTGCCCCCAGTTGTCAGTCCCAGGGCAGCAGCAGTGCCTTTGATGGAGACCCAGGTATGGGCAAGTATCTCATCCCTGCTGCCGATGCATAGAGCAGCAGGGAGGAGCTGAGGGGAGAGGTGTCCAGTGGTCTGATGGAAACAGCAATGGCAGGTGGGGTGTCACGTCCCCGGGTCCAGCAGTCCCGTGTGGGCACTTCCAGCCAGCGAGCTCCATCCCCCGGGCACTGGAGGGAATAAGGTCGGCTGGGACGGAGACAGCTTGAAGGGGGGAGCATGAAGGCAGAGGGTGGCAGGGAGGGCTGCTCAACAGCCACAACCCCTGGTCTCACAACTGCACCAGCCTAAACATGCAGCTCTCCCAGGTGCTGGTACTTTCAGCCGCCGGCCCAAAAGCACTGGCCCTGCAGAGCCGAAGCAGGCGAGGCACCAACCCAGCAAACACAACCCAGCCGTGCCTCGCGCGATGAGGCCCCTTCCTCCCAGCTGCCCCGGGCAGAAGCAATTCTGGGCGTCTCTGCATGAGAAAAGGTGGTTTCTGACCAACAGCCAGGGCAAGGCTGCTGAGCTGGTGTGAGCCAAGGGCTGTGCTGTGTTCCCAGGACCCGCACAGAGGAACCGTGCACACATGGCGCCTGCCTTTCCTGGCAGATGGGGAGGATCGGAAAATCGTTTGCCATGAAGTGCCGATCCCAGGCTATAAATAAACTGAGGACTCTGCTATCGCTCACCCTGAACAACGTCTCAGAAAGCTGGGACTGAAAGAAGCAGAGGAAAACTCCCCTGAAGTCTCCAAGAAAAGCACCAAATAGGGTAACGTTGCAGCAAGCTCTGCCTCTGGCTTGTGACAGGATACGCTCCTCCTGATGGACTCCACACGGGCCCAGGGGCTCCACCACCCATCCTGCAGCCTGTCAACCGCTACTGTGCTCTCACGTGAGTGCAAGGGGGGTCCTAGGGTCTCTCTGCTTCGGATGGCTTCTGCCACCGGACTGGGAGCACACGCAGCCACAAGTAAGGGGCTCCCCACCACGTACCGTGCGGGGCCGGTGGGAAAGGAACCTGCCACGCCTCTCACCTCACCACCACCTGGATTTACAGCTCCCGGTTTCCAGGACTGCTCAGGCTAGGGAAGGCAAGAGCTCCTGCTTTCAGCCCAGTGGCCTGCGCTACCCTTCTACTGTGCGCGTCGGGCCAACATGTGCACACACCTGCATGCATGTGCTGGCATCTGCACATGTGCAGGGCATGGCTACATAGGAGTAATGATGCTATGGGCAGGCAAGTCTGCTGCACACGGCATGGAGTGCAGACACCAACACAAGTCCCCAGCAACTCCTTCAGGTCTGGATGAGATCAACCAACTTTCCCAGGAGTTCCTCCAGACATATGCCCATGTAGCTGGGAGAACAGGATACGGCCCAGATTGCATCTAATGCACCAAGAAGGTCTTGCAAAGCACTCTGCTTTCTCTGAGCTAGCTCCAGCTACACACGTAGTGTAATCCCAAGGAGGAAATGCCCAGAGAGGAGCTGCCCAAGGCCAACAAAGGGGAGGGAAAAAAAGTGTCAGGGGTGTCTGGGTCCAAGTCAACTTGCATGCAGATGGGGCAGCTAAGAGCAGGGGCCAGGAAGGTAAGCACGTAGCTCAGGAGTCAGGAGACATGAGCTTGATTCCCCAAAGAAGCACTGCAAAGTGGGGGCACCACGGGCTCCTTGGGCAGGGAGGTCACCATGAAGGCGGCATGCCTACATCTCATACCCACCCCCTCGCTACCACTGCGCTGGGACGGATGTAGCTCCGAGGGCCCCGCCAGCACTCCTCCGGCTGAGGGCAAGGTGCAGGTGGGGCGGGGAAATGCTGCTGATGTTTGGGAACCTCTTGCGTTTTCCACTTTGAATGGTGCCACCCGGATCCTGTGCCAACTGGCTGTGGGCTGGGGAAGGCAGAGGCCTGGCTCCTCTCAGTAGGAGGATGTGCCAGGGGAAAGGAGCAGAGTGAGTCTGAGGAGGCTGCAAAGGGCCCCTGGAGGAGGAGGAAGCTGGTGCCAGTGGGGAGTGAAAGGCAGCGTTGATGGAAGGGGCTGGCTCGCTGCCCTGCGCCAGATTCTGGGATCCACCTCCCACCCCCCCCCGTGCTCACCGGGGAGGCGAAGGGACAAGCGTCTGGTTTGCTTAGTAAGCATCATCCCTCGCAATGCAGAAGGACCCCCTCCCAGCTGCACAGGAGCCTGAAACAGTCCCTCTTCACCAGGGGAGTAGGCTGGGAAGCAGGGACACGTGGGGGCAGCAATCCTCTTTTTGGATGCTCTGCCTCAAATACCACTGTCCTGCCCCAGGAAAGAAAAAGGGGGCAGCACTGCCAGTCCAGGCATCACCCTGTCAGAGAGGGCATGTGCGCATCGGTCTCGGATGAGACAGCTCTGCAGGGGTGGAGGGGCTGGAGTGAGAGCAGGGAGATCTCGGACAAACACACGAACCATGTCTCCGGCCAAGACGGCTCCCTTCACGTCAGCCAGCGCAGTTCTGTCACAAGGACGCCTTGCTGAATTTAAGAGCGATTCCTGATTAATGACCTCCCGGTGACACCCCATCCCCAAAACCTTGATGGGGACCCGAGCTCTGTTGTGCAGGGCTCCGAACCAGCACCAGAGAAACTGTGGCCCACAGAGCTGGGGTACACACAGGCCCAGAGCACAGCGATGGCCTCGTGGACTAGCACAACCCAGCCGTGGCTCCAACCAAAGCTCCCCATGTGACCACAAGCAAGTCATAGGCTCTTTGTGCCTCAGTTTCCCCATCTGTAAAATGGGAGTAAAAATCCTTGCTTTCCCCCTTCTCGATCCTGTCTCTGTGCTCTTTTGGGACAGAGCTGCTCTGTGTATGGTTCTTAGCACAACAGGCCTCTCAATCTCAGCTGGAGACTGTTCCTGTGATGCAGACGACTAAAAGCAGCAAACGCCAGGCAGATGCAGAGTGAGCAGACACCTCACCCCTCTACGTGGCAGAGGGGACGACAACCTGAGGACTACACACACACAAAGCAGCTAAGCAGTGAGGACAGCACTGGGTTAATGGGGTCAGGGACAGAGCCAGGCAATGCTACGCAGTGGGGCAGCCAAGGCAGGGAGCACGGCTTCCCCTAGCCACAGGGACAGGCCCCATGCTCCTTCGAGCATCATCCCCACCCCACCCCATACACACACCATCAGCACTCACACTCACCATCACCACTCTCGCCTAGTTTGGGACAGGCCAAGTTGCAAGCCCCTAATTTGCCATGGACTACCCAGCTGAGCTCACTCGCTAGCTGCCCAGGATTAGTTTGCCCCAGGGTGGTCATCACTGGCCATTGTGAAGGCCTAATCGTCAGGGCGCCTGGAGGGCTCTGCATGGGCCTTTTCAATTGTTCTCTAAATAATAACGCAGGGCTTTGGATGAGCAAAGCCCCAGCCAGCCAGGCCTCCCTGCCCCGGGAGAGAGGAGTCACAGCTCCAGCCCTTTCACTGAAGGAGAAAGCAGGGATTTCAGCTGCAAAAGGTCTCCAGCCCAAGCCCCCTGCCTGGTGAGGTATTCTACCAGAGCCCGCTCCAAAACCTACATCCCACCTGAATTAAGCCTCCCTCCTCTGAGCTATGCTGGGTCTGCCCAGGCGGTTCCCACATGCTCTGTAAAGGAGAGGGCACATCTGCCAGCCAGATGTGAGACGGCAGACAGAGAGTTAGCCACCGGGTCCAGTAGCCACCACCCCTGCACACATGTGCACACACATATTCCCCCCACCCCTCAAGGGATCCCAGCCTCGTGGTCTCCCTTGAGCCTGCAGGGCTGTTGCTAGGCAGAGCTCATGTCAGGGTAGGGAGGAGGGTCTGTGATGCTGCAATCTTCGCCTAGGAAATCCATCATGCCCTCCCCCTCTGCGGCCTGCCAGCTTAGTGCCTGCTACAGTGCAGGGAGCTTCCTCCATCCCAGCGCCCCAGCCTGGGAGGCAGCAGGGGCTGCAGCACGTGCATACTAGATGTGCATAACAACACAAAGCTGCTCAGTGCCAGGTCCCAGACTCAAACCCAGGACACAGCACAACAGACAGCTGTGGGAGAAGAGCCAGCAACTCCGCAGCTTAGCACACAAGCCCCCTCTGGCCTTAGGACCACTTCCCCTTCTTGGGTGGGTTCAGCAGTGAAGCCAAAAGCCCTCCAAGGTGAAGCGGGGTCAGGATGGAAGCAAACAGCTGGGGGGAGAGGGGGAACTTGCTTAAAATAACTGGAGGGGAACCAGCTTCAGTTCCCAGGCTGTCTCCAGCACCCTTTTACCCCAGTGCTCAGCTCTGCACACACGTGCAGGAGCCAGGACGCAGGGCCATGCATGCAGGGAGCCAGGCAGGAGGTGACTCTGGAGCCCAGCTGCACACTCACCCAGCACAGAGCTGTCAGGTCAGGTCCATCAGTCACAGACCTGCCTGCCCTCTCTCCCCACAGCCTGGCAGGCTGCCACTCGCCATGGAGCAATTGGGCAATTAGGCTGGACTCACTGCTGAGGAATGCAGCACATCCTTGCCCTGCTACCCGGGCACTGTGAGTGCATGAGAAGGGGGTGGAAAGCACTGCCTGAGGGCAGGACAGGCTGGCCAGGTGGAGTTTGGAAGGCTGCATCCACACCCTGGGGGTGCAAGGAGCCCAGGGCAAGGCTGAGGTGTGCAGAGAGCTGAAAAGAAGTATGTCCAGCCCCCCCCGTCTCCATCACCCAGGGGCGCTAACCAGCATGGAGACTCTGTTACCTTCCAAGGGCCCCAAATCAGCCCCACGGCCCAGTCTGCTCAGGGCCCAGTGCAATGGGGTGTCTGCACCAGCACAGCCCAAGGGAGGACTGAGCCTCGGCCCTCCATAGGAGCCCCTCCAACATTAGCCAGAGGAGCAGAGCGCCAGGGGAGTTGCAGGTGGCGAGTGAACTTTAACCACATAAATAACATTCCTCTCGGCTCCAGATCGTCACGGACGCAGATAACGGCAGAGCCGGAGGGCGAGCGCAGGCCTGTTTGTCTACATCCAGGGGAGAGCGGAGGCCTCGGCTTGAATGAAACCTCCTGCTTGTTATCTCCAGGCACAAGGACACGCAGAAGAAGGCGGCACACTGGTGATTAAGGAGCTTCTCCAAGGGGTTGTACTCTCAAATCCATTGCTAGCTCAGTAGCTGACCTCAGGCCAGTCGTACTTGTTCTCCATGCCTCAGTTTCCCCACCTGCAAAGTGACCCATTGTACGGGGCGGGTCTGGAGGAGATAGACACTTTCATGCTAGGTCAGCATTCCCAGGGCAGCTCCCCACCTGGCCCCATCCCTCGTCTGTCTCCACCTCCCTCCTGATAAGAAACACTTCTTCGTCTGGTTCCACGGGAACTTCCACACCTCTCTCAGCCCTTGACAGGCCCAGGAAATATATGCAAAAGATTTATTTGCATATGCAGGTTGTACTTTCCATTTAGTGCATGCTGTTTCCTTCACCTCTGCTCTGTCCTCAAGCTGCTACTCTCCTTCCCCAGAAGTGGCCACAATAGGACAGAGGTGCGCCAGCATACGTTACAGAGCATCTGCCACCTCCTTCAGCCTTAGCAGAAAAGCTGTACAATAACACACTAACCCCCACACTTCCTACACACGGGGAAGGTAGGACAATCCCGTCAGATTGGGCAATCCTATGCTTTCGGCTCCCAATTCAGGGCGAAGTGCCAGCAGCAAGTTCCATCGACAGGAAAAAAAAAAATGCATAGGCTCCCCACGTGTGACTAACCCTTCTGAGCTGGGAGGCACGTGACTGAAAGGTGCAATCCAGCAGACACAGGCCAGTGCAGCAACCAGAAGGCAAAGACATCCAAAGATAATGCGTTCTGCTTATTCCCCGGTTCCTGGGACCATAGGAGCTTTTCCAGTAAAACAGACGGATATTTTTATAAGCAGGTCCCCTGCAGATCCAGGATCCCACCCAACAGAGCTAACTGGAAAAGGAAATTCTGAAATGCCTGCCCCTTCATCTAGCGATGGGTAAATGTCATTCATGGTCTATGCTGGTATAATCTGCCATGACTAAATACATGCGATATTCAGTGATCAGCCACAGAGCAATCCCATCTAAAAAAGTACAGGGCTGAAGATATAGAGCTAAAGATATACCTCTGCTAGCAGACAGGAAGGCCCAGGCTGCCGGAATCAGGCATGAGAAAACTGCGAGCACAGAACTGCTAAAGCTGGAGCTACAAACTTTTTTTTTTTTTTTTTAAAGGGTAAAGCTATTTTGGTTGGGGTGTGGGTGTCTGGTTTTACCAGTGATTTATACTGGTATGACGCAGCGACGCCAACATTGTGGATGCCTATTTCCATACTGGTGTAAGTTATAGGAGCACTTCTAACTCGCTGCACAACAACCACTAGCGCTGCGTCCCTTTGGGATGGATAGGAGGTCTGCGGCATTTCCGACTACCGGCGTAGATGTCACTGTGTAACATAGCAGCAAAACGGAGGAATGAATCTGCTCGCAGACCCAGTCACCCATTAGGAAGGTTTATTTTTTATTGCTGGATCCTTTTCTCTTCTAAAAAAAGACGGAGTGGGGAGCGTGGGCAGGAGGGTGCAGACACAAGCAGGGGTGTGGGTGAGAAGGGACAGAAACAGCTACAAGAAAAGCCACGTCAATTCAAATCCTGCCGGCCCCTGAGAGAACAGCCCCTGGGCACCCAGCACCCATACTCTGAGGCCCCCAAAGTGTTTTATGGACACAGGCTGGCTAACAAATGGCTTCACTCCCTCAGTTCCCAGCCAGGCCTGGGGTGTGTGAGCCTCACGTGGGAGGGGAATGCGGTGTGTCTTGTCACTGCCTTGCTCAGCATTACCTGCAGCACAGCATGGGACTGGCATGTGGCATCCTCCCCTAGCAGAGACAGAAGACATGAACACCAGGGTACGACCCCCCGGAGCCGCTTGCCAGCCTCCACGAACAAGCCAGCTGGTTGCAGCAAGGCAGCCGGAGACGGCTCACCTGCTTCGAGCCGAGGCTGATGGATTGGACAGGACAGGTTGTCATGAGGGATAAGCCGTGGCTGCCCCACCTTGCTGCCACTGAGGCTTACAGCCTGCTCCATGCAGGTCAGGGCATCGCACCTTCCCCCCCCCACTGCCTCCACAGAGGGGAGCGCATCTTCCCAGCAGCTGCCCAACCTGATCGCTGTCAAGCGTGGTTCCCAATGCGCCTGTCCCGGCTTGTAGCGGCATCTTAGCATCTTCACCCGGGCCGGCGGGGGGAGTAATGAAGTCCAAATGGCACAAATTGGCAGATGACGAGGCTGAAGAAAGACAGTCCAGCAGACACGCCATTTGAGTCCCCGCTACTGGCCCTGGGTTCGATTCCCAGCACTACCAGAGATGTGAGAGAATGATGGCCCTCCTGCATCTCAGGCCGCAGCAGTGACACATGCTGCCTTTCGCTCCTCTAGCCCACCTGAAAACCCTGGGGGCAGGACTCTCTGCAGTGCCCGGGAGGCCTCCAGGTGAGGCAGCAGCAAAAGTACATAAATGGGCACTATGAAATGTTGCCTCCAGAAGCAGAGAGCAGGTTGTACAGATCACTGCAGGGGACAAGACAGGAAGACCTAAGGTTTGCAAGCAGCTCGGTACAGCTCCCAAGTGGCACAAGCCAGCCTCAGGGGCTTCCATCTGTGGCCATAAACAGGCTGCTAAATGCAGTGCCTCTTTTGTAAGGAAGGAAAGATTTTCTTTAAAAGCAGCTACTGCAGAAGATAATGTCTAGGCTGGCAGCCACCGCAACAGGCCAGAGTCACAGAGAATTAGGGCTGGAAGGGACCTTCAGATATCATCTAGTCCAACTCTGTCCAACCCCCTGCCTGAGGCAGGATCATTCCTGTCCAAACCGTCCCATCCCATACAACCAGCTACCTGGTCACTCCCATTCACGCTCCCTCCCACCTGTGGATGGGTAAGTACTGCAACATGACAGAGCAGGCTGCACAGTCCCAGAGCTGGTTAAAGCAGAGGTGTGTCCTAACCATCCTTCATTCAAGCTCAGTAAAAGGAGCCATTAAGCCTGTTGCAGTAGCAAAAGCTCAAGCACGAGAGGCATGGGGCAGCTAAGCAAGAGCTGAACCCACACAGCAGGAGAGGCTGCCCTGGGTCCGACAGCAAATGCAAGGCCAGGACCTCGTCCGGCTGCAGCTGCGGTGGGCCTGCGCGCAAGGGAGGCAGAAGACGGCCAGCAGGGAGGGAGCAGAGACAGAGCTCCCTGGGGAACAGGACTCACTGGAACAGCAGACCTGGGAATCAGGAACCAGAAAACGGCCTGCTCTGCTCCTCCCATGCCCAGGGAAATGCTTCCTGTATAAACCACCAATATCGCAACAAAGAAATATCTGACTCTGAATCAATTGATTTCTCTTCCTCTGGAAAATAACCTGGCAAGGTCCCAGAATCTGGCCAACGGCTCCAGCCGAAAGGGGCAGTTCTGTTATTACCATTATCACCACGTACGGTCCAGACTCTTTAACAAGATCAATGGAAATCTGGCTGCTGACGTTAATATATCTGGGTCAGCCCCGTTCAATCCAGCCAGAAACACACTGTAAGGAGCTCTCCGGACTCCAGCCCAATCTCGTGGCCCCGCTCAGTGCGCCTTCATTCAGCTCGAATCCTCTAGAGCCAATGCCCAGGAGGCAGCCTGAGGGTCAGACACAGCACAGAGAAATTAAATGCAGCCGGCAGCCGCCCACGCTTTGCAACCTCACGATGGTTGGGTGAGCATTGCTCATCTTCACTAACGAGGTGTTTCTTGGCTATTGAGATAGAGGCCAAGGAGCAATGCACACAAGCATCTCATGCTCCAGACACACATGCATCTTGTGCTCTTGAATTACAATATGTGGCCTTTGGATCTCAGGACTTGCAATCCTTGGGTGCTCTGGTAGTGGAGGCACCTGCTAGAACATCTCCTCCCATAAGGTCACATCAAAGCTGGGTTTGAGAAGGTCATTGATTGCCCCCTTCCCTGAGGAGCTTTGAGGAGCCACCACCTGGAGCCCTGCCATAGATCATCTCATCCTGACAGCCACCATCGTTGGAAGGCCACCAAGGAGCTTCTGAATCGCAGAGATGCCCGGCTCCCCTAACTGACTTTCCCCACCACAGCTGATGTGACGAGGTCATGCCAATAATAGATCACAGCTACAAGGGAGGGAGGGGACAGAGAGTTATGATTAGAACAAGATGAGAAATGCCAGTGCCAATGTCTGATTAAATAAGGGACTCGTCTTCCCAAAGATGTGGCCCAACAAATTCATTCTTCCCCTACAGGAACTCATCACGCAGATCGCGCAGATCACAACCGAGTGTCGGAGCCCAGAGGCCCTAGCGTTTGCACGCGGCTCTCAAAGTCCTGGCCTCCAGGTTGAGATGACAGGGTGCACTCAGCGGTCAGAGCTGGAGTTCCAGCTAGACCCACATAAAGGTCACTGCATTTGCAGATTTAGCAGATAAGCACAAGACTAAGGCACCCTGGTCATTTCTGTTAATAATGCAGTTGCAGGAGATTTGCGGTAGAAAGGGCTAGCAAACTGGAAGCGTGGGTCTATTAGAGGGGTGTGAAAAAAACAGATGTATGGATCAGAAAGGGAGGGTGACTAAGATGCCAGAGATTTGGGGGAGAGTGGGGTCAGTCCCAAGGTTTGCCAGAACTCCCTGGGGGACCTTCACAAATTTCCTTTGCCACCCAAAATGCCCACGGCAGCACAGCCAGCTGCAAGCCTTTCCAATATGAATAGTCAAGCCTCCAAAAAGGAAGGGAGCTTGGGTGGAAAGTCCTAAGATTTCAAAAAAGGAGAGAGATGTAGAGTGCCTTGTTGGCTTTCCAGCATCCGAGCTGCTAGGTGCACTCGTGTTGCATTTCTCTGCTTTTCTCCACCAGCAGAAGAAACCCACTTAAAAAGACCAAGATCTTCATCAAATTCCTCATGGGTGGAGGTTTGAGCTGTAAAGCCTCGCCGGGGGTGGGGATGACCAGCAACAGGTTTTCCTTCTCTGTCCACATCTTTGATCGGTGGTCAGAGAAGCACCGATCAGCACAAGTGTCAGCCGGTGGAAAGGGATGTTGCAATTAGCTTGTGCAGTTGATAGGTAGGGTCCGGAAGGGGAGGAAGGGAGTTGCAAACCCACAGCAGGGTTGCTGTGCAAGAAGACTGGGAACCAGTGCTCCAGGGGCTTTGCCCACCCTGGGCCCTTCACCCATAAGGGCCGGGAAGAGTGCAAACTTCAGCTTAGGCAAACAATATGGCTATAGGAGGAAGCCTGCCTGACTGGAAGCCAGAGTTGGTTGCTGCAGGGTCAATCCAAGCCCGCCTATGCGTGCAAAGCCAGTGTATTGATAACTGGCCATGAAGGACAAATGGGACCACTCCCCAGCATGAGACCAGGCTGGACAGAACGCGTGGAAAAAAGAGAGCAGCAAGCATCGTTGATGTAGCACTGCACAGCAGCCATCCACACCTCCCAGGACAGAGGAAGGCAGCACCAGCCTCTCAGGAAAGCCACATGAACCAGGGATCCTGGAAAAGAGCAGCCAAACAGGCCTCAAAACAGAAAGAGACCAATGGGGAAACACCACCGGTCTGTGCCAGCTGCGGCTGAATCTGGCCTCACACTGGAAGCCTGCAAGGGGATGATTCAGAAGCGGGGTGCCGGCCAGGTTTGAGAGCGCACCAGCCAGCCAAAGCAAGCGTCAGTAATAAGATTATCCCCAACGAGGCCACCTTCTCCACCTGCTTCTGCACACGTACAGGTCATACGGTGCTGCTGGTCTGTGAGGTGGCTGAAGGCCTGGTGCTGGGGGCTGTCATCCCATCGAGAACCAGACAGCCCCGGGATTAAGGAGCAGAGGAAGCCAGAGGTCCCAGATAAAATAAGCACAGTGAACGAGAAAGCCCAGATGAGCCCGTGCAGCCTGCTCAAGCTTAGCACGAACTCCTTGCCTAGCCAGGACCCCGCTCTTACGGACATGCAGGGTGGCTGGGCAAAGCAGAAGGGCAGAGAGCCAGGACAGGAGCCCTATTTCCAGGAGTCCTTCCCTCAGGGTCCACAGCTCCAGCCCCTCTCCCCACAGCTTCTGACCAGGCCAGGGCAAGCCAAAGCCAACGTGATTACAAGTGACCCTCACAGCTCAGAGTCCCAGGCACAAACCAGGACCCTCGTGTGCTGGGACCTGCACAACCAGAGAACCACCACCATGAGCTGACAGTCAACCCTCCTGCCTCCTCCAGCTCGCTGTTTGAAGACAAGTAGACTCCAGACCCGCACACAGACAGACCCTTCTCCCCGCTCTCCCACTGCAAACAATGGCCATGTGCCCTCCCAATGAAGGAGGCAAGTGCATTTTCTGAAGTAAGGAGGCAGGAGGTTGCATTTGTGCAATGGCCACCTTCAGTACCAGGGAAGGTACCACCCCATGGATCTCCCTCGATGAGCCAGGCCAGGACACAGAGCACTGCACCAAGAAGCACAGATGAGAATTGAGCCCAAAATGCAAGCTGGAGCGGACCTGGGTGCAGCCCCCATGAAGGGGCAAGGATGCTGCCAGCCTGCTCTGTGCTATTCCTATCTCAGCATAGCATCACTCCCAAAGGGAGCCCCTGCATCCCGTGCACGCCCTACCAGTCCCCAGCTCAGCGCTTGGCTCTGTCCTCACTCCCTGCACCATGGCTGTGGTCAGCATCAAAACTTTCCACCCCAAATCCCACAGCAGGCACAGCTCACAAGGACCAGTGCAATCGCCTGGCTGATCCAGCACGATGCAGAGCACAGCTAGCTCCCTGTAGTTCTCCCCTAATGTGCAAGGAAACAGGAAGGGGTAAGTACTGGATCCCTCGGCCCCGTGGGGGTAGTGGCAGGGGCAACCTTCCGTTACCTTGAGCGCTGAGGGCTCTGGTGGGACTTTGATCCGTGGCTGCTCTGAGCCGCATGCTCTCTGCACTGCCAGTCCTGCCGAGCTGCCAGGCGCTGCATCGTTAGCCTGGGGAAGACGGTGCCGACTCCAAAACCCTGGAGACCACGGTGGGAAGGAGGAACAATAGCTTCCTGCTGCCTGCCAGCGGCGCGTGCTCCTTGCTTTGGCAAGGAAGCGGGAGGCGGAGGGGGCATGAGGTTGTACAGCCAGTGAGGGTGCGGGGGGAGCCCTGGGGCTGGAGGCACAGAGGGAGGAGGGCAGAGCAGGGGGTGCTGACCAGCACGGCTCTCCCCGCTGCAGTCAGCCCTCACAGGCAGCGGATGCTGCCCCCCTCCCACCAGCCGCCCGTGGGGATTAAGAGACTGATGCTCTGACTGAGCCACCCCAGACAAGCTCCCTTTCAACACACGCCCCTGAAGGTGGGCAGGCGGGAGGCGCTTGGGTCACTGACAGGGTAGAGAAAGGATCCGACTGCCAAGGGAGTAGCTACAGCACCTTGCACGGATGCAAACAACAGGTCAATGAGGCCCAACAGACTCGCTCAACCCTGTGCAGGAAAACGTTGGTGGAGCCAGGAGCTGAACCCACACTCAGCCATGTTCAGAGGCCCATGGCCATCCCATCCACCCACCTCCAGGGGTTTGCATCCCCTGCCCCAGCCAGATGGAAACAACTGGATGGGCGGCTTCAGCCCCTGAGCACCTCGGAGAGCAGAGAGGAGAGCACGGGAGAGAATAAAGACCCTCCAAAAGGCACTCACAGCTCAGACCAGCCCTGCAGTTACCCAAGGGAGGCAGAGGCAGAGGCAGAGGCTCAATGGAGAGCAGCTTCTCCCCTTCAGCTGCTCACAGCAAAGGCTAAAACCCTTTGGTTGCAATTGTTCTGGGATAATGGAAGCATTAAGCATGGCTTGGAAGCAGCGCGGATTACAGGGGCACCCACACCAGGGTTGAGAGCTGCCGGTTGAACACAGCTGCCTTTAGAGCCAGGCAGGAGGGGTAGAGGGCTGGCACCCATGGGCACATCCATGGGACACCCCTGGCCTCCCATGGACCATCAGCTCCCATGCCAGGAGCCGGGGCTGGGAGGCTGGCCCTGCCGGAGAGGGGGAAGTGCCAAGCTGCTCCGTCAACAGCGCAGGGTGTTTGTCGACAGGGCGTGCGGGACGCCAGGCGCACACAAAAGCCATCTCATTATCCCCTAATTAGTGCCTTGCCAGCTCCTGCAATTAACGCCCATCTGAGTGGCTGTTGAGGTAAACAGAGGGTTGGAGGCATGCTGGAGTCAATTGGGGGGGGGGCACTGAGCACAGACCACGGGAGCTTCTGTGCTTCTGCCCTTTGGGCGGGGGGCTGGACTCGATGATCTCCCGAGGTCCCTTCCAGCCCTGATGTCTATGAAGTCTATGAAGCTGGGCCCCAGACATAGGGCCAAAGCCATGACATGATGCTCCCACCCCCCGCAAGATATGACCAGCTGTCTCTCAACTGGTCCCCAGGGCCCACTCACTTCCATTTCATCATCCTACTGAGGCTACAAATGCTTCCTTTCACTTTGGGTGGATGGGGGACAATTTTGTCCCAATGGCAGGTGATGCCTGAAGCAAGGATTCCCACCCGTGAGAGACATCCCCACATGCCAGGCACCGAGAGGGCAGGGAGAAAAGATTCCTTTTCCAGCAACTGTGTTGGGTTTTGCCACTGCCTCCCACTCAGGAGGGGTAGGAAGGGGAAGGGGACAAGGAAAAACAGGCACAGGGCAGCAGTGGACTCCAGGGGCTTCATTACATGCTCAGCTTAGGTTGCTCCCAGGACAGGATCTCAGCAGCATCTTGCAGACCCCTCTCTGCACGGGGGGCCTCCTCCTCATCCTACCAGTGGGGAAAACAAGGTAGGAGAAGGGAGGGAGCCTG
This sequence comes from Crocodylus porosus, assembly GCF_001723895.1. Lineage (NCBI taxonomy): Eukaryota > Metazoa > Chordata > Crocodylia > Crocodylidae > Crocodylus > Crocodylus porosus. The sequence goes on along the minus strand of NW_017728935.1, from coordinate 1,875,255 downwards.
CCCCAAGGGTCACCCACCAGGTCTGTGCGGCTGGGACTGACAATGCCGGTTTCCCGACACGCAGGACTGGCCATAAACAGGGAGGCAAGAACAAGGACAAGCCCAGAGGGCACAGGGAAAGGCAATTCTCCAAGCATTTGTCTGCTTTCACAATGTCCAGGCTCCGACTCTCCTGGTTTCGAACACAGGTCCCCCAGGAGGAGCCAGGAACGTGGAGGAGAAGCCGTCTCATCCCATAATGGAGGCGTTGGCGGTGCTGAATCGGCTTTAAAGAGCTTTTGTAGATGCACAGATTAAGGCCGTGAAGGACCCCTCCAACCATCTATCCTGCCGTGGCAGGTCACACGGGCTGAGGGGCCTGGCCTAGGGAGTCCTGCATCCAGCTCCCGGACCTCCAGGTTCTCTGCAGGAAGCCAGCCTTGGAGTCAAACAGGTATTGGCAGAGGACCAGCAAAGCATCAAGCCACCTGGGAAAATTTGCTTTCCCTCGCCCTTCAATTAGGTTTCGCTTCCTGGCTTCCCCCAGCATCCAAACCCTACCAGACCTTCACACCCTCCTAAATAAGGAACACAGCAGATGAGACCTAAATTTGTAGCATAACAAGCAAGCAGGAAAACCCCCCCAAACTGCAGTCATCCTCACAATGAAGACCCCAAGATCCCTCTCCTACCCCCGCAGGTCACCTCAGCTCCTGTCCTCTTCTTTCCACTCTCCAGAAACAGCTCCTCCCTGCGTGGCAATCAACCCAGCTCGGAGAGACAGACTCCATCCCAGCAGGAGTCTGTGCCTGCAGTGCACAGCACCGGGGCTGCATATCAATCAGCTGCAGGCAGACCCCTCCTGCAAGTCCACAGCAGGTGGAAGGGATGGAGGGAGGAGAAGCTGGGAGAGCGGCATCCAAGAAGTGGCTGGGAACTGGGTGCACTGCAGAGTAACTACAAGGGGCAAAAACAGGCCCCTGAGGAGCTGGCCTGTGATGTATGAGGACATACTTCGGCTGCCCTTCTCTGCTTACAGAGCCAAGGCAGAGCAGGCAGTGGGGCCACCCCAAACAATTTCAAACCCGTGCACTCTTCTGCAGTCACGAGATGGTCACAGAAACCACAAAGCGTTAACAGAAGAAGAGTTCAAGGGTCTCCCCATCTCCTGGGCTCTGAGCCATTGGGAGATGCCTGGTCGTGTTTTCAAGCTTTGGCAGGCAGCCATGGTCCCTGCTCCCAGCAGCCACAAGCCTACAACAGGTGGCACCGTGGTGGCAGGTAAGCAGGTACCCCTGTCAGGAAGGGAAAACCAGGAGGTGGCACATGCTTCTGCAGGGGGTTCCCCTCTATGCAGTGAGCCAGATGGCGATTCCCAACTCCACGCAGCTGCGAGTCAGATTTGGGAACAAACAGAAAGGAAAGAGACAAGTTGTGCAAAGGTTTGAATAAAGGTAGGGCAGTGGCTGCCTCCAGCCCCTGGAAAGTAAAACAAGATGATCGGCCAGAGCAGGAAAGGGGGGTTCCTTCCCTATAGGAGAGAGATTCGGTCTCCAAACCCAAGCAGCAGCCCCCCTCCAGCAGTCCCCCAGCTGCACCGGGCGGTTCCAGGGACCTTGGAAAGCAAAGATGTGCACAGTAGCAGCCACGCAGCCGGGCTACTAAGAGTTAAACAAGCTGCGCCAGGCACCGGAGAGGATTAAGCCATAATGCATATGTCTGGGTGGTGTTTGCGCTGAATTTTGTTCTGACTGACATGAGGTCTGGGCTGCAAGATGAGCAGGGCTCAGGGATGGGCCTCGCTACGGCCCAGGAGATGGTCGGCACACATTCGCACGTGTATGCGCCCAGCCCTCAGGACACCCTCCAACGCACTGCAAGGAGGATCAGCAGGATGAGCTGGGACTGCCCAGAGGCAGGCTGCGAGGGCACCACTAGTCACCTGCTACAGCCCTCCCCAGGCCCCTGGTCACATCCCCAGGAGGATCCCTTGGTGCCATGCTCCCAGGGGCTTCCCACCAGATTTTTTTATTGTTATTAAAATATACACACACACACATATATATATATATACACACATATATATATACACATATACACACATATATATATACACATATACACACACATATATACACACACACAGAGAGAGAGAGAGAGAGGGAGAGAGAGAGTTATATGTATACATCCTCTATCATATGCATCCCATCAGATGGCCGGCAAAGGGCCTGTGAGGCACCAAATGCCTGCAAAGGTGCCGCAGGCCTGGACTTCCCCAGGGAGACGGCAGCGGTGCCTTGCTGCGATGGAGAGCAGGGCCCCTCAGCAACGGAAAGCCTGCATGCGATGCCCTCAAGCCAGGGCACAGCTCTCTGCTCCCCCTGCCTTTCTGGCCTCGTTGTCTCCTAGCTGGACAGCAGCATGAGTAAAGCACAGGGCTCTCCCCACCTCTCCCGCTCACTCTCAGCCTTTTGCCATCAGCCCTTCTTCCTTCTCTTCCCTGCGCTGTTCGGAGGCCAATGCCTGCTACCTTGCGGTTACCATGGGAACTCAGCAGGCAAACGTGGCTTCGCAGCAAGGTCAAAGATTACCCAGTGCAGCGGCTGAAATGCACGCCACGCTCTTCCTGAGCAGAACCCGGCTTCTCCTTGCACCTCGGCTCAGACAAATCAGCCGCGTCTGCTTCCCAGCTGCAGCCCCACGCTGTCCTCTGCGTCCTCCGGGCCACGAAGAACACGTGGTTTTCATCTAAATCTCCATCCCTCCCTGGACCCGAGAGCTAGGGATATTTGAGATGGATGCTGCTCGTGCCCAGGGGACCTGCGGGTTCATGGCCACGGCAGGAGGGCAGTCCCGTTTGGTGTGCCCCATTATAAAATATCATGTCCCACTACAATGCCTGTCACTTCAGAAGAAAATGGCAACTCCCATCATTTGAAGGGATTTGCTTTACTTATGAACAGGCCTGGGGCAGACTCCCAGCTGGTGCCTGCTGAACCCTCACCTGACCCCCACCTGACTCACTAAAACCCAATTAGACAGGACAGTCTTTGCATTTGCTGCCTGTTTTGTTTTTTGGTTTTTTTATTAGAAGTCTTGAGTGTCTGCTTAATACCTCTGTCCCTCTCTGCTGCAGCTCAGTTTCCTAATCCTGACTTTGTCACCCATTCTTTACAGCCCTGGGTGAGAGGTGTCCAACCTCAGGTGTCTTTGGAGACACCTGTGAAGAAGACCCTTGATTTTCAAGGATTTTGATCATCCTCATGTCCTAGGGACATGGCATCCATGAAGCCAAAATGAGGGGGGAGGAAGGGGAAGGAAACAGAAGTCCCGTTCCTCCCCCCGCGCCAAAGTTAAAGCAGGCTTCTGGTGGAGGACCCTAAGGTTAGGCCCAGGTTTGGAGAACCAGCCGTGTAAAAGAGCCAGCAAAATCTGCTTCAGATGGGGCCATGAAGCTTAATTCAATCGTGTCTGTAAAGTCCTTTGAGGTGAAAGACAGGACAGAAGCATACAGGACTCTAGGGTGTTGGTGTTAGTCTAAGGACATGGGCAGACAAGTGTCTTTGGGTAAATGTGATATATTTTACTAGACCAACTAAATAGCTGGAAAACTTGTTCTTCGCAAGCTTTTGGGCACAAACACCCTTCTTCAGGCATAGGCCTCCTACACCTCCCTATGCCCGAGAGTCTCCCAATGCCTAAAGAAGGGTGTTTGAGCCTGAAAGCGTGCCAATTTTTGCAGCTATTTAGTTGGTCTAATAAAAGAGACCACATCTACCTTGTCTGCCTACAGATCTCCAAGGAATTCGTACCTACAGGTGCCCACTGCAGCCCCCTCCTGGACACAAATCAGCATGGCTGAACTATGCACCACAGGCTCTATACTGCCAAGAGGGAGGCAATACTCTCCCTTCATTCAAGGGACCAGGTCCTGAATGTCGGAGGGTCCAAGGTTTACCCAGCCCACCGGCACAAAGCACCAAGTGGCTGAGGCTGGCAGCAGGCTGGGCGGTGTCAAGTTGCTAGCTGTAGATTTGTTTGACTATATTATTATTGCTCAGGGGGCACTTAAGGGAGCTCACCCCTGCCCCAGCCCTGGCACAATCTGTGGGCAAGGCAAGAGCCCCCAAGGGCACACTTGCCTGCCTGT